>NC_060888.1:8182623-8527710 GCF_014805685.1 Silurus meridionalis
TCGAACACGGCCCGGTTTCGAAAGGCGGCAAAATGGGCAATGATCGGATTAGAACAAATCATAAGCAAAGCCTTGTAACACTACAGAGGTGTAACTGTGCCTCCCCTAAGGGCTCCTAGCCTCAGGCTACGAAGTGATGACGGTCAGGAGCAATGTGATTGAGAGATTCTGCAAGTTTCGTGCACTGCTGCAACGCTCATAAAGCCTGCCTGATGATGAGGATCAAGCCTTGTTTCTGTCACTCTTTCGAAGATCCACCTCTTGTGCCCTTTTCATGCGTCATCCCCGCCGGACCCAATGCTCTCACGCTATGGCCAAGAAATATGAAAGAAGGGTCCATCAGTTATCCTGACAGCTCTGCTGTGGCTGGAAAAACACTGGCTAACAGAGATTGCTCTGCTCCTGTGTGTCCCACCATTGTCACTTCTGTTCCATTGTGCAGCTTTTATACCTAGCCAGCTACCCTCTGAATAAACAACTCAATCATTGTGTAGAATATTGACTCTATTGATGAAAGCGGTTCTATTGGCTAACACGATCAAGGCCAACACTTCTTCCAGTAGAACATGCTGTTGTTTATTTCTTCTCAGAACACCGAATAGCTGTTAATGTCATTGACACACATATGCCAGAAAGTTGGACTGCACAAAAATGGTCATCTCTGTGCCAGTTTTCCTGGCTGAGTAATTGCCTACTCATTTACTTCATTGCTCTGGATTTTATATATATATATATATATATATATATATATATATATATATATATATATATATATATATATATATATATATATATATATATATATATATGGGTGTAACAAATTGCACTTTTGTGAACATCAGTTTATATTTTTTAAACAATTTTAAAATAAAATGCTTTCAGTTGATATAAAATAATATTTTATTGGGCTGCAACATCTAATGGATAAAATAGATAATAATCAATAATGAAATTCATTGTCCAAGAATTCAATTATAGATTTGTTAAGCTGCTCAAGTTACGGATTAGCGTGACGGTATGAACACAACCGCTTGTGGAAAATGGTGGACAGTACAGGGTTAATCAGCAGCAGGAAAAAGTTTACGCCCCAAAGCATGGGAGCATTTTATACACAACAATGAAAACTGTACCTGAAAGTTATGCAAAGTGGAGCTTGTGTGGTTGCTTAGGAAGTACCACAGTGATGCACGAGGACATGAAAAACACTGGTGGCACGGATGAAGGCGAAACATCAGCATGGTATAGTGTAATGAAGTGCTATCGTGTAAACTGTTTAACTTCGGGACAGTCGCACTGGCTCTGTTCCGTCGTGACAACAAACAAACTAAAAGCAACAAATAACAGCAGCAGTAAACGAATACATTTTCGAGCACTGTTGTGGATTTCAGCTAATGATTATGCATTTGTACACCAATGCATATTTTTTTTCCTTTCTTTTTAAGCCTTTACATTTGCTGCGTTTCTCCGTTCCATTCCCTTTTTATTGCATTTTTCTGCTACAACAGTTAACTTCTGCTTTCAAACGTGATTTACTGCGACTTTACTACATTTAAATGCTTTTCAATGTTTGTCTATTTAATTTATGCACATATTTAATTATGCTAAATCAAATTAATGATATATTCTAGACAAAAACAGAAGTAAAAACAATGTATTATATTTTATATAGATTTTTTTTTAAGCATGGTTGTCAACGTGCCATCTGCAAAATACACTACAAATGCTGACTTACACAAACTGCTTCACCTTTCACTCTCAAATGTTTTTTTTTTTCCTTGTTTTTTTTTTTCCCTTGATTTTTTTTTTTCCTGAATCAACCCAGCATGAGTGAATTTGTTTAAAGGAGAAATCCCGCATGCACTCCTCAACAAGCAGCTACTATAAGCTTTAAAATGCTTCAATTGAAGATACTTAAACTCAATATGTGGCTTTTTTTAAAGTACACATTTATACATAAATACCCCGAATTAGGGTTTTATATACTATTAATAACCAAAACATCTCACTTTTTATCTGATTAATCAATTATTAAAATAATGGGTTTGTTGCAGCCCTATTTTATGATCTTTTAATAAATCAAATTAATACAATTCACTATTATAATATATTATATTTTATATTATGTTATATTATGATAGATTAATCGATTAAATTGGCAGAAACATTTTTACGTTTACTGATCAATTTTCTAAAGTTATGCTTCACTGTGCTACTTATTTCAGCATACTTTAATAAATCGAAATTCCTCGATATGCAGAATTATCATGATTTTCTCCTTTAATGAGAAATTCTTGAAGCTGGAGATAAAAACGTGAAAGCTAACACCAATGCTACAGATTCTTTGGCGTTTTCGTGCATGCGGAAAAAAAAAAAGCCACAGTGACACTGCGCTAACTCTGGTTTATTTTATTATTTTTTTTTTTATACCATTGGCATTGTTGTGCATGTTTTCACGTTTTAAACTATTTTAACTATGCTCCGCACCTAAATAGGATTGCAACCCGAAATCCCTGTAATTTCGGGAAAGATTACGTGTGCCGTTACACCATTATAATGGTATAAAGAATTTTATTATTTAATTCAACTCTTTCTATGGACGATTTTTCTTCCAAATGTAAATATAGAAGTCAAATTAGCAAGCCCAATGCGAGATTTCCAAAAGCAGGGAAGAAACTTTAAGAGGAACCGGAACGTTCCACCAGATAATGAGCTTCTACATCATTGCAGTATAGATTAGTATAGAGCAGTGGTTCTTAACACCAGTCCTGGGGATCTCCTGCTCTGCACAGCTTGATGTTTTCCCTACACACCTGATCCAACTGATCAACTCGTTATTAAGCCTTTAATGAGGTGGGCCAGATGTGTTGAGAGAAAACATCTAACTGTGCTGGGCAGGGGGTCTCTAGGATGGGAGCTGGGAAATCCTGGTATAGAAAATTGCCAGCTGGTGCTCTGTGTTTTAAAAGGCTGTATAATTTTCGATCAGTTCACTGATCATTTCCAAATCATTTTCATTGTGCTTTTCTCTTAAAACCATTTCTTCGGTTTAGCTCTGTTTCCAATCCCCCAGTGATTTGCATTCCCCAATGCTTGAGTTTGCTAGAATTTGTTTGATGCTCAACATGCACATCTGGCTTTTGTCGTCCGCCACTTATGAAATACCGCCTTCTTGAAGTCCTACAACATAAAAACAATGCCTTGTGAAGACTACAGCCTTGAATAAGGGACCGATTGGTGCCGAGAGCAAAAGACAAAGTTGATTAGAAGGAAAGAATTTGTCTTCTCTGTTTTCTTGCACTTGAGTTATGGGGAAAGACGAGCATGGAGAGGAAAAGGTGTTTATTGATGATGCAGCAGGATGAATTCTGAATTCTGTGGAGCGACATGTTTTGCTCAGATCCATAAAAATGCTGTAAAAAGGATTCAAAAAGTTCAAAAGTTTGCAGACACCTGGTCATAAGTTCGGTATGTGCTCTTAGTCCCTTCCACTCTTCTTTGAAGAAGTTCCACTAGATTTTGGAGTGCACTTGTGGACATTTGTGTTCATCAGCCACAACAGTGTTAGTAAAGTCAGCTACTGATGTAGGTGAGGAGGCCTGTGGTGTCTTTAACGTTCCAATTCATCCCAAAGGTGCTCAGTAGGGATGAGATCAGTGCTCCATAGCAGGTCACTCAAAATCTTCCTCTCCAAACCATGTAAGCCAGCTCTCCTTGGATCTCGCTTAGCATACATGCTGGAACAAGTTCAAGCGAAGGCACAATTTTATTATACAGTAAAACCCTGTTGTACGAGCGACCTTTTTACGACAAAGTTTTACCCTATTTCACGAGCAAATTTCGAAGGCACGAGCAAACCCACGCTGCGGTTCCCCGTTTTCGGCCGAGGGAAGCATCAGTCACTTAGTTGATGACGTATCGCTCGGTCCCTCTCGTTATTCAGTGCAGCAAAAACGTAACTTTTTTTTAGTTTTATATTTTTATTTCACTAGAAATCTTGAAAAATGTCTCACAAGAAAATCAGTGATGGTGCTGTGAAAACGAAAGTAAATAAAATGTGCCTCCAGGTTTGTGTTAAGAGTTTGGAGAAGAACCGAATACGGCAAGGTCAGGTGTCCCAATACTTTTGTCCCTATGAACATACTAGAGGTTGGTGTACATTATATACACACGACCGCGACGTTATCAGTGCAGTAGACTGGGTTAAGACACGCTGCCGCATTGTGCTTGTTAATCTAATAACGCCATGCATCACGGTTTGGGAACCAGAGGGTTACTTTGGAAGGTTTTTGCCCTCCCCCCCCAACCCCCCTTGTGCTTTCAGTGTTGTAATTACACAACGCATTTATGCTTCACAGATTTGTTGGAGGTTGATTTATTTACGGTATCTCTCGCGCTCGACAAAAAAAAAAAACGGCCGTATGCCTATTTTGTGCATTTAATGCAGCCACGGTCCATTAGGCAGGAAAGAAGAAAACTGCTTCTGCATTTTATGTCACAGCTGAATGACAGTTAATGCCACTGGATCTTCTGAGGAGTGTATAGAGAGATCCTTTATTCAGCGAGCTAGAGGTAATATCAGTAATGTACAAGTAATGGGTGTGGAGACAGATATGATAAGACAGGGCCATCAAGTGTGTGTGTGAGAGAGAAAGAGAAATAAAGAGCAAGCGAGATGGAGCAGTGGAGTGTGTGAGACCATGACGGTGCCGCAGAGGATCACCGTAGGCACTGAAGCAGAAATGAAGCACTGCTGTTGATTTTGTTTTTTTGATAGGGGGGGTTAATAAAAGCTAGGGGAAACACACACAAACACACAGAGTTGCCATTAGAGTTTAATGATGGAATCCAGATAAATGGGAGACTGCATCCTTCTATTCTTTTCTACTAAAATTGCTGGGTTAGTTCAACCGAAATTTTCAGCCTGCTGCACTCGTATAAAAGACTCCTCCGAGTGGGTATTCACAAAACCCCACTCCCTTTTCCCCCATTTTATATAGAGTGGCTTTATCCATCTTCTCCCTATAAACCAGGACGCGTCATTACAGGTTGCTTATTGTCCTCTAATGCCTGAGTGAACCACTTATTTAAGTTCCCTAGAATAGTTACAGGATGAACAGGCACTGCTTTTCTGCTTTTTTTTTTTTTTTCCTTAACAAATTTTTTAATTTTCAAGTTTTACAATGAAATTATTTAATGAGGCTCCAGGTAAACTACAGCAACATTGAACAGTATAAAATAAAGAAAGAAGAAAAGGAAATTAATACAGTGGTCCCCCGCTTATCGACCGGCTTTTTTTTTTTTGTTACTTTTGTAATGTTTTTAATTTATACTTTTTTACTGTATTATTGTCAGAAATCCACCTGCCACGCCCCCTTTGGCGGCTATCAAAACCTCCGCTTTCCCTAAAGCCCCCGGCTTGAACAATGCACACCTGGTGCTCATTATTCACTCATCCCCAGCTCCTATATAAACCCCTCATTCATCCACACTCCTTGTCGGTTATTTTTGGTATGTGAAGGTGTTCGGTGCATGTTTGTCTGTGGTTTCCCTGTCACACGTATTCCTATGCGTTTCTTCCTTTCCGGACTCCACGCGCTCTCCACGGCTGCTCTTTCCAAAGCGCAACCCGGATTACCTTTTTCCTCCCGTGCGTTCGCCCGTGGACCTCGCCCCTCCAGGGCGTACCACGGATATCTCTCTCTCTCGTTTGTCGGGATTCTATGGACTGCCGTGTGTGTGTGTTTTTTGTGTTAAACACTCCGTGTTTTCGTTAAACCAAAGCGAACCGTGCTCCGGCTTTGCCTCCGCTTATTACGCTGCATAACAATTATATACAGTATTATTTATGTACCTGTATTATTTAGTATTAATACTGAAAACTAAAAACAGGGCAAAAAATGTTAATAAATGGGTATCGGTGGAGGTCGGGAACGGATTAATTGGTTTTCCATTATTTCTTATGGGATAATTACATTCAAACTTCGACCTTTTCGCATTTCGACCGGTTTTAAGGAACGGATTAAAGTCGATAAGCGGGGTACCACTGTAGAGGCATAATAAGTGGGTGCAGAAGTTTGTGTGTGTGTGTGTGTGTGTGTGTGTGTGTGTGTGTGTGTGTGTGTGTGTGTGTGTGTGTGTATATATATATATATATATATATATATATATATATATATATATATATATATATAATAAATAAATTGAATTACAATTCATAATTACAATAGTAGACCGTTTTTTTTGTTTTTTTATAAAAATATCAAAGACATAGGATTAAAAGAATGTATATATTCTTATTCTATATCAATGAGCATCTTTACATTTTACTCTGCATCGATTCTTTTAAAAAAAAAATTTATTAATTTTTGTAAAATTGTTGCACCGTGTTTTCTCATTAATTCCGACGGCAGGCGATCCGCAGCAACCTCACGGGCCTTAAAGTGGAACTCACCTAGCGTCACACTCATCCCAATTAAAATTCCCTTCCAAACCTGCAGCGTGGGCGTGTGCTGCAGCGGCGAGCACCTCATCAGACGTGCTAGAGCCGTCCTTTTTCACAGTACACGTTCATTAAAGCTGTCTCCTTCGGCGAGGGACTAAAACCTCCTGGAGCTTTTGCTCCATTCCAGTCACTGCAGCGTTATGCGACTTTGAGGAATAATCGGTGTTAAGACGGCTGACGGTTTCTTTTGTGGGGAGAGGGGAGAACAAGCATTAGTGGAGATATGCATTCGTTTGAGTTATTAGTAATGTTAGTGATTGTAAAAGCAACCGGTAATCTTTTGCGCTCTCTCTCTCTCTCTCTCTCTCTCTCTCTCTCTCTCAGACGACTGACCAAGGAGAACGTAAAGCCATCGGGAAGGCAGATTGGCAAGCTGAGCCACAGTAACCCCACCATTCTCTTCGATTACGTGAGTGTTTCATCACGGCCATAACGGCTGGCCTGTCTAACAGCAGGCTTTTACTCCGACCCCGTTTATTACCATTGTTACATATTATTTTCATTGCTCTCCAGATTACGAAATGCATTTAAATATCCGCCGATCCATCGTCCGAACGATGCTGCAAAAGCACATTTAAATCCGGCTCCTCCTTTAAATACAGCTCCCTCACAGACAACGATTACAAGCCGTGAATCTCGACATCCAGACAAACTTTCGACCCTGCTGACCAAAGAATGAATTTAACAACGAAAAATGAGTATATTCGGCGTTATGAGAACCGCTACACGATCTATTTATTCCATATCCATCCATCGATCAACATTTAAGAAGAGCCTCGGAGAGTACGGCAGCGTACAACAGCTGGTACGCCGTCTATAAAAGACATACCGGCTGTGAATATTGCAGCGCAGTTTACGAAGTTTTTAGGGGAACGCAGATTATTTCTTTCCCACAGCTCTACATCTGAACCCCCCCCCCTTTAATGTGGACTGTATGGGGGTTTGGTGGGAGCAAAGTTGAAGAGAGGAAAAAAAAGTGAAACAACAGTTTAAAGAAAAAGCTGGTGCAGAGACCTCATTTCTGTCCTGTGCCCTTCACAGAGCTTACTGTTGAGGAATTATTTTACTAGAAGTAATGCGTTTGTGGCTAAGCACTGAATTTTCTTATGTAAAAGCTGTTTATGGAATGAGAAAAAAGCAAATGACTAAAGATTTTAAATGTCAAGCAAAAGTCTCATAGACTTGCTATTAAATATATAATGCAGTTTTGTGTGTGTGTGTGTGTGTGTGTGTGTGTGTGTATATATATATATAATAAATAAATTGAATTACAATTCATAATTACAATAGTAGACCGTTTTTTTGTTTTTTTATAAAAATATCAAAGACATAGGATTAAAAGAATGTATATATTCTTATTCTATATCAATGAGCATCTTTACATTTTACTCTGCATCGATTCTTTTAAAAAAATTTATTAATTTTTGTAAAATTGTTGCACCGTGTTTTCTCATTAATTCCGACGGCAGGCGATCCGCAGCAACCTCACGGGCCTTAAAGTGGAACTCACCTAGCGTCACACTCATCCCAATTAAAATTCCCTTCCAAACCTGCAGCGTGGGCGTGTGCTGCAGCGAGCGAGAGCACCTCATCAGACGTGCTAGAGCCGTCCTTTTTTCACAGTACACGTTCATTAAAGCTGTCTCCTTCGGCGAGGGACTAAAACCTCCTGGAGCTTTTGCTCCATTCCAGTCACTGCAGCGTTATGCGACTTTGAGGAATAATCGGTGTTAAGACGGCTGACGGTTTCTTTTGTGGGGAGAGGGGAGAACAAGCATTAGTGGAGATATGCATTCGTTTGAGTTATTAGTAATGTTAGTGATTGTAAAAGCAACCGGTAATCTTTTGCGCTCTCTCTCTCTCAGACGACTGACCAAGGAGAACGTAAAGCCATCGGAAGGCAGATTGGCAAGCTGAGCCACAGTAACCCCACCATTCTCTTCGACACGTGAGTGTTTCATCACGGCCATAACGGCTGGCCTGTCTAACAGCAGGCTTTTACTCCGACCCCGTTTATTACCATTGTAACTTTTCATTGCTCTCCAGATTACGAAATGCATTTAAATATCCGCCGATCCATCGTCCGAACGAAGCTGCAAAAGCACATTTAAATCCGGCTCCTCCTTTAAATACAGCTCCCTCACAGACAACGATTACAAGCCGTGAATCTCGACATCCAGACAAACTTTCGACCCTGCTGACCAAAGAATGAATTTAACAACGAAAAATGAGTATATTCGGCGTTATGAGAACCGCTACACGATCTATTTATTCCATATCCATCCATCGATCAACATTTAAGAAGAGCCTCGGAGAGTACGGCAGCGTACAACAGCTGGTACGCCGTCTATAAAAGACATACCGGCTGTGAATTTTGCAGCGCAGTTTACGAAGTTTTTAGGGGAACGCAGATTATTTCTTTCCCACAGCTCTACATCTGAACCCCCCTTTAATGTGGACTGTATGGGGGTTTGGTGGGAGCAAAGTTGAAGAGAGGAAAAAAAAGTGAAACAACAGTTTAAAGAAAAAGCTGGTGCAGAGACCTCATTTCTGTCCTGTGCCCTTCACAGAGCTTACTGTTGAGGAATTATTTTACTAGAAGTAATGCGTTTGTGGCTAAGCACTGAATTTTCTTATGTAAAAGCTGTTTATGGAATGAGAAAAAAGCAAATGACTAAAGATTTTAAATGTCAAGCAAAAGTCTCATAGACTTGCTATTAAATATATAATGCAGTTTTGTGTGTGTGTGTGTGTTTAGATTCTCTCGCAGATCCAGTGGTATGACAACCTCATCACCCCTGTGGTGGACTCTCTGAAATACCTCACCTCTCTCAACTACGATGTACTGGCATGTATCCTTTTCTTCACTCACCCTGCCAGGAAGTACAGCCCACCACCCACCTCAGTGCCAAATAATAATCCTGCTCAGCCCCCACACACACACACACACACACAAAGACCCACCTTCATCTCAGAACATCTAAAAGGTAATAAATAAGACACAATACAGAAAATTGCTTAGAATAAACATTTATTGGACAACACAAGTCAATTGGGGTTTTTTGGCACCGTTTGCTCAAGTTGGACGCCATCAAAATCTCCATGTTGAGCAACGGTTTTGACCGAACAAAGCGCCAAAAATAATTGTCGACCTCTATGTGCGCACACAAATATTGCTGTCTCCTCATTCCGTTTCCCCATTTTTCCATCCTGCAGAGTCTTCGCACCACAGTTTAACGGGTGGTGCGTCAGTAATAATGGTCCGTGGGGAAATGTATTGCTCTTTGTGTGGTTAAATGCATATGTATGGGGTGTTCCCTTTACTCAGCGGTCAGTATCCAAAGGACAAGTGGTGAACCAGGGACAGAGACATGGGGTTCGACGCTTGTCGATTAATGTATTGTAGTCATTACTTAAACCACACTGAGGTTGCATGCTCAAATCTGATTGATCGAGAGGGTGTGCATAGTAATTTGGGATCAATCGTAATAACAGCTCATTTACGGGAGCGCAGCTGATTCTCCACAGAATCAAAGCAAATTTAACAACCACAGTCTAATTTTTGTTGAAATTAATTTAACATGGCAGGAGTCTAAAGTGACATTTGTTAGGTTTCCCAGCACAGGAAAGTGTTGAGAACAAAATTGATGCTTTCTTGTTTCTCTGTTGTGTGTGAGAGATCTGACCCGGTTACTAGGCAGATGAGTGAGAGGACGACTGTTTATTATGGCTATAAAATTAGTCAAAACAGGAACTAGCTTGGACGTTCCACACTTTAATTATACTATTACTCATACTATAAATACCACTATAAAGCATTTACATACAGAACATGGCGTTCTATTAAAAAAAGGTGTTAAATTAATGAGCTATAAGCAGAGATTGTGTATAATTTTTGTATGATCTGATTTTTAATTTTTACCACAGATCTGATGTTACTGGATTGCTTTTATTGCATTTTTACTGTTTCCTGACCTTTTTGAACTTTATAGGTCTCGCAAGCCTTTGCGGAGCAGTTTTCCGGAAGTACCCTATCGAGTTGGCAGGTTTGCTGCAGTATGTGACCAATCAGCTGAAGGCAGGGAAGAGGTACTGTTCCAGAAAAAGCTGCTGAAAGTGTCTATATTAAACAGCATTTCATCCGCTCATTCCGATACGCCGAGATTTAGTCCACTAGTGCCGTTTCATTCCAGTTCAATTCTACACTGAACTCATTGTTTCGACTGAGCAGTTAGAACGGAGTTGTTCAATTTCTGTTTCTCTCTGTAGCTTTGACCTGTTGATCCTGAAGGAGGTGGTGCAGAAGATGGCCGGAATCGAGATCACAGACGAAATGACAGCGGAGCAACTGGAGGCCATGACCGGAGGAGAGCAGCTTAAAGCGGAGGTACACTTAGTCCTTAAGCAGTGTGGTCCTTTTGGTTGTTTTTTTAACAAAACTGTTACTCGTTGGGTGAAGAACCGTTTTTTTTTGTTGCGCTGCAATGAGGAGTCAATGAAACTCAAATCAATGATCAAAAGAAAGTCAGTGATTCTCTATTTTTGGAAAAAGAAAATATTTCTCTTGATTTATTCGTATAGCAGTTTCAGTCGCTCTCAGTTGGTTTAATTATCCTCAATAAAATCATGAGAATGACAAATATTTTTTATCTTTTGAAAAATGTTAGCTTGGCTTACTTTTGAACAGTATAAATAGTAACATTAAGTGCACAAAATCCCCCCACAAAGGAGCATCCAAAGGAAAGCGTGGTCCTGCTCTACATTAACTTGGGTTAACAGAACAGGATGTACTTTTGTCCTGTCCTCTGTGCTCGTGTCCTGTCCTCTGCAGCGTTATTCTAATACGCTTTTGCCTAAAATACCTCATCCAGGCGACATGGGATTTTTACTGAACACCGGAGATTAAGGAGGATCTGTACATGTAGCTTGTTGTTCCTAAACCCAATGCCGAAGTTTTTAACTCGAATATCTTATTGGGAACGTGTGTCGAGATTTATGTCCGTTTGTGTCCGTGCGCAGGGTGGCTATTTTGGCCAGATCAGGAACACTAAGAAGTCGTCTCAGCGCCTGAAGGACGTCCTGCTGGATCACGAGTTGGCGCTTCCTCTTTGCTTGCTGATGGCACAGCAGAGAAACGGCGTGGTTTTCTCCGAGGGAGGGGAGAAACACCTCAAACTAGTGGGCAAGCTGTACGATCAGGTACGCCACCCGTCAAACGAAATCTCGCTAGGGCTCTGTAACCGAGCTGTTTTATTTCTTTCTTAATCCTGAGATCTTCTCCAGCAATTTGTGAAAGCATTTTACATGAACACACACACACACAAGCTCACGCACACGCCGAAACCCACAGTTTGCCTCTCTTGTTACCCAGCTGCACAGCTCAATTACTTGCTGGGTAAGCCAACGCTCTGTTCATTTCCTCGACGTTTTCAAGACCCGCCACAATTCACAGCAGATGGTGCTAAAAACTCCACATCATCAACTCCATTTTGCGCAGGCATACAGAACGATCCTGTCTGTCGAGCGTATATTTGGTTTTTTCTTTTTTTTTCCTTTCCTCCTTCTCACCCCTTTCTGAATGTCACAAATTAGAGCTTTTAGCGAACGCACCCTCACATCGTCGAATTGTAGGAATAATTGCCCGCGGTGTGAACGCGCAACACGCGCTTTTTCCCATGACCTCGGCGGGGAAGCGGTTTAATTAATAATTTGGACTTGTTTTTCTCTCTCGGCGCAGGAAGTTGCGTGCGCCTCATTACAATCAGCCGAAACCGCGTCAGGCCTCCCCGCGATGCCCCGTCGAGATTGATCGACTCATCTCAGCCATTGAATGCACTTTGAAATGTGATTGCATGATTTATGCATAAAGCCCCCTTCGACATGTCGGGCAAAAAAAAAAAAAAAATAAACCTTCTCACTCCGGTATCTAAAAAAAAAAAAAGAATCGGAATCAGTAGTTTGTGTTGCTTAGTTTCATTTAACTCTGTAGACACTACAAGTCGTGATCTTGATGAATGGTGTTTAGGAAGCAGCTCCTTTGAATGAACATAACTAAGCCACGGGTATTAAAGTATTTTCCTAATAAGGACGTATGTACGCGTTTATGGGAATTACTGGTGCTTATGTGCGCATACGTTACAGTTTAATTAGACGTGCGCTCATGAAGCTATGAAGAACGTCTTTGGGTTTTCCTCAATAGGGTACGGTGGTAAATATTTACATGTTCGTGCAGAGTTTTTGCCCCCGTTTTCTGATCTGGCTTTGACGTTTGCTCGTATCAAAGCCATAGGATTGCCGCAGTGGAATTCGACTCCTTTCGGATTTTGACGGCACATATATTACCGTGCTCTAAACGCTCGCACGACATGGTGCTTCTCCACCTTCCGTGTGAGGATGCCCCACTGGTGCTCAATAGGGTTCAGGTCTGGAGACATACTTGGCCACTTAATCACTTTCACCTTCCTCAACAAGGTAGTTGTCATTTTGGCGGTGTGTTTGGGTCGTTATTATGTCAGATACCTGCCGTTTGACCCAGTTTCTAACTGTTCTGCATCAGAATGTCTCAGTACACGTTGGAATCCATGTTTCCGGCAATAAACCGCAGCTCCCCAGTACCAGTAGCAATAATGCAGCCCCAGACCATGATGCTACCACCACCATGCTTGACACTTGCTGGACACTATCTGAGCCAAACGAGTTTATCTTGGTCTCAACAGACCACAGGACATGGTTCCAGTAATTCATGCTCTAGGACAGGGTGTCTTTAGCAATCTGTTTATGTGCTTTCTTGTGAGACCGCTTCAGAAGAGGCCTCCTTCTGGGAGGATGACCACGAAAACCGACTTGTTGCAGTGTGCAGCGCATCGTCAGTGCATTGACAAGCAGACGTTCTGCTTCTGCAACCTCTAAAACAATGGTGCAGCACTCATTAGTCCGTTTTTTTAAACCGGTTTCTGCACCTGATGCATAGCACGAGAACTTAACTGCTTTGACGGACCCTTGCGAGGTCTGTTCCGAGTGGAACCCGTCTTGGAAAACCTCTGTATGACCCTGGCCACTGTACTGTAACTCGGTTTCAGGGTATTGCTGATCTTTTTATTGCCTCGGCCATCTTTGTGGAGAGCAACAATCTAATTCTAAATCCTTCGAGTTCTTTGCCATGAGGTGCGATGATGAACAGCTAGTGGTCAGTATGAGAGAATTGTACTCAAAGCACCATTTTAACTGCTCTAATACAAGATACACACATTTGTATGGTCCTGTCAAGCAGACAAAAACATGAATGAATAGGACACGCAGCTGTTATCACTTAGGATTTACTCACTTTTTTTGCCGGTTATTTAGACATTAATGGCTGTATGTTGAGGTATTTGCAGAGGACAGTAAATCTGTACTGCTATAGAAGCTGCACAAACGCTGGCGAGAATAAGGTACTCACAAGGCGTGACTTGCGTACATCCTGGCAGCGGCCACATGTATCATAGAAATGTCCGAAATTTCCCGTTAGACATTGCAGTCGAATGCAGAGCATGCTGATTAAGTCAAACTGTTCAAACTCTGTTTCAAAAACTGTTCGAGACCATCACGCTAATATATGGGATTTTTTAGGCACTTGATTCTATAGGAAGTCTTTGTAGCTCAGAGAACTTAAAGTGCAATAAAGCTTTGCTTCTACTGATGCAACAAGCTTTTTTTTTTTGGCCTTTTTCCTTCCGATTTACATTCACCGCCTGTTTTCCAAAGACAAAAACGTGTATTAGTGCCTACAAGTGAAGCAGAACAGGACACAGAAAAGTCGCAGCAGAAGTCGTGTCACTCGGAAACGATTAGAGTTGTAAAACGCGAGTCTACACCAATCGCCCGGCTCCTTTGATGTTTGTTTTCTGCGGCTGCTCTTCTGGCTCTTTTTCCCATCTGTTCAGTTTTGGATCGCTTCCTGAGTCTTTACTCGCTGAAATTTCACTGGCTGAAATGTCAGTTCCCTGGTTCAAAGGGCTAATTAGCGTTCTGACGCTTTGAAGCGCTTCAGGTACCTTGTTTATGCAGAAGATAAAACAGACGGTGGATTTATTGCATTTCGGTTGTCAGCCGTTAGTTGTTGGTGTGTTCGGCATTCAGTCCGAATTTTGCAGCGCTGTTCATCAAGGCCACAACGGTGAAATATATTAATACAAATTATTTTCATAATTCTCCTGGTCAGTTGGAATAAACCGGTAGCATGTCTGCAAGAGGCGCGCAGACAATTTTAGCGAATGTCTTTGTATGCCGAACTCTTATCATTAGAACTTAAAAGCCCCAAACCTGTTCCGGCAAGACCGCACAATATGAACCCCGTGATGATGAGGCGGAGTGGAAGAACTTGTGTGTCCTGTACAGAGCCCCGACCTCAACCTCCCTGAACACCTTCCGGGTTAACCAGTACACCGCGATCTCACCTGACCTTATTAATGCCCCAAATGATTACGCCCATTTACCAAAGAAGTGCAATATTTATTTACACTTTATGGACCCTCTTGGATCTGGTTCCTCTCAAGGTTTCCTCCTTATGCCATCTCAGGGCAGTTTTTTTCCCCTTTTTCCTTGCCACAGTCTCTGCCGGCTCACTCATTAGGAGCAAACTGACACTAATAAAATACGATCTTATCGCCCTTTCTTACCACATTATCCATGTAAAGCTGCTTTGGGACAAAATAATTGATTTAAGCAAAAGTATTGGGACACCTGGCCTTCTCAACCATACATGGTTCTTCTCCGAACTGCTACTAGAAGGTTAAAGGCACACAATTTTGATAGGATGCCCATAGGAGACCCAAACCTTATCCAGCATGTGCACAAATGGGTTGGCGTGAAAGATCTCGAGTAGCCTGCTTATAGTGCTGAATAGCCTTTTGGGATGAATTGGATCGCTGACTGCACCCAGGTGTCCTCACCTACATCCCTACCTGACTTTATCAACACATTTGTGGGCTAAACAAACACAGATTTCCACGAGCACACTCCAAAATCTAGTGGACCATCTTCCTAAAACAGTGGGTATTAACAGCAAATAGGATTAAACATTTCAAGTGATGTTCACAAAGCACATAAGAATCAATTCAATTCCTTTTTAACAATGGACATTCCCTCAAAAAAAAAAAAAAAAAAAAGACAGCAGCTACGAAAGAATCTATAAGTCGGTTCCTTAAAATTGTACTTTTATCCCTAATGAGCATGGTGATGTAAGGAAAAAAGCCTTAAGAAAACCAGACACAAAAGATACCATCTGGGTGGCACCGAATGGTGTTTGCAGTAATAAATGCTTCACTGCAGAACGTTGCTCCTGAGCCATTGTAGTAGATCATTGATATCAACTACAGTCCAAATCCATCTCTTGAGTTGCTCAGTAATTTCATGGCTCTTTAGGCTGTTGTTGTTACATCATCCTCAGCTGCCCAGAAAGGCCTCCAGTTGAAAAGAACTCCATCCAGAGGTAGGGACCATGGTCAGGTGTCCACAAACCTTTTGTTCATATAGTGTGGTGTAGTCCCTGATCCTTTTGTGCTGGTAAAGATCTGAAACTGGTTTGGTGCTTTATATATTGCGCTCACCAGCTAACCGAGCAATTGAAGGCTCCAGCGTTGTTGCCCAGAAACCTGGTAAAGAAAACTGTGCTGAACTGTTGCACCATTTGCATGCAATCAATACAGCAGTAGGAAAATGAGTAAATGATAGAATAGCCATAGAGGGCCATGTCTTTGTGCTTTTCCTGATAGCGGCTGTAATGTAGCGTATTGGGCTGGGAGCACCACGAAGCACATGTTTGTGTTTGCAAATAATTACGGGGGAGGGGGGGAGGGGGTTTGTTGTATGACAAAACAAATGCTGGTGACCACAATCTCAGCAGCATTCTGAACCATCTGCACTTCTTCACCAAGAACAAACAGACTGGACACACTCAGCTTTTCCTGCGTTCCTGTGCTGGCCATTTATCCACACCTGTGGCGATTACTTTCATCCTCACCCGTGATAGCAATTTCAGCTAAAATGTTCACAGGACATATGCGGCAATTAAATTCGTTACGAGAGGATCGGTTTTTCTTGAGACATTTTGGTGTTTAAGACTTTAAGTGTGTGATTGGTGAATTGTTTCCAGCATGCTCTACCTAGTGTGTGGTCATAAGTATGTGGACAGCCGTCTATAAGATTCGTATGCGCTATTTTTTTTTCCCCATGTTTAGTCCCCATTTGCTGTTATAAAATAAAAAGCCACTCTTCTGGAAAGATCTTCCACTAGATTTTGGAGTTTGCTCGTGGAGATTTATGATCATTCAGCCACAAGGGTGTTGGTAAAATCAGGTATTGCTGTAGGCTGTGCAGGACCGGGATGCAGTATAATATAATACGGTTGGAAAATAAATAAAAAATAATCTGCTGTCCCAATACTTTTGCTCGTAAAGTGTTTTACACATATTCACACTATTGCTTTGTACGTCTCTTGTTCACTTGCTGTAGATGGGAATACTGCAGCATAGATTTATGAATGTTTGAGTCATGTGCATTATTCATGTACACTTTTCACTGGAAATCGGAAATATTTCATAAATAAAAAAAAAAGGATATATATATTTAAATAAATATAAATGATTTTTTGTTTAAACAAAAATAAGCCCTATAACTTGGAAGTAATGCCTGACCCAGGGTTCTGCTGCTGCTTCATTGCCTTTTATTATTTTTTTTCTATGCTACTTAGGACTTAGGAATGTCATTCCAGCTCCTCTTTGCCCCATTAAATTGCTTTACTGGCCATTGCATTGATTTCCTGGGGGCCTGGGCTTCCTGTGATGAATGGCTTTAATAAAGCAAGGTGCCGTTCCGCAAATAAATAAGCAACACGAGGATTTAGGACGAGAATCTGCCCCGGAACCGTTGGGAGAACCTGGTCTAATGATAAACGCTCCACTTTTAAAATTTTTTTTTGTGTGTCCCTTTTACCTCTAGTGTCACGACACGCTGGTGCAGTTTGGCGGCTTTTTAGCGTCCAACCTGAGCACAGAGGATTACATCAAGAGAGTTCCTTCTATAGACGTGCTTTGTAACCAGTTCCACACCCCTCACGATGCTGCTTTCTTCTTGTCCCGCCCAATGTACGCCCATCAGATCATGGTGAGTCGCATTAAATTGGTAATTTTTAGCAGTCTGTTTAACATGTAGACTAGATTGCATTATGGATTTTATATGTAGTCATTATGGCATTTGTGGCTATAGAGTTCATGCATAAAAACAAAACAATTCTATTAGCAAATGTCATAAAGCTGCAAAAGTAGAAAAAATGCTGAAGCATGTCCCCGTCTAACCCCTTTAACCCCCCACCCCCACCCCCCTGCATAACCAGATTTAACTGCCTGCACTCCCTATACAACTCTCTCCATATCTACTTTGCAGCACATTGTCAACACTGCATTTTACCATCATTCCTGATGCATGCGTTTTCATAAAAGCGCCACAGATTTAAATCCCCGGCTCCAGCTGTGTAGCACAGAGCTGCTTAGTGCCACTGATTTATTCCGGCTCGTTGCCAAGCCGAGCTCAGTCTCTGGCCCCGGTCCGGGAGCCGTGCCCACTCGGGTTTTATTTCACCGACACGGCCATCGTTCCATCCGCTTCTCGTTTTTGCTCCTGAATGGGCTAATCATTACGCTTTCCCCCGTTCCCAGGCCAAGTACGACGAGCTGAAGAAGACCGAGAAGGGAAACCGGCAGCAGCAGAAGGTCCACAAGTACATCGCGGCGTGCGAGCAGGTGATGGCGCCCGTGCACGAAGCCGTCATGTCGCTCCACCCGCCTCGAGTTTGGGACGACCTGCGCCCGCAGTTCTACGCCACCTTCTGGTCGCTCACCATGTACGACCTGTCCGTTCCCCATAGCGCCTACGACCGTGAGGTCAACAAGCTCAAGATGCAGATCAAGGCCATCGAAGAGAACTCCGAAATGGTAGGGGGCGACTTTAAAAACGGCCTCACTATAAAAATTTAACACGAAAGGCAGTTGTTTGACCACCGATTTGTTGTTTTGTTACTATTGTAGTGCATCCACTATTATAGGAAAGATAAAGCATCATCTTCCTTCAGGTGCAGCCTCTAGTGGCAGAGCTCTATGTTGTAAATTTCCCATTGGTTTGAATAAAGTGTCTGTCTGTCTGTCTGTCTTGAGGGGTGGAGCCAAACGATAATAAGCTCCAATCTAAAACTTCTAATTCCGCTGATCTTGTGTGATGAGGATCAGGATGTTGGATACTGATAGTCACAGAACAATCAGTTTAAAGATTCTTTTCCAGAGTTCCAGATAAAGCAGTGTCACTGTCTGATGTTTTTTTTTTTTTTTCTTTTTCACTCTGACAAAGCCTCTGAACAAAAAGAAGAAGGAGAAGGAGCGGTGCACTGCGCTGCAAGACAAGCTGGTGGAGGAGGAGAAGAAGCAGGTGGAGCATGTGCAGAGGGTCCTGCAACGCCTTAAGTTGGAGAAGGACAACTGGTTACTCACCAGTGAGTACTCCACTCTCGCTCCTTTCTCTCAACGTGGCATACGCCCTCACCTTACGGCTCTATCAGCTAGCTCGGCGTTCCCAGTAGGAAATCCGTTCTTCCTGATGATCGCCTCGCAGTCGCTTGTAGTGCTCGATATTAACGAGATTATATTTAAGCAAGCCTGTAGTGTCCGAATGCCGAGCAGTGTCGCTTTGTTTCGAGGCGCTCGCCAGCTTTTCAGCGTGCAAGAAGTCGAATACTTCACAGATACTACCCAAAAGTGCCACCTGCTCAGGAACTCCTAAACTGCATTAGGAAAGTTTCCCACTATTAATTGTTTGTTTGACTCAGATTGGTATTTTAATTATTTTGACCCAATGATTTCAACAAATGTTTGACACGATTAAACAAAATTGTAGCCATTGTAGACATTTAAGTGAAAGTGGGGTTATACTTAATCTCACCATCGAAGCGATTTGTCCATAGCTAATTAATACAACTGCATGATAGAGTACAGGTAGTCTCTGACTTACGATGAAGATGCGTTGCCATGACGTTATCGTTATTATACCCAGGGGTCTTAAAGTATGGTGATCAGTATGGGGTAGTATGCTGCAATTTAGTTAAGAATTTAAGAAATTACAGTACATCATTTAGCAAAACGGAGCAATTTAACACTACCTTAATGTATCAATTTTACAGAGGGCGGAGCCTGTCGATCGCTAGTGAGAGTACGATAAGAGTCCCAATTTATCGTGCAAAAATTTTAAATATATTAAATATATATGTGTGTGTGTGTGAATACACCAATACCCAATCTTATATCTGTTAATGGTGTATTATTTATTAACCTGTATTTCACATGTTTTTTCAATCTAATCTGTTTTGTAATTTGACTCATTGTGATCTTTATTATTATTTATTTTTTATTTTTGCAGAATCGACCAAGAACGAGACCATCACTAAGTTTCTTCAACTCTGTCTGTTTCCCCGCTGCGTCTTTTCTGCCATCGACGCCGTCTACTGCGCTCGTTTTGTTGAGCTCGTGCACCAGCAGAAAACCCAGAACTTCTGCACGCTGCTTTGTTACGATCGCGTGAGTGTTTTAAAACTTCTCCCGAGCTCGGTCGGGGTTCCGTGGCGCGTCTTCCGCGCGTATAACGAGCAGCTGAATGGGTAGCGTTGGGAAGGACAACAGCCAAAGTGATGCAGACTCACACTGGTTTGTGTTTGTGTAAATGGCAAGCTCCCGCTGAGCCTAATTGTGCCGAGTGTTTGATAATGCGCATTAAAGCAGCGGCGCGTAAAAAAGCTCGTTTGCGCCGATGCCGGAGACATGCGTCTTGCAGCACTGTTATTCAGCCTTTTCCGCGGCTTGCTTTCCCCACCCTTATCCTTACTTCTCTTTCTGTCATGTTTTCTTCAGGTGTTCTCAGATATCATCTACACGGTGGCCAGCTGTACGGAGAACGAGTCTCGGCGTTACGGCCGTTTCCTGTGCTGCATGCTGGAGACGGTGACGCGATGGCACAGCGATAAAGCCATCTACGAGAAGGTGCGGAATTTATTTAGCCGTTTACGTAAAAGCATGCTATCTTTGTTCTTGTATATTTATTCTTGTTGTCTGTGTATGTGCCACTGAGTCAGTCACCGCTTGCAGGAGCGACCTTACGCTTTCAGAAGCACAGATTTGAATGACGTGCTGTGCTTTTTTCGACAGGAATGCGGCAATTACCCGGGTTTCCTGACCATTTTCCGAGCCAGTGGCTTTGACGGAGGAAATAAGGCGGACCAGCTCGACTATGAGAACTTTAGACACGTTGTTCACAAATGGCATTACAAGCTGACTAAAGTTAGTGTTCCATTCTGGGTTTCTTTTTTTTTTTATTTGTGTTGCATCACCACCAAATTCATGCTTCTGCTTTTTAGGCATGAATAAATTACTTTAAATATGATATACAATAATATGTATGTATATGTATACGTGTGTGCGTGTGCGTGTGTGTGTGTGCGTGTGTGTGTGTGTGTGTGTGTGTGTGTCTTTATTTATATATATATATATATATATATATATATATATATATATATATATATATATATATATATATACTATAAGTAGGGGTGTGACCCCCCTACTAAGGATTTACATAGTCGAATCAGAATTAATAATCTATCTCATGTCTATAGCACAGCAGCCCCCAAACTTTTTTGCGCCACGGACTGGTTTAATGTCAGACAATATTTTCACTGACTGGCCTTTAAGGTGTGGCGGATAAATAGAACTAAATAAAATTATACGAGTTTCATAATAATTCATAATAATAATAATGGGAGTTTGAATTTAGCGGTAATGTATTATGTGTTAGCGGCCGGAGCAGCCCCTTTAAGAAGGTAGGGGATGTTGGTAAGACATGTGACCGAGGCATCATGACATGCATCAAGAGTGAGTCCATAGACAGATGTGGCGGAGAGAATCCGGTCATTTTCCAGAATAAAACATCATTCAGAATCAGATGATAAATAAAACAGAAATATAGCCGATTGATATTCATTTTGTGTGTGTTGTGTGAGACGGGATGATGACAACACCAGCTAGTCATAAAACTATGTACAGAACATAAAAAAGGTTTCAAATCATTTTGGATCGATAAACCTAAATAATCGTGAGTCACTGCACTACATTGTTAAATATTTAGATCACTGCCGCCAAAATGCTTCTGTTATCGGTCACGATCATGTAAAGTGAACATTAAATCTGTCACTGGGGGGGTTGGATTTACTCAGTGTGTGTTAAAAGCTTCTTCCTAATCACGTTTTTATTTACAGCATTATCATAATGGGCTGAATGCCACCTTAATGGGAGAAACCCGGTAGTTTTCGGTAAAATCAGACTTTGAGCTAGATAACTAAAATAGCACTGTCCTCGTTTCATAACACCTAAGAAGATTCGACTGTGAGATTGGTATTTGAATCGGGCTCCTCCAATCCAAGCATGGAATCTTCGACTATTCGTCACCCCTAAAATAAACCTAGTCAATATTTATAATATTTTCAAGGTGAATATTTTTCAGATTTCTTCTTTCAGCCTCTAAGCGAAAAACAAATTCAGCTCATCACTGAGAAACTGAATTTGCCTTCGAAGTCTTTTACCTCTGACTTACACTGAAAACATCACCATATTAAGTGTTACATATTTGAATGCATCTTGCTGTTAAGAGTCCACGTTCAAACTGCTACTACAGAGATAACGGATTATAGCAAGCGCAGGAAAGTCCAGTAATGTCCAAGTCTTTCTTATAAAAATAGACAATTCATCAACACTCTCCCGCCTTTTTTAAAATTAGTTCTGTAGTTTTTTTTTTTTTTTTGTTACTATTAGAAAATCAGTCTTACTCCATGTGTTATCTTCATTTCTTTCTGCAGATGTAGTAGTTTTAATGGCGTTCGATTAAATCGAAGGGAAATCAGACATCTTTCGGTCTGTTATCCAACGGACCGTTTTGCGTCTCGCGTCGAAGGCTTCTCGAATTAACCGTTGTTACGTGCTGTTTAGTCTTCGTCATGCGAATGTCTATATTATAGCAGAATAATGTCCGTCTTTAGAAGCGCATCTCTCAAAGATCTTGCCGGTATGGGTTCCTTAATCTCGTGTTGTACTGTCCTCACCGGGAGCCTATTAAAGAGGAAAAAGCAAATCAGCCGATTCTGAGTCTGATATCGCACGCTGATTAAATGGACTATTATAATGCCACCTACAGACATTAAGCCTAAGATCATGCAAAATTGGTGTTCTTTAATTAAAATCCAGGATCTAACAATGTGATTCTCTCATTTTGGATGCAAGCCGATACCTCTGGTATCTGGTATTGAGTTTTTGTAAATGATCAACAGTGCGACAAAGAAAAAAACGGGCAACAAATTGTGCAGATGCAGGCCAGCCTCAAAAATCTTCATTTTGAAAAAAGAAAAAAAAAGACAGTAAAGAAAAAAACGTCCAGTCAGCAGCAATCCTGCATTCTGAGGATGCAGCGGAGAATGACCAGACTGGACTGAGCTGACAAAGGCTGCGGAAAATTACCGCATCGTCCCGAATAGAAGACGACTTAAAACTGGGCTTTTCCCAAGTAAACCTTTTTTTGAAAACCAAATTTTGTCTTTTATAAAGAGAATGCTTTCATTTGAAAATGCTTTTCATGTGGCATACCATATATGTAACCTGGTTTTAATAACAATTAGCCTAGGCTGTCAATCGCTTTGTAAAAAAATCATGCCCTCACCAATGCCTAGAGTATCTAATTGCAGAGCAATTTACAGCGGGCTACGTAACGTTTTTAAGACCGAGGCTTCATCTCCTGATGCTACGCTCTGATACGCTGTATTTCTTGGCTGCTTGAGAGTTGTGTGAAGACTCGGCTCATTTATCACGAGTTTCATGTTCGTGAGATCGCATAAAATGCTGGTTTATTCGGCCGACTTTTGAACCGCTATGTTCTGGACGGTCATTGTGCGGGTGCACGTTATTATTGACATGTAATAGTCTAGAGCTCGCAAATTAGACGACATCGTTTATTGAGATACGTTTCCGTAAAAAATAATATAGATATCTTTATATTCGGGACAATACGGTAGTAACTCTTGTACAAACTTAGTGCATCTCAGATTGCACAGTAACTGAAGTCTTGAGGTGGATGGACTCTCCAAAAGCAAAAGATCAGATTGGATTTCACTTGTTATCAGCCAGGAACAGAAAGGTGAAAAGATGAGTGTTTTCACCCAAACTAGACTGCAGAAACCCAGAAAACTGCAGCCTGGTCTGGATTTTCTCCTGAGCCACACAGATGGTGAGGTCAGATTTTGGAACCACCAGCACGAATCCACGGAGATAATCTGACTCGTGTTAACAGTCCAGGCTGGTGGTGGTGGTTTAATGGCATGATGAATGTTTTCTTGGCATACTTTGATATCATCAGTACCAATCAATCATTGCTTGAATGCCACACTTTATCAGGGTATTGTTGCTGATCATTCTTCATAGACACAATTCACAATCATCTGATTGCTGTTTCCAGCCTGTTAATGAACCGTGACGCAATGCAATAGGCATCTCATGAACATGACAATGAGTTAAATGTTCTTCAGTGGTTTTCCAGTCAGCAGGTAAAGTCCAGTAGGTCTTGCTTGGGATGTGGTAGAGAAGCCTCCATGTCAATAATAGATTAAGGTGAGCCATACCCAATATTAGTAGTAGTTTTTAAACCCAGAGCCGTTAAAGTGCTGAACACCAAGAAAACACCACCAATTTTTTTTTAATGCACCTTAGGGACTGAAACTTGATTTGGTTGTACCCTGTGCAGTGACTATGAAGTATTCTATTCTAGACAATCGAACCGTTAATAAGACTTGCTTGTTGTTTTCTAGGCTTCGGTGCACTGTCTGGAGACGGGCGAATACACCCATATTCGCAACATCCTCATTGTTCTGACCAAGATCTTGCTCTTCTACCCGAAAGTGCTGAACCTGGGCCAGGCGCTGGAGTGCCGAGTGCACAAGATCTGCCAGGAGGAGAAGGAGAAGAGGCCTGACCTCTATGCTTTAGCCATGGGGTACCTTGCATTCTGACCGGCCTGTACCATTTTTGGAATAGTTTTTTTTTCTTCTCCCCTCAGGGTTTTACTGGTGGCAAAACATAACAGGCATGATTTTGGTATTTTCGTCTTAAGATAACTCTCGTTATCCGAGTGTGTACGGCTTTCAGTAGCAAGACAGGACGGGAGAAGAGGAATTTAGGAATTGAACCATTGGCATTCCCCCTCCGTTCCCACACTGCAGCTTAACTTCGTTTTAAGGCAGGATTTGATCCTCGCAAAACTTCGAATAAGTTGGGTATACTCGTATTGATGAAATCAGGGGTCTGGAGTGAAGGGTAATCTTCTCTGCTTAGCAAGCAGCTCACCAAGTGAAGCGAGGCATAACACGCTCGCCTTTTAATTTTTGCTTCTTTCCAAAAGCTTATATTTTAGCTCCGTTAATCCAAGCAGCGGCTAAGAAAGATGAGGTCAGCTTTGCTTTAAGAGCCTTCCACATTAGAGCATAATGAAGTCCATTAATTCACCTCAGACGGTGCTGTCACCATAAATATGATCTTATCAGTCACTACAAGGTTTTTCTTTTCTCTAGTCTACTCTGGAATTGTCTTTTAGTTAGGTTTTTTCAGCGTTCGCCAGGCACTTTTATCCAATCTAAAAAAAATATATATTATCCTCATGCCAGGGCTGATATGGGAGGTTTTTATAATAGTAATATTCAGCTAAAACCCTATTAGAGAGGACACGGGACGGCAAATTGCTCTGAAAACCGTGCAAGCCGAAATATTTTTTCCGTGTCGTGTTTCCCACGGCATTACCAGCTCTGCACCTTCACTTTGTGTCTTGCGGATTAATATTTGTGCAGTGACCAAGGGTGTGTGTAACAGGATTTGAATTCGACACTTGTTTGATCGATTGGTGCCTTTTAAGGATAATGAGGAAGTGATTTCCTGTAAGTGAGTTTGGGTATTTTTTCCACCCCCGAGGGTTTTCAGTGCTCAGGCCTTTTTCCTGTAGGTTAATTGAAGTGACAAATGATCTTCAACTTGTTTATGCCACCAGCGTGACTTCTAATCTAACCAGGTGGAGGGCGGTATTGATCTTTTGCACTCGTATAGATGTACGCAATCAACAAGAAAGCGAGGAATCAACATTTACAAGCTCTAGGCATACACGCTCCAACCATAAAAAAAAAAAAAACATTTTTAATCATGCGGCGCGCAATAATCGGCGCGATCCAAAACCAGGGTATTCCCGCGTTGGTTCTTGTTGATAATGTCATATCCGATAGTGCTGTAGAAGATGTTTGATTCTGCATCGCCGTGTGCTCTTTCCGTTTTAACCGTGTATGTGACTTTCAGCTACTCTGGCCAGTTGAAAAGCAGGAAAGCTCACATGGTGCCCGAGAACGAGTTTCACTACAAGGAGCCGGCGAACACCGCCAACCCTGGCGCCCTGCAGAACGGCCCGGGCAGCTCCGGCAAGCCTGGCGCTGCCACCCCTGCCTCTGCCAACGCTGGAAAAAACGAGGAGGGAGCTGCCGAGGACACGGGTGAGTTCCATGTTTCACAGTAGGGTCCAGAATGGTTTTTGATCAAATTGTAGCACGTTTCTATTTATTTTAAACTTAGACCCTAAAAAAAACCCCAATGGAAATAGGGAACATACGGCACTGAGCCTCTGAGCTGTGGGAGGAAGGGCCAGAAATGTAAAGGGCATCATTTAAAATGAACATGTAATATATAATGATATCTATAGATAGTGGTGTATAATACAATGACCCTTTAGTTTCAAAAGGACCCTATTTTTTTGGGTCAACAATGTATTGGTTAAGATCAATCACCACATAAACTGCAGCTCTAAAGCTTTTTCCTCATATATGTTTTTGCTCAAATGCAAATATTTACTTGTAAATGTATGGATATCAAAATCACTAAGCGCAATTAATTTCACTTGGCAAACATTAAGACTTAAAACATTAAGATTATTATAGACGGTGATCTACTGTAACCAGCAACTTTCAGTTCAGCCGTACGACACGGCTTCCAGTCATTATCTTTGAGATCACTATGAACGACTGACCAATCAGACGGTGTGGAGAATTTTATCTTCTCGGCTTAATGTTGGCTTTCACAAATATTTACATTTACATTTGCGGCATTTAGCAGACACCTTATCCAGAGCGACGTACAAAAAGTGCTTTGAGTCTCTAGCAATGAATAAATCTACACTGGTATTCAAGATTACAAACTTAATATAAATATAACCCTTGAATTCTACAGAGCAAATTTGGAAAGTGCTAATTTAAGTGTTTCAGGAAGAGGTAGGTCTTCAATCATCGCTTGAAGATATTCAGGGACTCTGCTGTACGGACATCTAGGGGAAGTTCATTCCACCACCTCGGTGCCAGAACAGAGAAGAGCCTTAATGTGTACTTACCTCTCATTCTGAGAGAAGGTGGTACCACAAACCATATGTTCAGTACAAGTAAAGGACATTCTGTCGTTATCGAGGCTTTTGGTCCTGTTTTTAGTTCAAATACTCAAAAATGACCTTCACATTAATACATAATATTCTCCAAGCACTTCACATTAACTTTTTAATCTTAGAGTGGCGTGTGAAAGTGGACAGTATTTACTAATCTTTCAATTGTTATTTTTATTGTTAATATTTCAGCCTCATCCTAGTGGACAGTAATGGTTTCTTATTCACGCCCTCCTTTTCCTATATATTTGCATTGCTCTTAATGATCATCCTTAGACTTCATTACATCATCTTAAGGAAGATTGAAATTCTAAAGAATCCTCTTGTTTTACATTTTGACATTCTATTTTTTTTTTCATGGCTTAATTTAATTACATTTTTTCATGGTTTAATGGTCTTTGCTTGATTCATCTTTTTTTTTTTTTTTAGTTAAACCTGTAACTGTTTTATCCGAATATGGTATCTTTAAACCTTTATCAAAGGTTTTATCAACTATTTCTGCTTTCTGAAATTTTTTTTGCCAGATCAGATCATTGTCAATATAACAATTGGGTTTAATTCTAATGAATGCAGTGTGCATCTGATATTTTCAGACAAACCTAAGGACAAATCTCAGGTGGCTCCAAAAACGGCCTGCAAAGTCCCAACCACGACGAATAAAGCCAGCAGCAGCAACGGCAGCAGCACACCTAACAGGTAAACCTGAGGCCACACACACACACGCACACGCACGTACTCATGTATCGCCCAGCAGCAAACCGAAAGAAACTAAGAGCACTGCAGGATGATGTACTGCTCTCATCTCTTGGGTAATGCTATTAAAAGGTTATTTCCCGAGGCAAGTAAGTTTAGCAGCGGCTTATTATTTCAAACTACTCGCCAAATAAATCCATCTTTTATCAAAGTCTACCTTTCTTATGAACTGCATAATCGAATTTGAACAGTGTTCCAGGCTAGAATCTGCTTACTGTTCTATTAAATTGAACCATTGCTCAAAGAACCCTTTTGAAAGGCGCCATCTTGGCGTGTAATGGCTGTTACGACATCCAGACAATTGTGGAAAAAGGCCCCATTAAATTGGATGTATAAAGCATCGTTTTTTTGAAAGAAGACATCAAAGTGAGTCGCACGGAGCGCTCGAAAGAAAGCTCTCCATTAAGGCCCATTCAGGACCAGTGGGATTGTAACGAGTTTGTAATGGTTCCTCAAGGCCCCCGGTGTACTTTTTTTTTTTTTTTTGCTGAGGTCAGACATTTCAGATACCGGAGCGGAAAGTAATTCACCTCGGCGCACAGTTGCGAAGGGTCAGGATGCTACTCTGAGAACAAAGAGAATGTTTGGAGACTGAAGGGATTGTGAGCTATTTACACGCAAGTCTGTAACATGTCTAATGGATGTAGTCGTTTAGGTGTTGATACCTGTCGTATCTCAGGATGTACACTGACCAGGCATAACACTGAGCGGTGAAGTGAATGTTTGGGGTGTTTTCCGGTCTGCAGTGGTCAGTATCTGTCAAAAGTGGTCCGAGGAAAAAACACAGTTGATCCAACAGACGAGCAACTGTAGCTCAGATTGCTGAGGAAGTTAATGCTGTTAATGCTGAAAAGGTCAGGAGTGTTTTGGCAGCAAAAGGGGGACCAGCACAATATTAGGCAGGTGGTCATAATGTTATGGCTGGTCAGTGTATCTATTGGCGAAAGTCCACGTTTCAGGGATTTGTAAAAATCCAACTTTGTAAGGATTGCAGATCTTTACGTTTTTACATGTGCGCCGTTTTTCTTTCAGCATCAAAGGGAGCAAAGAGAAGGAGGACAAAGAAAAGAGCGTGAAGGAGAAAAAGGAAAAGAAGGAGAAGTCCGCTGCCAGCACTCCAGAGGCCAAGGCGGGAGGGAAGGAGAAGCAGAAGGAGGAGAAAGCGGGTGACACCAAGGACAAGGTGCCCAAGGCTGAGAAGGACAAGAGGAAGGATGATAAGAAGGACGAGAAGAGCAAAGGTGACGCCAAGGCTGCAGACAAAGAGTCATCAAAGGAACGAGATGTGGCCAAGGAGGGCAAACTTAAGGAAAGCAGCAAGGGCGAGAAAAATGCTGGGTCCCTCAAGTCCCCTGTTCCCAGATCAGAAGGAATCGAGTCTGAACGGGGTAAGGAACATTTTTTCTATTATAGAAGTGGGATTTGGGTTAAAGATTTCTTAGTTTGAGGGTGGCTTCAGTTTTGCTTTTACTATTGCAACACTATATTTTTGCTGCACCAGAAACCGATAAACTGCAACCTTTCTTTTATTGGGATGTTTTATCAAGGCAATTTGTTCTCTTTTTTTTTTTTTTTTTTTTTTTAAGGAAAATGCCTTAAAAATTAGCTAATAAAAAATTTAATAAAAAAAGGCCACAAAACACACAGTACATCTTTTATTTCTTGTTTATTTGAGATATCTGCTATCAGAATTTTCATTTGCATTTCACTGGTCCTAATTAGCTGTAAAAAAAAAAAAAAAAGAAAGCATATATTTAGGGGAAAATTCCCACCACTATGTTCCCAAGTGTAGTTGAAAGCCTTTCCAGAAGAGTGACTTTTATGGTTGCGAAAGAAAGACTAAAAAAGAAGCAAAAACCAGGTTTTTCCACAAAGTTTTAGCTGTAAAGCCTATGTGTAGACATGTCATGCAGATGCCAAACCAGAATGCCAAAGTGGTTCAACAAAACACTCGATACACATTTGACCCTTATACCAGTTTGGCCTTTTAAATCCAAGGACTTTATACACTTGGGTGAGCCTCAAGCTTCAGAACCACACTTGCCCTTTATATGCAGAAAGCAATTTTGGGACACCGGTCACAGTTTTTATGACGCTCTGTAAACGGGTGGCTCAGTGGGCAATATTTGTTTTCTGATCAGAAGGTCATGACTTCAAGTCCCAGCACCACCATGTTGCTGCTGCTGGACCATCGAGCAAGTTTTTCAACCCTGAGTTTTTCACATGTACAAATGAGATAACTGGAAGTCACTGTAAATAAGAAAATCTGCCAAATGCCATAAAAGGAAACAGATATTTTGTTTGAATAATTTACTCTTCACTAAAAAGGGTCTCTGGTTGATCAACTGGCTTTGGGAACTCTCCAGTCTTGCTACAAAGGTGTTACCCCTGAGAGGACACGTCTTCTTAGTGTTGCTTTCTAAATAGACACATAGATATACTGTGCATAGCTGTACAATGCAAATATGTACAAATTATAAACTTGTATCCAATGCACACCTTTTCAAATCGACGTATCACTTTTATGCAGATGCGAATCGGTGAATCCCACCATATAGGCAGCATTGGCTGATTTGTACTTTACAATGATATTGGAAAATGGTTGCCAAATAGTTAGATTTAGGCCAGGATTTACCTACTTGTTCAGTAGTGTGCCGCTTGGGTACATTAGGGTAGTTGGCAGCTTGGGTGGGAGCTGTGCCATGGAAGCGGAAAGAACGTAGCACTTGTATAAAGGGGAAAAAATGTAATCCCCCTTTTACCGTTGAGAATTTCTTACGTTTTGTCTGTCACTCCACTACACCAGGGGAAAGCTAGTGGTCTTTATGGAGAACAGTGTGAGAATGACGTACATGAGCGATATTTCGGATGTCATGGCTTTGATTGGTGGTGCTGTTGCTGGTCATACACAAAGCCTTTTCTTTAATATAAAAAAGGTATTGAACAGACGTTGAACGGACGATCAAAATATTTTTTTCTCACCATCTAATAATAGATTTTTAAGTCCTGAGTGCACACCATTGGCTTTTGGCTAGAGATGTTTTCAGAACTCTCTACTGTATCAGTCATGGAAATAAAGACAATGCTTGAAAGTAATGATGATAAAAGGAAAAATCGAAAAGCTTTCTATTTATTTTTATTTTATTTTATTTTTTTTCTCTTTCCACCAGAACAAAAAAGACGAAAGCTCGACACACATTCTTCGCCCTCACACTCCTCTGCAGTTAAGGTTAGTATGGCCTGAGGAGGGCCGTTTTCCTCTTGTCCCCATCCTCCACATGCCAGAGTTCAGGGGAGGCCTCTGGAACCCAGCCTTCATAGGAGAGCAGTAGGGGGGAGAAGTTATACATCACATGGACAATTTTTTTTCCCCTTTTTTTGGAAGAATCTATTTTTAATACATAGGAATTTTTTATGATAGAATCCGATGGACTTGCCCAAAATAAAATTTAAACCTCGCGTCAGATTTTTTTTTTTTGCTTCGCATTTTCTATATTTTTATGCTGAAATAACATCTCTCAAGTGCCTTGGAAAATATTTTTGTTGTAAATATAGATATATTTTTGTAAATCACCCTTCAACGTGTTTTTTTTTTTTTTTTTTTTTTTTTTTTGAATTTTGAAAATAATGCGAGTGGTCTTCTCCGGCTCTAGTGTTTGATCCACCAAGAAAAAAGTAAAAGTAAATAGATGAGGCTATCACTTTTTAAGCGCCGAGACAAGAGAATGTGATCTATTATTTTTTCCCGGAAGAGATCTTGAATAGGTCACCGGGGCAGAGCACCCAGACATCACCAAGCGGTTGGAATGTGCACGTTCTCCTGCTTCCTTAGCTGTGACCTCCATCCCGGGATCCTCCTGATGAGACCGAGCTACCTTTTTCTCTCCCGTCTGTTGGCTCTCGTGCTGTTTTTTTCCCTCCTTTTTTTGGCGACGGAAAGCAGCCCAGAAGTGCCAAAGCTGCGTTTTTTTAAAATCCCCTGCTCCCCCAGATCTTCACATCATCTTCAGCCATCCAGGGAAAACCCCCATGATGCATCACCAGCAGCAGCTGCATAGTGAGAGGGAGGAAAGGCTTCCAAGGGAGAAAAAAGCATGGGCAAAGCCTTTCCAGAAGGAGCTGCTTATCTGCAACCAGGGAGCTTGTTGTAATTCTATATGCACCCTAATTCCATATGCATCCATCACCAAGACCTTATAATAAACCAGGAAATTTTATTGATATCTTACCTACCAGGGCACTTAATGTAGCACTGGAGCACTCCTCCATGTCCACCATGTTAAATCAATTCAATTATCTCCTGTACCAAACGCACCACACTGACTTAGAAAGAATGTATTCTTTATTTCGACCAAAATACACCACACAGTAGAGCACAGGTTTTCCAAGCACATCTAGTCTCAGATTGCTCCTGCATAGGCCACGATTTAGCCTCCAGTTGTTTCCTCCACTAACCATGTCAAAGTTCTAGTCTTTGAAGGTTTCTACGGGGAATGCCGGCCAACCTTCCCCTCCCCCCCAACCCCTTTCTCCTGCTGTGTGCCAACTTCTTCAGCTCATCTGTCATCTCCGTTCATTCCTACAGGACAATCTCAATGACTTCAAGGACTCAGCCACCAAGGTGCATATCACTTTCTTTTCGTACATGATGTTTTTAATGCTTTAAAGTATTATGAGGCTTTCTGGGTATATCGGGATCATTCCTCGTGTCAGGGTTTAAGCAATACGGCACAAGTAAGAGCGCTGCTGTATCGAACATCGGTACTCGCGTTCATACCGATGTTCGGTATAACAGCCCGGCGTGATATTGCTTCGATAGGGCCGAAGGGAGCCACTGTTGGACGAAGCAATAAAACACATTGACTGAATCAGAGCCCTTTAGCTGTTAAGTGTTTGGATGAATCCAGAAATATTTATTTTGGATCTAGAATTCATATGTTTCTATTTAGGTTATTAACACTATAGAGTAGGGGGTGTAACGGTGCACAGAATTCTTGGTTCGGTACGTACCTCGGTTTTCGGTTAAATTTCTGTACGTTTAGGAGAGAAAAATGCGAGACATATATATATATATATATATATATATATATATATATATATATATATATATATATATATATATATATATATATTTTAACAAAGGTTAATAAAAATAACTGCGTTAATAAATAATAATAAAAATATATATATATATATATATATATATATATATATATATATATATATATATATATATATATATATATATATATATATATAGACTTTCCTCCCCTTTTTGTCTCAAGAAGCTTTCCTCACCCATGTTGCCTCTGGTTTGCTCATTGGAGATACATTTATATATTACATTGAAGCTGCGCTGTGACAATGCAGCTTTAAAAGTTTATTTATTCACAGTGTCACAAACACAATTAAAGCGAGTTCGACAAATGGCCAGTGGACGAGTAGTACTGCGAGTTTCCTCTGTAGGCTTCACATTCGTAAACATGCGGCAGAACACGTTCCCGCTTCCTTTTTGCTTTTTAAAAAAATATATATTTTAAGGACGAACCACCACATTAAGCTCATTCACCTTTAAATGTATCTAACGTATTAGGTGCCTGCCGCTTTTCTTTTCTCTTTTTCGGGGGTGTTCGGAGTTTGTAGGACTTTATAAAGTCAGGACAATAAAATCTCGCTAACAAGATTCTGCTCAAGCAGCACGCAGTAAAAGCGCAAAGCCCTTCATTAGCCCGGCATTTCCGCTTCTGCGGAAAGAAATCATATCTTGTATCTCATAAACTACCTTTTCCTCGCAGCCCCCCATCACTCACACACACGTGCACGCTTCCACAATCTGCTAATGTAATTTCTTTTCCACAATATTCTCTATTTTCTCTGCTCACCTCTGCTCTTCTGAGCCTCACTTAGTCTTCTTAGCATCTCATTGGACTCTGTGCTCGCTCTGATATTCCTCAGCGCTCTTCGGCTGCTCGGCTGATAAGAGCTTTTCTTCCATTATGGGCTCTGAAAGCAATGGCAGGATATTTGAAAATATGCTGATGGTGCCTCTCTCGAAAGCAGGATCCTGCAGAATTTTTTTTTTTTTTTTGCAAGTTGCCATTCATTTAGTCAGCCTTTAAGATGTATTATTTATTTATTTTTTTTAAGGCAGATTTTTTTTTTTCAAAGAACTTAGCTTAGCAGGCCAGGTTTTTGGACAGAGAGGATTTACGTTTTAAACTTGACTCTGAAGATAGCATTTTATTGAAAGTGTAATTTTTTTTATCTTTTGTATTATGGTGGCCAATGAGTAATAAAATCAAGTAAGAAAAACAATATATAGTGTCTTAGTATGGTATTGGGACACCACAAACCACCAGAACAGCTTCTGTGCAGATTTTCGAAACAGTACCGGACTTTGTTCTGCCCAAAAAAGCTTGGTGTTTTAATAATAATAATAATAATAGAGTTCTGTCCATCCCATTACTCCAGGATCTTCCATTTGTGCCCTGCATGAAATGTGTTCACACTCATAACCGATCAGTAATCACTAGTGCTCTGAGAATTCAATCTGAATGAGACCACTCCCACTTTCAGGGTGGAAATATTTCAGCATACGATCAGTCAGAAGAATGTGTATTGATTTGTAGGAAGGTTTCGGTCTGAGCGACCTCAGAGCATCATAGATCATTTCTGCTCTGTATAAAAGATAACGTCCAAGCTGTAAGAGCAATATGACCATACATCAGTCACAAGGCAAGCAATAAGATCAGCTACAGGGAATGTGAGCAGCCTTGATGCACCTTTTTTTTATGTTTTGTAAACCAGTAGTGCGTCTGATCATAAACTTAATCTAGCAGAAGAAAAAACAGCAGTAGTCCCCATTTGTTGTTTTTATAACTTCCACTCCCCTGGGAAGATGTTCCACTAGATTTTGGAGTGCGCACGTGGATATTTGTGCTCATTCACCCACTCGGGTGTTAGTAAAATCAGAAACTGATGTAGTTGAGGAGGCCTGAGGTGCAGTCAGCGTTCACATTCAAAAGGTGCTCAGTAGGGTTGAGATCAGAGCTCTATAGCAGGTCACTTATGATCTTTTACTCCAACCCATTTTTGGATCTCTTAAAGAAAGTAAAAAAAGGAATGACGCATCCAAAAACATCCCGGTTAATCATCTGCCTTTAACTTTGTGGTAACAGTTTGTTTACTGCATATGGCTGTGAAAAGTCATGGGGTTCCAATACCTTTGTTCATATTGTGTATAGTTTGAAATGATGAGGCATTCTTTTTTTTTTTTTTTCTTCCTCTTCAAATGCCCTTTCTCGTTCTCATTTCAGCATCCTGGGTGATCCTGTTTTAGACAGTGACCTTTATAAAACCTTTTCTCCAGCCTTGATTTTACCAGAGTCTGAACAACATTTGTAGTATGTTTATGCACTTTTATTTTTATGGTTTTCTCTCTTTTTTATTATTATTTTTTTATTACTCATGCATGGATATACACTGTTGCTCTTATCTCGGCTGCTCCCATTATCGGTCGCCACAGCAGATCATCCATCTCCATACTACTGCTGTCCTCTACATTTGCCTCTTTCAACCCAACTACCTGCCTGTCTTCTTTTACCACATCCATAAACCTTTTTCTTAGCCTTCCGTTTTTCCTCTTTCCTGGTGGCTCCATCCTCAGCATCCTCCTACGATATACCCCATGTCCCTCCTCTGCACACGTCCAAACCATCTCAATCAGGCCTTTCTCACTTTGTCCCCAAAAAGTCCTACATGAGCTGTCCCTCTAATAAACTCGTTTCTAATTCTGTCCATCCTCGTCACTGCCAACGAAAACCTCGCCCTCTTCAGCTCTGCTACCTCCAGCTCCACCTCCTGTCTTTTACTCAATGCCACTGTCTCTAAACTATACAACATCGCAGGTCTCACCACAGTCCTATAAACTTTCCCTTTCACTCTTGCAGATACTCTTCTATCACACCTCAGCATGGTATACATGCTCATACACTGTAATAGCATTAATATATTGAAGTGTTATAGATACATGAATTATATTTCTTTACCATTCGACTTATTCTGTTAGATTTATTAGTTATTAGATTATTCCTTAATATGATTGAGGAATATATATGAAAAACACACAGATGCCAGGGTTACCATTCAAGTTAACTTTTTTCGTAGAACAGCATGTTCTACTTATACTATATCATTTCACCAAGTTATACTCCTTCTGTAGTTACACTTCATGGCCAACATGATCTGGACAGCTGATCATAGCATTTTAATTTCCCTTTACTGGAACTAAGTGGCCCAAACATGATTCATGCATCACAGGAGCCTGTGCGAGCAAAGCCAGCTGCACCTAGACATAGTCTGCCATGGTTGGAGTTTAAACAGGAATATTATTGGCAAGCCTCACATAAATGCCTGATCTCACTAACAGGCTGAATGATCGTAAATCCCCATATCCAAATCGAATCAAATTTTATTTGTCTCGCACACATTCATTCAGAGTACGATGTGGTGAAATGCTTATGACTGTCCTACATGTCAATAGAAAAAGAATATTAATAAATCAAAATAAAGAAGAAAAAGTATAAAGTATGGTAGGGTTCAAAAATGTGTAATTATTTATGATGTATTCTAAAGTCTAAAATAAGTTTCTAAACGAAAATGGGGTCAAAATTTGGAATCGGACGTTTAACCACCTAGGTGTTCACAGATATTTGGCCGTTGAGTGTACATTTTTCTGTATGTTTCTGCTTATAAACATATCGCCATAAACAGTTATTTTCTTACTATTGAAATTTATTTGTGAGTGAAAAAAGTAATTTTCAAGAAAGTTGTTCAGCATTCTGGCACAAAAGTTTCATAGGGGCGGGTTTAAAAGTGCTTTACTCTGATTGGTTAGTGAGCTCCTTAATCTTGAAGACACTTCTCTGTATTAGTCATAGTGTCTGTCCATAGTAGTTGAAATGAATGAATGTTAGTATATTGGTTTGAAAATAATATTTGAAGTTCGAGTAGTCTCGTACACCTTTTTACCAGCCAATGAGAGCAAAGCATACAGGAGGTCATTAAACAATAAAACCGTCTTCAACACAAGGAGCGAACAGGAAGCTTGAAAAACTTTTAAACATGCTGGTATTTTTTTTTTTTAGGTCGTGCTCCAGCTTTGTCCCCTAGTTCATTGTTTTTAGTGTCAGAATGCTTTTAGTATTTCATGTTGTGTATTTTATTAGTTTTTTCAGTATCTTGAATAGTTCCGTGCACAAAATGTAACTTTGTACTTCACCAGCCTTTCTTTTCTCTCTAAGTTAATAAGCAACACACACAAAGCAGCTTGTCGTATATTCTGACTGTTACACACACTCACAACGGAGACTCCTTTCCAAAATTAGAGCGGCCCTAATACACACCCTTCTGCAAGTCCCCTTTTTTTTTTTTTTATTATGAAATGACAATATATTAGAATAAGCTTAATGTGGTCTGATCAGAGCAGCTATTTTAAGTAAGAATCTTGACTTCAACTTCAGTTTGGCTTAAATGAAACAATTCAAATTTACTTTTCACTCCTAGTTTTACAGACGGTTACTTATATTCAACTGGCCGACTTGATTGTAAGTTTTCTAGTTCAGTAATATAATTTTGCTGGCACTTTGTTGTTTCTCGAAGCTGTTGTTTAACTTCTGGGCTGTACTCTTGTAGCTCTATCAGGAAGTAGCGAAAAAGAAATTGCACCAAATGCTTGCGTATTTGTTTGTGGAAACAAAGCTAATTACAGTTCTGATGTTTAAAAGGAGCCAATTCTGTTGCCTAAATGAGGTGAAACGAGTGACTTCGCTTTATCATCGAAAGTCCATATTGAGCTTTTAGTTCCCTCATACAAGCAACCTGCTGCGTTTGAAAGCATGAAGATTTTCTGCACCTTGGCGCTGAGAGGATTCTGTAACAGGCTTAATTAGGTGCCAGAAAAATGGCTTCACAGCTCGAAAGGCTCTTTCAAAGTCCCGGGGTACAGTCGACTTCTTCAGCGCTAACAAGCTTGTTCTCTCTTTCTTTCTTTCTTTCTTTTTTTCTTTCTTTCTTTCTTTCTTTCTTTCTTTCTTTCTTTCTTTCTCTCTCTCTCGCTGGTCTTTGTTCCGCTTTTTTTCCCCCCCTTTGCCTATTGAGTAACAGAGAGGATTCAGCAGGTGGATTATTGTTAGTAGCTTACTCCGACTGATTGTTGTCAATTACCTGAGCAAGCCAGAGCGTTTTAGCGTCCCGCGGTCAACCTTCCGTGCGCTTCATTACCATGTTATCTTCCTTTACATACCCGATTTTGCAATAGCTAACTCTCCTTTATAACGGAACAATCACGGAGGATCGTCCTGGTTATTTGCCCTGTTTACAGTGATCAGATTGTACTGTGCTGTGTTGCAGAATAGACATGTGCACAATGAAGTGCTTTTTTTTTTTTTTCTTTGCATTTATTGATTGATTGATTGATGATTGATCGAAAGCGAATAAAGTCCATCATGACATAACACTAGAGGAAGGCCCAGGTCGAATAGCATTATTCTTCTAATGGATCCACTTCTGCCACCTATAGGAAACAGTTTTGCAGTTTTCGCAATTTCTTCACTGTTAATCCGGGCATCATGTTCTACAGTTTTACTTTTGCTGTGAGATTTCTTATGCCACTACCAACGCTCTCTTCGTGCCACGTTTAAGTTTTTTTGTCGTGTTTTAAACAGTGCCTGTGAAAGTGTGAAAAGTGAAAGGATGGCTGACTGTAGGGTGCGGAGCTATATCAGCAACATGGGCATTAAATATTGGTGCAAAGCGCCATGGAATAAATTGCGAGGGTAGACAAAGGAAGCACTGCCCAGTGCTCACCGAACCGAAACGCTTCACCGCATGCATGTATGAGAATAACGTTCGGTATACGCAATTCATGGCACCTTTCACTTATTCCTAATGGCCATGCCCACTTTGCGTTTTCAGGTCAGCCCTCATTCGGAACGCCTTTTACAGATACCGTCTTCTCAGGCCACGTGCGTCGCAGAAGATGTCGAACTGAAAACTGTTTATCCGTCGTACTTTTGAAAATTCGAGTAGCGAATAATGTACATGCGCCATGTTTAGAATAAAACTTTGGTGGTTAGCTGTTTCCTGGGGTGCACGCTAGAGATGCAGAGAGCCAGTCTCAGTTCGAGGTGTGATGTTCAGGTGTCAAGTCGTGCAGAGAGCCCAGCACCGCTTCAAAGTGTCACGCTAATTTCCCTCTTCGCTGTATCCCACAATCCTTTTCAGCAGCATCACGCCAACAACAGCAGCGTCCAGACCAAGAGCGAAGCCGAGAAGAAAGAGTCAGACAAGTCCAGGGACCGCTCCAAAGAGAGGGACAAGAAGGAGGAGAGGAAGGACCGCAAACGAGTGAGTTTATAGAATTACACCAGTGGATGGAGATAAAGTGGGAGCTGTGCGTGTGCACAGCATGAGCCGAAAGTATGTGTGTCACTGTGCTTCAGGCTTCAAACCAGCCTCAGTCTATAATGTGAAGTTTGCTTGGTGTAAACAGCAGATATTGAGCTCCTGCTGTGTGAAAGTGTGGCAGGGAGGGGGCTCAGTGTTATTTGTAGTACTGACTTCATTTTGTACCCTCTTCCCCTAACCCCCCATTCTATTTCTTTCTCCCCCCATCCTAGGACTACTCGAACAGCGACCGCGAGCTGAGCCAGGAAGCCAAACGCCGCAAAGACGAGAACGGAACGAGTGAGTTTTTATTTGTGTGCGAGCCAGAAGACTCTTTCTAAGGCAGAGGCAATCAAAAACAATTCTATGCCTGTGTGTGTGTTTGTGTAATGATGGCTGGTGCCTCTTCCTCACAGGCTCCTCGAAGCACAGTAAGAGCGCCAGTCCACCCGATTCGCCCCGCTCCAATGACAAGGACAACAGCAAGCGCTCCAAATCCACCAGCAAAGACAAGAGCGACTTAACCAAAACCGACAAGCCCTCTGGAGGCAAGAAGGTAATTATAGTTGCACTTGATTAAAAGGATACAGGTGTCAACATAACTTTCTCGACATTCCCATATAAACGAGGCATTTTTGCAGGCAGTGTTTCGCGAAAAGACGTCCAGAATAATTTATTAGCTGAAGCTTTTCGAAATATTTAATGTTTAGTCGTGTATTTGTGTATACATCGAGTGCTTGGAAGCACAAACCCAATTTAAGCCAAACAGACGTTATATTTTGAAATGATCATCGTATTGCTTCCGCCCGTAATAAAACCAGCTTCTCCTTTATTTATTATTTATTTATTTTTATTTTTTTGCTGTTTTTGAACAGGATATTGCATCAGACCGCAATATTTTCGCTTTTTCACTTTCAGTTTGCCGTCATGTTGACTCAATCCCTCAGGCCTTCACAGCTCGTCTAACAAATTTCACTCGAGCTGATAAGCACTGCTCCATTTCCTACATTTTCTGAAAGTTAAATAAACAGGATTTACTGCTCTGTGAGCAGGAGTGTAGAGAATCACGCACAGGTGTAATTGTTTGAATAAACATTACACATTTCAGTCTGTTACCCGTTTAATTACTTCTACTTCTGATAGCTTTGTTTATTTGGGTCGGAGTGTTTCAGGGTGAAATAGGCTGAACTTTTTTATTCTCGTGATGAATTTTTGAGTAGGTTTCTCGTCAATTTCGATTCATTGTTATAGGAAAAAAAAAAAGTAGCTAGTTAACCTAACATGCTAATACGAATCCTAGCAAGCAGAAGAGGAAACATTAAATACCATCATTGTACAACATAATGCCGACTCAATGGACATTTCCGGCTTTGTACCCCAACATGGAACAAAATCTGATTATGAACGTAACCTATTTTAAAGAATATTAAAGGCAAAACCACACATTTAACCCTTTACTCACTTTAGTTTTTAGTTTTTGCAAAACCATCAAACTTTTTGCTTTCTTATAACTCACTCAGATTTACATCTGGTGTCTTTCCACCTGTCCACATTATTGTTTTTTTCAAAAAGTGTCATTTCCTCAGGTGTCTCTTGTATCGTTTGTATCAATAATATACCCTGCCTAGAGCAATATTTCATTTAGTAACATTGAATTGCTATTATATCGCTTTTAATTGTTAGTTTAAAAACAGTAAGGAAGGAAGAGTTGGCCAGGTGTGTAGCATCAGTGTCTTTTCGGAAATCTTTTTCCTGATGTTCCCATGGCCAACATTTTTTCTCGGTTGATCCTCTTCACTATGTTCAGCAGACCAGCAGCACAAACCCGATTCTTAATTATTTAGAAAATGTCACCACCGTCAATGTTATTTTTGTGTTCAATTTGACACTTTGTTGTGGGTCTATTTAATCTTTTGGGTCAAAATTTGAATTTTTTTTCCCTTCTATCCATCCGAAACCTTAAAGAGCTTCTATGACCAATGACTAGATGCAGTGTAGATATATAAAAAGTCCCCTAAAGAACTGAGTCATGAGTTCAAATCACAATTCCACCAAGTTGCCACTCCTGGACCTTTTTAAACAATGCTGTTAACCCTCATTTGCTCAGTTATATAAATGAGACTATATTGCCAGTATTGGGTCATCTGACTTTTCCTGCTATATGTGATTCTTTTCCTAACTGTTACCACAAAGCTTGAGGCACTCAATTCTGTAGGTCGTCTTTGGATGCGCTAAAAAATTGCGCTAAAAAATTTGCATTCACTTGAACTTAAAAACCCAAATCTGTTCCAGCATGGCAATGCCCCTGTGCACAAAGTGAGCTCCTTGAAGATCTGGTTTACATGCTTTGGAGAGGAAGATCTTGAGTGTCCTGCTATAGAGCTCTGGTCTCATCCCTACTGAAGACATATGGCACCAATGTGAATGCTGACTGCACCCCAGACCTCCTCAACTACATCAGTTTACTAACAGCCTTGTGGTTGATGAACACAAATATCCATAAGCACACTCCAAAATCTAGTGGAACACCTTTAAAGAAGAGTTATAAAGAAGTATAAAAGCGAATTGGGACTAAATGTGGAATGCAATGCTTCAGTATCACATACCGTACTTATGGCCAGGTGACCCAATACTTTTGACAATAAGAACGTTTATTTATTTATTTATTTTTTAGGGAGAAAAAAGCTTTTCAGACTTATTTCGAATGGTTAGACGAATTATGTTGTTCAGCTAGTCTGGCATTGTCAGATTACACAAGCCAAACCAGTATTTAAAAAGTGTGTCTTGTTCTGCTTGATTCATTTTAAGCTCCAGTTTTGCTTATTTAATTATTGATACATTTGTGTTTTTTTGTTCTTTTAATAAACATGCAATTGCAATATTCTGTTGCATTCTGACTGTTCGTGCAGGAACTTCTTTAAAAGCGTACTCATGTCGCTTTATTTGTTTGTGTTTTCATTAAAGGAATCCAGGCACGACAAAGAGAAATCGGAAAAAAAGCGAGACAGCACCGGTGCAAAAGAAGACAAAAAACAATATCCTTTTCTTTAGACATTAAAAGAGATTTGCTGGATGTGTTTTGCTGGTTTTGCTATAAACAAATATCCCCCCCCTTTCCATTTTTTCACCAATTCCCAAATCTTTCTCAGCGCAACCCCCTGCATGAGACCCCGTGTCTGTAGATTGTGCTGTATTGTTTTTGATGAATGCGTGCATTGTGCTGCTGAATGTTTTGTGTTCCTGCTGACGCTTTCCTTTTTTTTTTTTGTCTCTTGCATTACAACTTTGTCCTTAACATTTCTCACCCATAAATCATCAGAAAAGCACAGATAATGTAACCTGACATGGACAAGGTAAGACACAGTCCGAGCCTGTAAACTTTATACCTCAGACGCTTCTCTAGTGTTCTGCGCTAAACGAGTTTTAGCTGTGCACTAAAAAGCCATATATAAACGACTGCGTTAACCACGTGCGCCGGATATCAGCGAAGTGGCGAATATGTTTAGGCTTCACAAGCAACAAGTTCGGTTTTGACTTCACCGGAGGACGAATGTGTTGCCAAGCAACACGTCAACGGGTTCCAATCCGCAGTCTCGCTTATATCGATATTTTCACCTTTCCGCTCTGCTTTTATCAGCTGACAGCCACTAATCATTTTGCAATATAATCTTGTTAGTTTAATATACGAGTCCATAGTTCTACATATTGCTTAGTTTTTTTCATTAGCTCAAGACAATCATTTGCAGGTAACACACAATTAAGTCGCAGGAGTTACAAATAATGCTGCACGCAATAGCTGTATAAAAAAAATAGATTTAAAACAGAAACATTTTAACAGATTATTAGACTATTAAGGGTAAAAAAAAACCAAGAGGCTTCCTGTACATTCCACAAAATACCATTTTAAGCATTTTTTTCCCTTTATGATTCCACATGCATAGAATAAGATAAAGATAAGAATAAAAAAGAAAAAACACACCAATAGTTTGTGGACAGCTGCTGATTACACTCATATTTGCTTCTTTCCCAAACTGGTGCTTAGAGGATGGACGCACAAAATTGCACAGGATGCCTCTGCATGGCATAGCTGGTCAGTTTCTTCCTTCTCAAACCTGTCCCAGACGGATCGTGCCTCTGCACGCATGACCTTAGTTCCTGATTTTAGTGATGGATGAATCCACATAGCCACGCTCCAATATCTCCCAGAAAAGCGGTGGTTATAATCAGGATTGGAAGTTTCAAAAAGCACTTGGGGTCTGAGGGTCAGGTGACCAGCAGCTATTGGCCATATGGTGTTGGTGAACCTCTTCAATTGCTAATCAGTGCATCATATAACTCATGGCAGCGCTGTAGGTTTTGCCACGGCTAGATTTGTCCCAGTCACCTGCCAGAGCTATTAGTGTGAAAGCATTCAGAAGCAACAGCAGCTCAGCCACGATGCATTAAGCCCACACACACTCACAGAGCAGGGCTCTGCTGAAACGCACAGCACCCGTCTTCTGTTGCATCACCCATTACGGAATTCCAGACTGTCCCTGGAAGCCATATCAGCTCAAACACTGTGTATCTGGAGTTACATGGAATGGGTTTTGATGCAGAGCACCTGCACACAAGTCCGCTACACTCAGTACCAAGCGCCAGCTTTAGGACGTAATGCTCACTGCTGCTGGACTCTCATTTACTGAAGCCTGATTTAACCATCAACAAGGATCTACAGCAAAGACATTGTTGACTTTGGAGAAGGTTATTTGCTATCCGAGGTTGACTACGAGAAACATAGTCAAAGCATACAATATATAATTTACAGGTAGTTCCCAATTTACAACGGCGACGCCAATCGTAACTTGAAAACATCTTGCGTCAAGACATGGCCTAGCCCACCCAGGAGTCTATTAATAATTGAACAAATGACAGTACGTAGATTAGCAAAACAGAGCAATCAATGGTACGAGTGGAGGGTGCAGTATACAATGCTATGTTTGCCTACTCTATGAAACTTTTACAATCTTATCATCTGATGAAAACACTTTTCCACTCCACCAGGAATGAAGTGCAATGTCGGCATGCCGTTATAGGAAGAATTACATTCATCAAATAAAAATACCAAATCAATATACAGTATAATGAAAGCGATAAATTACGTTTTATTGTTGTAGTTACGTGCAATGTGGAAAGTTTTCTTTCAGCTGTAGTCCCGGCCAATACAAAATGCAGACACTGGAGACTCCTCTCCATGAATTCCCCGCTTTTTAGCATCATCTTTTTGCTAATACGTTTTGGTAACGTTAGACTAGGTGTGTCCAATCTTTCCCATAAAGAGGGCTTTCATTTGAACCCAGCAAGTCCACACCAAACTCGACCCGTTTCATTCAAATGATTTTTTTTTTTAATGACTAGCAGATGTAACCCTTGATCATTTGGAATGAAACTTGTGCCCACACCGGTCTAATAATTCGAGATAATTGGATAAATTGGACACCTGTGTTGGTGTGTGAGACCATCACAGTAATGTCATGTCAGAAACACTCAAATCTCACAAATCTCTGTTTATCTAACTCTACTTTTAGCTTTTCAATACGTCCATTGCAATCACTCTGTAGTATTACAACAGTGAAGTTTATTCATTCAGCGCTTTTCACTATGGCATCGTCTCAAAGCAGCTTTACAGAACTTAAGAATTAAGGTGAATGATGTGTGTTTATCCCTGATAAGGAAGCCGTGGCGAATGTAGCAGGGAAAAACTCCCTTAGATGGTATGAGGAAGAAACTTTGAGAGGAACCAGACTCAAAAAGGGAACCCATCCTCATTTGGGTGATATCAAGAGTGTGATTATAAATCTTTAATCAATACAGAACACTGGAGACTGAGAACTAACATGAGCACTGGAGTGTGTGATTGAGTAATGTCCTTTCTACAGTCTTATACACTCATTTGACGTTATGGAATTAGGAGCTACTGAGTGATTCATAAAATAGATCAACATTTGAGATCATCACAGACACAACACAAACTCCTTCATGCCAGAAGCCTTTAAACATTCGAAGAGGTCCAATGTCCAAACTCTACATGAAGTGGGATCCAGCTGGCGCTGATACGTCTTTAGATGGTTCGATATGTTTGCCGAATCGGCATCTACTACTTTGAAGGTCCATAATCTTGATGAGGTGGGACACAGCTGGAGCTGGCGCAACCTCGGGATGCCTCTGGATGGGTAGAGAAAGAGAAGGGGCACAACCCGAAAAATGTGCTGATTATTCCTTTTTCTTCTTCTTCTTTTTCAGAATTCCCTGTTGTGCACATCGAGTCAGAGCCCCATCCACCTTTCAGCCATGTCAGCATCTTTATTCTCATTTTCCCCGTCACTGTCCGAGGATTTTTTCGCACCCCTGTATTTCGGCTTGCCTAGATCATCTGAAATAGAAATGTTGTAGTGTGTATTTTAACCTGCCGTTTTTTATTGTAACATTTTCAGTATAAGGCTGAAAGTTCATTTCTGTATAAAACGAAATAAATAAATACGAAGTAAAAAAAGAAAATTAGCACAATGTGCTGCTGTATTTCAAATGGAACTGAAGTCAGAATTATGTTGTTCCTGAATTGGATTGCATTTTTATAACCAGTAGACCCTTCTTTTTTTTTTCCCTTCCCCCTCTCTTTTGAGCAAACCAAATTTCAGTTTGATTTCCAATTTTTTATTTTTTTTTGCCTTTTAATCCGTATATGATATTTAGGCATAGGTGTTTAAAGCAGTATGAACAGTCTGTTTGTATATTCTGTATACAGTGATTCAAATGAATACTTGTAATACATTTCCACAGCTTTTATTTGAAAAGCCAGTCCCTGAAACTCCTCGTTGTTTGCTCACAATAATAATTTTTTTTTTTTTTAAAGAAAAAGAATTTCTATAGAAAGGATGGCAAGCTCGATTTCTTGAATAAATGGACTGTCCAAAAAAAAAGTGTTAAACTCTTTGAGAACTACTTTTGAAGTTTTTAAAATGCTCCCACGTTGACCAGTGTATGCCTTTTTCTAAATAAAGAGTTTTCTTTTTGTTTTTTTTCCTTTTCCAATGTGTCGTATTCTGTTCTCTTTGTGCTCAGACTGTGTGTTTATAGCTGCTGGACCAGGATTTTTCAGATCTATTCAGAAAAGTCGAAGCTCGCATGCATGAAGCTTGTTCTTTATGTGGTGTAAAAGAGTAACCCAAAGATTTCAGGTTTTGGCCATTAAGACCTTTTTATTTATTTTTTTAAGAAATTAGGAGAATAATCTGCATGACGTAGACTTTCTTGTTTCCAGCCTGAAATGTACTGCTTTTCAAAATGCAGGTCATTCTGTATTGTTTTATTCCTCGTATGACACACAGGTTTCCAATTATTACATTGACATGATTGCAGTCATTTATTAATTTAAAACCTTTTTTAAAAATTTTATTGGAACATCCCCAAAAACAATTTAGTTCCTGTTCTCACATTCAGGTTGTAATTGCTCAATCACCAGCCTTTTTTCGTATTAAGTTACAGCTCTGGCTAATTCCAGATCTACAAAAGATCACACACACACACCCCCACTTCAACATATAGTGGTAGTGATGTCTGCTGTACATATTTTACAACAGAATCCTTATTCAAATAAACACATTACCTACTACTTGAGGCCAAACCTATTAGCTACTGTAAGCACTACACCATCTGACCAATCAGAATAAAGTATTTTCCAACTGCTACAATATATTTTATAACCTGCTATATGCTTGTTATAACCTGCTGGTGTTTACAAGCATTTTTAAACAACGTGTGTAATAATTTAAATTATTACTAAATTATTAACTGATACTTGAAGCCCCACCCCCTTTCTTTCATCTTTTGATTTCTTGCTTGTACCTTTACTTTCTGCTAGTATAAATGCAGAATGTTTCAAGTTCATTAATGTGCAAAAGTCTATTACAGTAACATATCTATTTTTAGGTAGTATTAAGAGTTGAATTATTTTTGCGGTAAAATTAGCATTTAAGATTTTTGGAAGAGCTGTAATGCTCTTTTTGGGTATGCAGTACATTCATTTCATTGTCATCACCTTGATCATCATTAGTACTGCACACTTAATTCATCATCATCATCATTCAAGTCGTATTTTTACTGGATTTCTTTGTTAAAATTACACAGGTTTAAAAATATTGAAAGCTTTATAAGAGTGTCAGGACTGTTTATAAAGCCTTAAGATATACAGGTATTCTGGTATACCAAGGGTGAGGGATTACTGTATTGCTATACACTATATACAGTGGTGTGAAATAGTGTTTGCCCCTTCCTGAATTATTTTATTTTTTGCATGTTTGTCACACTTTAATGTTTCAGATCATCAAACTATTTAAATATTGGTAAAAGATAACACAAGGAAACAAAACATGCATTTTTTAAATGAAGGTTCATATTATTGAGGGAAAACAAAGTACCCCCGGTAAAACCTCTTGATGATCCTCAAGACTTTTGGAAAAATAGTTGTTGAACTTTTTGGAAGGTGTCCCATTACGTCTGGCATAAAAGTAACACTGCACTGTGGGGTTGTTTTGCTGCTTCGGGTGCTGGAAGACTTGCTTTGATAAATGGAACCATAAATTCTGCTGTTTACTAAAAAATGCTGAAGGAGAACTTCTGGCCATCTGTTTGTGACCTCAAGCTGAAGTGAACTTGGGTTCTTCAGCAGGACAATGATCCAAAACACACCAGCAAGTCCACCTCTGAATGGCTAAAGAAAAACAAAATGAAGGCTTTGAAGTGGCCTAGTCAAAGTCCTGACCTGAATCCTATTGAGATGCTGTGGCATGACCTTAAAAAGCTGGTTCATGCTCGAAAACCCTCCAATGTGGCTGAATTACGACACTTCTGCATAGATGAGTGACCAAAATTCAAGTTATTGCAAACGCTTGATTGCAGTTGTTGCTGCTAAGGGTGGCCCAACCAGTTATTAGGTTTAGACTGCATGTTGTCTTCACTTGTTATCTTTTATTAATATTTAAATTAGTTTGATGATCTAAAACATTAAAGTGTGACAAACATGCAAAAAAAAAGAAATCAGGAACACAAACACTTTTTCACACCACTGTAGACAAAAGTTTGTGGAAACCAACCATACGATTCGTAAATCCACATTTAGTCTCTATTTGCTGTTATTATAACCTCCAATCATCTGGGAAGTTGTTCCACTAAATTTTAGAGTGTGCTTGAGGAGATTTGTGCTCATTCAGCCACAAGGGTGTTAAGTAAAGTCAGGTACTGATGTAGGATGAGCTGAAGAGGCCTGGGGTTCCAAATAATCCCAAAGGTATTCAACTGGGATGAGGTCAGAGCTCTATAACAGGCCACTCAAGAGCTTTCACTCCATCCCATGTACACTATATAGTAATGGAGCTGGCGTTGTGCACAGGGACATTGTCATGCAGATTTGGGTCTCCTAGTTCAGGTAAAGGGAAAATGGAGTGCTACTACATGCAAAAACCTCCTATAAAATCCTGTACCTCCAACGCTGTGGTAACAGTTTGGGGAAAAGAAACATATGGCTGGTAAAATCAGGTGTCCCAATATGTATGACTGTTGTTTCCTGTCATGTATGTTTCCTGTTCCTGTCATGATGTTTCCTGTCATGTAAAAGACCACCATTACCCACCATTTAAACAGCAGCTGATACCCATCCGGTCTTTAGTACGAAGCCCTGTATATAACCTGAGTACCACATTTCAACTTTGACACTACATGAGAATTTAACTACTGCCACTTAGACTTGCCAGTCAGTTTCAACCTGCTCTCCTACTACAGTTTGCCTACAGCTTTCCCCCTTTTCTTTCTGCTACAACAGAGGTGGAAAGTAACGGAGTACAAATACTTCGTTACTGTACTTAAGTAGATTATTTTGGTATCAGTACTTTACTCCACTATTTATTTTTCAGACAACTTTTTACTTTTACTCATTACATTTTTACACAAATATCTGTACTTTTTACTTCTTACATTTTCAAAACAGACTCGTTACTTTAGTTTTAATCCATTGATTTGGTGAAATATTATTTTTTTATTTTCACTGCGCACCGATTTCAGCCGAACAACCGATTTCCTGTTACTGCGCGTCTTTTTCAATCCACTGGTGTATAAAGTCCTGACTCTCACTCACCACAAAAGGCAGTAAGAAGTTTGGGGTTAAACATGTAAACATGACTGAGAACAGACACATTCCTGATCATCATCATCATCTTTTCTCTGCTTGTGTTCTATATGTGGATCTTCAGCCTGCACACATTCATTAGGTAACAACATTTTTTATTAGTTTTGTATTAATATATATATATATATATATATATATATATATATATATATATATATATATATATATATATATATATATTTGGCTGTCAAAATTAAAATTATTTTAAACGGCACGAAATTGTTTCCTTTCTTTACTTAGATATAATATAAATAAATTAACTCCAGATAAAAATATTTTTAATCAGTAAACTTTTGTTTTATTTCTGAGTCTCAAATCAAACACCAAAATCCGCCATGATTCTCACAATTTACCCTCTGGGTGGCGTTTTGTGGGTTTTTCCCTCATAATGGCGACACAAACTTAAATTACTGTCTTTATTGATCGTACAGATAAAAACAATACATCATTTAAATCTGTAAAATGTCTATTATATATATATATATATATATATATATATATATATATATATATATATATATATATAAGCTTCCTGACTTGACTTGAAGAGGTGCCTTTTCTCCGGTATCACCTCATTAACTGTCCGTGTGGAAACATAGCAAAGGCTCTAAATGATGTCCACACGTCACTGCACTGATATAGCCTTTATATTTAATCACTGTACATATGCTTATATATATATATATATCACATGCTGTACATATGATACATGTTTAACACCTCCAAGCTGCCAGTTTTGGGCACCTGAGCAAGCCCTTAACTCACTACTGCTCATTTAGTAAATGAGATCATTAAGAGTTGCTCGGGATTTAACACTTCCAACAGGAAGTGCCTATATCTCGCTATCTTTGTCTCTTTATTTTCTCTATCTAACTGTCTCTGTGTCTCTTTTAGTAAATGTCTCTGTCTCACTGTATATGTCTCTCTATTGCTGTCTCTCTCTTTGTTTTTCACTCTTTCTAAAACTGTGTCTGTGTCTCTTTGGCTTTGTCTCTGTCTTTCCTGCTTATTTACATGTTTAACAAAGTTTTGAGTTTTGATGTAATGCCGTTAGTGATCTATTATGAAAGACCTCCCTGGTTCGATTCTTACCTCTAGTTTCATATTGAACATTATAAGAAGTTTTTAAAAACAGAACAATAAAAGGTCATTAAAATTGGTTGCTGGTAAATCATGGTATATCAGTGGTGCAGGTGTTGGAGATGTGGTCCTTGAACCTGAGTCACTTCTCATAGACTTCGAGTTACTGAGAGAATGTACAGGAAGGAGAAGTTTTGACCCTCTACCATCATGATCTAAGAGAAGACGCTGGTCTCCTAACTATAGAAAAGCCAAGAGTCCAATAAGAAAAGGCTTGTTTGCCTCTCCTGTGTTGGTGTAATGGTCAGTGAAGTGGTCGCTGCTATCTGCCTCACCCGGTTCGATTCCTACCCCTTAGCTTTCCTTTAAATTGTTTAAAAAGTTTTTAAAAATAACCAAAAAAGGTCTGGAAGAGCTTTACCTCTGGGTTGAGAGGTTGCCGGTTCAAACCCTGGCCAGGACTCAAAGTTAAGAGTGTGAAAGGTTCTGGTGGCCGTAGTAAGGAAGGTGTCAGAAATGGCTGTGTGGAAGGTTGGGTGTGGTTTCGGAGGGCGTATCCTGAAGCAGGGGGGCAATATCTGGGCCTCTGCTGCCCCCCCCCTGTTGTCTGAGAAGCTGAAAACAGGGGGTTATGAAGCAAAAATTTTAAAAAAAGTATTGACTTAGTTTTGCATATATAGGGGAAAATTCTGCCAAAAACCTATCACCCACACTTTTTCTGAGGCTGTGAAGCAACCATTATTCACAGCCTTTGTTAACAGTCAACTACCTCATTGCTCACCAGACACTACTTTCCACACAGCTTACCCAGTGTGGGGACAAGCCAGATTCAAACCAGCAACCTCTGAGCTCAGAGGCAAAGCTTTTATCACAAAGCCATCAAGTCCCACAACACACCTTCTTTTTTTGGGGGGTTTATCGTTTGTTTCATGCTTCAAAGCAAGCAATTCAGACCAGACAGAAAAACAGAAAGCAGGATTCGAACCCTGAACCCCACCAACAGCGAAATACCACTCTTAACCCACTGAACCATCGGGAAGGACCGGCTGCAATGATTGTTTAGAGCAGGTGTATCTTTTCTTTCAAACCATCAACACAAGACTATAATGCTAAAGACAGACATAGGAAGCAAACCCATAACGTGACTAGCAGGATTCAAACCCTGATTCACACCATTAGCAAGGCACCAGCATTAACCCACTGAACCATCAGCTGGGAAGCTTGTTTAGAGCAGGTCTATCTTTCTTTTTAACCCATCAAAACAAGAATATGTAGGACTGAGGAATTTTACCTACCTCATGACTAGCAGACAGAAAGCCAGGTTTGAACCCTGAACCCCACCAAAAGCAAGAAACCTGATTTAACCCACTGAACCATCAGGGAAGACAGGCCAGGAAGGTTGTTTAGAGCAGGTCTATCTACCTTTAAACCATCAACACAAGAATATAAAGCTAAAGAAAGATTTAGGAAGCAGGAACATAACCTACACTGCAACTAGCATGCAGAAAGCAGGATTCAAACCCTGATCCTCACCATCAATTAGGCACCAGCCTTAACCCACTGAACCATGGAAGAGATCAGACTGGGAAGCATGTTTAGATGAGGCACAAGCCTGTGTGCTTTTTGGAGGGTTCATACTTTGTTTCATGCCAGCGCAGTAAGAAAGAAGGCATGTTCAGGCACAAGCCTTAACCCACTGAGCTACCACAGAAGTGCCTTTTTTTTTGGTGAAGTTATCTTTCATTAACGACCAGGAAATGAAGATCAATGCAACACAGAATGGACAGAATTGAAATGTTTTCAGAGGGGACAAGGTCCAGAAGTTTTATTTACCAACACAGCAACCAGCTCGACCAGGAATCAAACTCTCAAACTCATCCTTGTGGGGATACTGACATTAACCCACAAGGCTGAGTGGGTCGGTCGGTCGGTCGATCGATCGATCGATCGATCGATCGATCGATCGATCGATCTATCTATCTATCTATCTATCTATCTATCTATCTATCTATCTATCTATCTATCTATCTGTCTATCTGTCTGTCTGTCTGTCTGTCTGTCTGCCTGCCTGCCTGCCTGCCTGTTTGCCTGCCTGCCTGTCTGCCTGCCTGCCTGCCTGCCTACCTACCTATCCATCCATCCATTTATCCATCCATCCATCCATCCATCCATCCATCCATCCATCCATCCATCTATCTATCTATCTATCTATCTATCTATCTATCTATCTATCTATCTATCTATCTATCTATCTATCTATCTATCTATCTATCTATCTATCTATCTATCTAACTCTATGATGTGTGGTCCAGTTAACAGCTAACACAGGTAGCAGTAATAACTACTTTTTACTTAAGTACATGTCAGAGCCAAAACTTCTTTACTTTCACTTAAGTAAAAAAGTTTAATCAGTACTTCAACTTTTACCCGAGTATTTTAAACATTTAAACATGAGTATCTGTACTTCTACTTAAGTAAAGGATGTGTGTACTTTTGCCACCTCTGTGCTACAATAAACCCTGTCCTTTTTATCTGATAATGGATAGCAGTCTCTCATCGGTTCTGATGCGCTATGCTTGCCCCTGACTCATATACTGCAAGTGATTCTTGTAAAAAGGGGTTCTATTTGGAGGAAAAGTGTCACTTTAGATTTATCCATTAGGTGTTCTCCTCATGCCTGATAGGAAAAACACACCAGTCAATGCTACAGTGACAAAGTGCCTCATCGTTTATTGCCAGATTGTAGTGATGACTCTTGCACCGTTTCTAGAATGAATTTATAAAAATACGCCCTAGATATCAAAGCAGTTCATCCATCTCCAGTTAGGAAGTCTGACATTTAAGTGACATGATGACAGTCGCTCTGTGCTTATCTCCTCAGTCCTGTACTGAAGCGTAAACAGCATAAATCTATAGAGTCACAAACCAAGTAGCGGTTGGTTTTTCTCTAGTCAAAAGTCTAGTCTTCACATTACCGGCTGTAATCAGAGTCGAGTTGAGTTACCTATTTTGCAGGTGCATAGTATAAGTAAAGAAGACATACGACTAGATGTGTGTTGTAGGATTTAAATGCACAACATGGATTTGAGTAACTGTGCAGTTGCTTGGTTTGTCTTATGTTTCAATTCTATTTCAAGGTTATCTCCAGTTATTCAAACAGCTCGTATTTTTCAATCAGGAAATGGTTACTATAGCTGACTCAGTCTATATGCCACTGTGGCTGTATATGTCTTAGATTACAATTGTTTATAAGGTTTAACCTTCCAGCCAATCAGAATCGAGTATTTAGATATACAGTGGTATAATGGAATATAATCTATTTTTTTACTGATTGCCAGCTTTGATCATAATACCACAGTTATATCTGACTTATGTGCTCATAAAAGACTCAAAGCAGTTATGTAGGTAACATTCAATAAGAATACATAGCATATTTCTCTCTCACTCTGTCAATATAAATATGCTCCTGAGAGACCAGTGTACATGTCCCTTTGTTCTCTTCAGATCTGCCTGACTGATCCTGAAAGGTAGGGCACCTCTGGATGGAGTTCTCTTCAACTGGAGACACTGCAGCTGAGGACGATTTTACATCAACAGCCTAAAGATCCGTCAATGTTACTGAGCATCTCAAGAACTTTAAGGCTGTATGTATTTGGACTGTAATTAATATTTAAGTGCCTTTAACTGAACAGTACACAACATCAACATTGATGCTGATGGAACTGTAACAAACAGTTAGTGCCACCCAAATGAAGATGGTGCCTGGTTCTTCTCAAGGTTTCTTCCTCATGCCATCCCAGGGAGTTTTTCCTTGCCTCAGTCACCACTGGCTTGTTTATTACAGATAAACTTTCTTTCGGCTTCTCCCATTAGGGGTCGCCACAGCGGATCATCCGCATGTTTGATTTGGCACATGTTTTTACGGATGCCCTTCCTATAGCTACCCTCCCCATTTATCCGGGCTTGGGACCGGCACTAAGGCTTGTGCAACCCTAATGGCTGGGTTTGGTTCCCTGACCGGGGATCGAACCCGAGCCGCAGCGGTGAGAACGCCGCATCCTAACCACTAGACCCGCTTAAAATTATATCGAACAAACTTATAGGCACTAAATGTATACATTCATTTATGATCACATATAAAAATATATTGAATTTGAAGCAGTGGTATGACACGAATAAAAAAAAAAGAAGAAAATATTATTTAAAAATTCTGGGAAACAATGGTAAATGGTAAGTACCTGATGAGAACATTAGGCTCATGTATGCACAATTCAGTCAGATTTTTCACGCTGAGGAGATGAGTCACCTAAGTCTGCTTTTCAAACTTGTATAATTATATGTATTAAATACAAGAGCATTATTCCATTTTCTAGGCTATTTTTTTTAAATGAGGCAACTGAAAAACATTTTGCAAGTTCACCTTATATCTGTCTAAGAGTGTATTTTCCTCTGAGCAGGCTTTAGATACACCATGACCCTGATCAGCAAAAATGCAGAATATCTGGAAACATTATTGTAAAACAAATACTATCCACAATAATCGCTGCTCAGCTTAATACATCATAACCTCTATTATGTTCTTAATATTTCCTTAAAATTAGTAGCATGTTCTTACATAATAGTGGGATAGTTGACGTCCAAGTCTGGAGGATAGTGAGGGTGCTAAAGACCAGACTTGATAAGTCTCCTGAACACAATCTGTTTCTTCTCTTGCTGTTTGGTTTCAAATGTGACTACCGTGCATGTTCTGGAAGCCAGCGCCACACACTCCAGATTATTCAATGCGCATAACTGAGAGATGTGTGCTGACAAACCCTTCCTGCTCATTTGAATAAAGGGTGAGACGGGTAAGGTAATAACACTTCTTATGTTCAACTCATAGCATGTCATACTCTCATGAGCCGAATAATATGACGGGTGCTTGTAAAGACGCTTTTTACGTACATTTTAAAAAGAATATTGATTTTCCAGTGCACACTGAAGCAGAATATTTGGTGAAAATTTGCTCTAATACATTTTGAGTTTGTAGAATAAAACTGACATTCACCTTTATTTGTAAGCCTGCTGAAATAAACAGAAAAAGAGTTTCCATACTATATAATTATATTTTCAATTACATTACAATTATGCCTGGTAGCTTGGGAAATTTATTCGAAAAATGAACTGGCATATTACTAGAAGCTGCAGGCAAGGTGCTTGTTCCTTTGTATCTATCACATATAAAATTGTTGCATTTTAAAATCTAGTTTTCCCCAAAAGTAAAACTTTTTTTTATTAGGCTTCCTGAGTGGTACAACAGTATTGCCCCTATTGTCCCTCTATTGCGAAAAAAATACATTCATGGCTGGGAGCCAAGGCGGCAAGTGTGTTCTCTCTGTGGGAGGGTTGCCATTTTCCTCCGAGTGTGTTATGCTGCCTTGTGATGCAACGTGAGCAGCAGTTTAAAAGGGATGTGTCTGGCTGGCTTCATATGTCTTGAAGGAACCACATGTTAGCCTTCACCCCTCCCAATTGGGAGCTGTCATGTAATGAGGAATGCAGGTGGTGGGAATTGGCAGGTAAATAATACTGGGGGGCAGAGAATTGATTGGGGTAACAAATAAAATATGTTTCCATTCCACGTTTCCATGGAAACTTGTGGAAATTTTGACAGCTGGGATCTGACAGGCTTTGTTCATTTCACTGTGGCTTGTAGATACACTAGATGGAAAAAATTAATTTTTAGACACCTGACCATAAAAATCTTATGTGCTTTTTTAACATCCTATTCCACATTTAGTCTTTATTTATCGCTATAAGAAGCTCCACTGTTCTGGCAAGTGTAGGTGTGGAGATTTAACCACGAGGGGTTAGTAAATTCAGATACTGATGTAGGGTGAGGAGGCCTGGGGTGCAGTCAGGCTTCCAATTTATCTCAAAAGTGCTCAATAAGGTTGAGGTCAGAGCTCTGTAGTAGCCAATCGAGATCTTCCACTCCAATCCATGTACACTGTACCTTATGGAGCTTGATTTGTCCACAGAGGCATTGTGATGCTGGAAGAGGTTTGAAACTCCTAGTTCATGTGAAGGAAAATTAATGCTACCGTATCCGTTGAACACAATTATGTGCTTCCAACTTTGTGGTAACAGTTTGAAAAAGAACCACATATGGTGGGAAATACATAATTTTGTTAAAATAATGTATAGCCAGCAGTGTGAAATTTACTGTACTTGAACATTTTATATATTTTTTTAGAAAGACAAGTAAAGCAGGCTTGAATATAGTATATACATGGTGAAGCCCAGAGAAAAAAAGGGGGTTTAAAACCAGAAACACACACACAACCAACGGTCATTATATTTCACTTTATTTAAATTCATTGCATTTCACTATTGCATTTGAGTTGTGTCTTATTTCATGTGTACAAAGTTAGATAATGTACCAGAAAATGGAAAATGTGAAACTGTTGTTTAATATACTTACCTTTCATTTGAGTTTTGACTTTTTGAGTAATTGATAAACATGAACAAAGAACTTTTCAGAACATCTACTAAAATGATATATACAGGTAGATACAATAAATTAAAATATCATTAAAAAGTTGATTGATTTTAGTAATTCAGTGCAAAAAGAGAAACTTATATTATATAGATTCATCACAAACAGACAGATATTTCAAGTGTAAATTTTCTCTTTTAATTGTAAAGATTTTGGCTCACATTTTACAAAAACCCACCAATTCATCTAAAAAAATTCGATGACTTCATAAGACCAATCAAAAAAATATTTTTAGTGAATTGTTGGCCTTCTGAAAAGTATGTTCATTTACTATATATGTACTCAAAACTTGGTAGGGGGCTCAATTTGCTTTAATTACTGCCTCGATTTGGCGTGGCATGGAGGTGATCAGTCTGTGGCACTTCTGAGGTGGTATAGAAGCCAAGGTTTCTTTGACGGTGGCCTTCAGCTCATTTGCATTTTTTTGGTCTCTTGTTTCTCATTTTTCTCTTGGCAATAACCCACAGATTCTCTATGGGGTTTAGGTCTGGTGAGTTTGCTGGCAGTCAAGCACACCAACACCATGGTCATTTAACCAACTTTTGGTGCTTTTGGCAGTGTGGGCAGGTGACAGATCCTGCTGGAAAATGAAATCAGCATGTTTAAAAAGCTGGTTAGTAGAAGGAAGCATGAAGTGCTGTAAAACTTCCTGGTAGATGGCTGTGCTGACCTTGGATTTGATAAAACACAGTGGACCAACACCAGCAGATGACATGACTCCCCAAACAACCACTGACTATACAAACTTTACACTGGACCTCAAGCAACTGGGATTCTGTGCCTCCCCTCTTTTCTTCCAGACTCTGGGGCCTTGATTTCTACATGAAATGCAACATTTTCTTTCCTTTTATCTGAAAAGAAGACTTTGGCCCACTGAGCAACAGTCCAGTCCTTTTTGTCCTTTGCCCAGGTAAGACACCTCTGACATTGTCTCTGGTTCAGCAGTGGCTTGACACAAGGAATGCGTCAGTTGTAGCCCATGGATACGTTTGTGCGTGATGGCTCTTGTAGTCCACTCTTTGTGAATCTCCCCCAAATTCTTGAATGGGCTTCGCGTCACCTTTTTTCTACCATTCAACTTTTGTTTTCCTTCCATTCAACTTTTCATGTGCTTGGATACAGCACTTTGTGAACAGCAGCTTCTTTAGCGATGACCTTTTGTGTCTTACCCTCCATGTGCAGGGTGTCAATGATCATCTTCTGGACAACTGTCAAGTCAGCAGTCTTCCCCCATGATTGTGCAGCCTGAACCAGACTGAGACACCATTTAAATTCTCAGGAAACCTTTGCAGGTGTTTGGATTTAATTAGCTGATTAAAGTGTGACACCATGAGTCTCCAATATAATATTCTAATTTACTGAGTTACTAAATTTTTGGCTTTCATTAGCTGTAAGCCATAATCATCAAAATTAAAAGAAATAAACACTTTAAACATAACAGTCTGTGTGATGAATCTATATAGTATACGAGTTTCTCTTTTTGTATTGATTTACTAAAATAGATGCACCTGTGTGTGTATATATATATATATCCACTATTGTTCCTTTCTTTAATAATGAAGTAATATCTGTAGCACTGTTATTCACCTCTGTGTGCTCTACTAGTTACCGTGCATGAACCACGCGAGAGAGCGCTTCCGACCCTCTGCCTGTAAATCGTTTTATTTTATTTTAGCTGCCATTGTTGCTTTTGTGCAGTAGATACACACATAACCTTTTTTTTTGTTTTCATAAAAATTGTTTATTAATTTTTGTTTGCGGGACTCCCACGAATTATTTTATTCTCCCACATACACACACACAAGTATTTCACCGCCCGCACTCGCATTCACCAATCAAATCTCGTCCCGCCCCGCACTCGTATGTACAACTGTGTATTACTGCCAATATGGAAAAAAATAACTGGAGTTGGAGGAGCAGGAAATTTCCGAGTTTTAAACTCAAAAATTTCGAGAAAAAACCCTGAAAGCTTTGCGTTAAAAACAAAAAAAACTTTCTAGCAAGGAATTAAACTTACACATTGCAAGGTTGGCAGACGTCACTTGTTTTGCATTATGCCTTTCATTTTCCCTTGGATTTGGCAACAAATTTTTATTTTACCCCAGCGTCACCAGATCATTATACTGGAAATTTCCAAGTGTAAAACTTCAAGATTTCTATTTTGTTCATTTTCCTCATTTGTAGTTTTTGTTATTCTTTCCCCTGAAGAAGAAGCTGTGTTATGTTCTTGCAGGCAAAAATTCTTATCTTGAAAAATGTGCAAAAATTCAATCTGTTCAGCTTTCTTGCTTAAAGCATATGCAAAATGCAATGGCATATTGTCTCATACATCATTGAGGAGTCAAAGCCCTTAAAAAGACTCCTTAGTGAACAGTTATGTTTAGGCATAGGCATGCCTTTATAGCTGAAAGATAAAGTTGAAAGAAAGCTGGATTTCAGCCTTGTCAAACATAATCACAGATCAACCTTGTATTTCTCAGGCTGCCTCTTTATTAAACTCCATTAGCCTAGACTGCTGTGTGTCAGGATTCTCAAACCTTTATCCAGACAAACCAATTTTTTTGCCATTGCATACATCAGACATGAAAAAAGATTTTTAGATTGCTTCGGGTTGTTGTAGCAGATTTTCTTGAATGACTTCTTTACATTTGGCTCCATTCATATTTCTGTCGATTGTGACCGGCTTCCTGGCCTCTGCCACTAAGAAGCGTCCCCAGAGCAAGATTCTGCCACCACCATGTTTCGCTGTAGTGATGGTATTAACTAGTTGATGAGCAGTACCCGTTTTGTGTCTAATTAAACAATCTTTTTTCATGCTTGCAATGCCTGCAATATGCCTCTCTACCATAAAGTTTTGATTTAAGGAGAGTTTTGAAGATATTTGTCCATTGGGTTTTCCCATGTCTGTGAAGATTTGTTAGAGTGCCATTTGAGCGCTTGGACCCTTCTAGCCTGGTTACTGAGGTTGGAAGTGCTGACAAAATGATTTCATTACACAATCACGGAACCCACTGTGTTCCTGGGAGCAAATAATGGTTCAGCGCTGGTTTTATCCCCTTTCCCAGATTGGATTGTGGTTCTACCGAGAATTCTTTCCTTCATATCTAGTATTTCTGGTCTGACATGCACTGTGAATTGTGTGACCATATACACTTAGGTGTGTGCCTTTCTGAACCATGTCCATTTAGTTACATTTGCCACAGATGCACTTCAATCCAGTTTTAAATACTATAAAGGGTCTGATCTAATGGATGAATTTGAGTTTTTAGCTTTTTAATACATTTGCAAACATTACTACAAACGTTTTGCTTTTTCCACACAGGTTTTGGGTATAGGCTGATAGACTGAGTGACCTTTTAACCTCAATGAAACCTGATCAGCATAATTTGAGACCAATCAACTTTGTGCTTTCTAGGAAGAAATTTGTAGGAAAAAGTCATGATGTGGTAATAAATTAGCTACAGTCTCAGGGTTTGGAGGTAGCAGTGTATCATCCAGTAATTCATGAAAGATGCAAAGAAGCACACAAAGCTTTAATCATCTATTCAACAGTGTTTAAAAGTATTGTCCAATTCTCAATCTTAATTACTTCTTAAACTCAGTTCCAGGGCTAAACTACAGACACAAGCGTGACAGGAAACTTGTTCTCACTGGCTGACTTTATTGTGAGGTGGGGAAATTGTCTAGATTTAATATTTTGCACAAAATATTCATTTAATGTAAAACAGTCACTTCCTGGTTTTATTTTCCTCACAGGTCTATGCTAGGTAAAGGTCTCTTGAGTGATTGTGATCGAGTTAGCCGACTAAAAATAAACACTAATAGCTGATTTAAAATGGCTACATTGTATTTGTTATAGGAAAGTGTTTACTGACAGGGAAGATCAGAAAATGTAAATGCTTGAGCTCTAAACACGTTTTTGACTCTCATCCCTTCACCAAAGTGCTTCGCACGGCTTGAATTGTCAGTTGTCAGGTAACAAAATGACAGGTAGTCGCACTGACATATTTCCTCACATACTATAAACATGCAGTCAAAAAAACCCGCAGTGTTTTTTTATGGGTTTTATTTACAAAATATATTAAAATACTTTGTACAAGGCCTCACTAAAGAGGTTTCATTAGGTAAATTAGACCCATGCATGCATTTCTGTCTTCTTTTTTTTTTTTCATCACTAGGTTGCCTGCTAAGGTTCTCTGGGCTGAGGTGCAAAACAAGGTAAGGAAGAAAGGGTAAAATGTCAAATAGAAAATTGTCATACTCCTCTTGACCTTTCTAAGATGTACGTTTCAGGGCTTAATAGGCAATCACAAATTTTCCACATGCAGATTAAACAAAAAAAAAAAACAAAAAAAAAATAAAAGGAAAATAAACCGAGAGAGCGAGAGAAGAGGGAAGTTCAACGGCTGTGAATCCTGCAGGCGGCTAGAAAGTCTGTTTTTAAACAAATGTACATTTCTTCATAATTGTCTAGATCCTTTTCGAAAGCTTCTTTTCTGTATAAAACTCATCTTTCCATGGATTCAGGATTGTTCGCATTCTGAAATCCCATGGAATCACAGTTTCTTTTTTTTTCTTTTCTTACAGTAAACAGAAAGTGTAAGAGCAAAATGTAAATGTGCTAAGCTTGTAAGATTACCCCTGTTAACACCATTTATAAATCTATTTAAAATGTTGTCGTTAACGCTATTTTACTAAGTAGGTCATCCAACACTAACATGATTGGAAAAATGAAACTAAAACCCAAAGCTTTATTTTAAATGTTTTGTATATTGAGAAAATTGCAAAGGTACTCAAATACTATGTTTTTAAAAAGCCATATTCTTTTTTCTTTTTTTCTTTTTTTCTCTCCATGGATTGCAATTGATCTACATGTAGGTGGTCCAATTTTCTGTGTTGGAGCTTCAGTTTCTTGTACAATAGACACTGCATCAAAAGAAATCATTTAAATTAATCGAAATACCGCAGACACACACACACCCACACACACGTCCTTTTAAAAGGTTTTAAATAAAGTGTATGTAAAGTGAGTGTCAGGTTGTGTCCAATGCAAGTGATTGCACCTTTCTTTTTTCCATTACATATTTTTGGTTGATTCATTTTTATACAATGTGCATTTATTTTTAGTTGCTGATAACCAGGTGCTTATTTGGGGTCTGATTCATGTGTTTCCTAAATATTTGACAAATCAGCAGCTTAAAAAATTAAAACAGCAAAAGAAAAAAACTAATAAACAATGACACTACTCAAGTAACAGCATATAATCTCAGTCTCTCACATTAAGTGATTTCTATTAGAAAGAATTGAAAATTTGATAAATTAATGCTTTTATCAGTTACTGTGATTGTGAAAGCAAATTTACAGTTGATGAAGTACAAGCATTTTTTTTTTTTTTTTAAGTTTTGTTTTTTTTAAAGATTTGATCGATAACCAAGTCCAGCAGCGTATCAATACCACGAGACTTGCTGTCTCCAACACAGTTTTCAGTCTGGCTCTTCTGAATGTGCTCAGATCACAAGTGATGGCTTTGTTTTTCTCGAATTTTCATGAAGATATGTAGTTCAAGAGTTCGTTCACAGATGGCAATGGCATTCCTTCATGTGTTTCTCACTTGGTGTCGGAGCAATGGGATGTCGCCATGATGAGCTTACATTCGAGTGATTTTCAGAATGTTCCATAAGGCACTGAAGGAAACGTCCGGGTTCTTTCCAATGAAAAAGTCCACTCCCGTCTTTCTTGCAGATGATGAATGTGGATGGAGTAGGAAGGGGAAGAGGGTGAGACCTCTTAAAGATCCAGCCATCGCTTTGATTTTTTTTGTTTTTTTGTTGTTTTATTTTCATCTTAAGCTTTTTCTCGTCACAATCTTCGAGGCTGATGCAAACGCTTGTTGAACTGGCATCTGCTATGGAAACGGATACAAAGGATATGGAACATATTTTAGTCAGAACTCTTTTCAACAGGTACAGTATTGTTCTGTGTATTGCTCAAAAGGGTTTTATGTATTTTATATATGTGTAAATGTTTGTAGGTAATTAATTTAAGCCATTTATTATTAATAAATATCTGCATTTATGTCTGTGTTTATCTTTAGTAATTATCTGTGAATGTAATATTAATTATTATTATTATTATTGATTGCCCAAACTCTATTATATTTATCTATACTTTGTCTAAATTTCCTCTAATTCATAAGTGATGCCTTCCTGTACAGCAAAGATGCATTTGAATAGTAAACATTCCAAAGTGGCCAAACTCATCAGTAAAATCAAACAGCTAACAATGGTTTCATATCTGCAATATTGTAAATGCTATTTCCAGAACTGTTTTATTCATTACAATGTATATACAATACAATGTCTTATATCTATCTATCTATCTATCTATCTATCTATCTATCTATCTATCTATCTATCTATCTATCTATCTATCTATCTATCTATCTATCTATCTCTATATATATATATATATATATATATATATATTTTTTTTTTACTCCTTGAAGTTTTCTACATTCTATAACCCTATTTATCAAATCTACACAAAACTTGTTTGAGATTGTGTGTGTGTGAGTGTGTGTGTATATGGTGTAGGTTGAATCCTAAATGAAGAGTACAGTAAGAGAGTAGTGGAGGTGTAGAGAGTTTCTAATGAAGCTGAAAGTTGAAGGGGTGATGATAAATGTCGTCAGAGCCAATGGGTTGTGAGATGAAGGAGAAGGAAATTCTGGAGTGAGTTAGATGAAGTGGTGGAGAGTGTACTGTATCAAGGGAAGAAATATTGGTGATTGGGGCAGACTTCAATGGCCATGTTGGTGAAGGGAACAGAGGTGATGAGGAAGTGATTGGTAGGTATGGCCTTAAGGAGAGGAATGTGGAAGGGCAGATGGTGGTGGATTTTGCTAAAACGATAAAAGAAGAAGGAGGATCATAGGGTGACGTATAAGAGTGGAGGAAGGTGCACACAGGTGGACTATGTTCTATGTAGGAGATGAAACCTGACAGAGATTGGAGACTGTAAGGTGTTGGCAAAGGACAGTGTAGCTAGACAGCATCAGATGGTGGTCTGTAGGTTGGTTTTGGAGGTGAAGAAGAAAAGGAAAGTGAAGAAAAGAATAAGATGGTGGAAACTAAAGGAGGAAGACTGTAGTGTGAGATTTAGGAAAGAGAGAAGAGGTGACCATCTGTGAGCAACAGTATGGCTTAATGCCGAGAAAGAGCACCACGGATGCAATATTTGCTTTGAGAATGTTGCTGAAGAAGTATAAATGAGGTCAGAAGGAGTTGCATTGTGTGTTTGTGGATTTAGAGAAAGGGTACGACAGGGTGCCGAGAGAGGAGTTGTTGAATTGTATGAGGAAGTCAGGTGTGTCAGAGAAGTATGTAAGCGTGTTGCAGGACATGTATGAGGACAGTGTGACAGCAGTGAAGTGTGCAGTAGGAATGACAGACTGGTTCAAGGTGGAGGTTGGACTGCATCAAGGATCGGCTCTGAGCCCTTTCCTGTTTGCAGTAGTGATGGACAGGTTGACAGACAAGGTCAGACAGGAGTCTCCAAGGACTATGATGTTTGTGGATGTTATTGTGATTTGTGGCGAGAGTAGGGAGCAGGTGGAGAAGAGCCTGGAGAGGTGAAGGTATGTGCTGGAGAAAAGGGGAATGAAAGTCAGTAGGAGTAAGACAGAGTACATGTGTGTGAATGAGAGGGAGGGGAAGTGGAGTGCTGTGGTTGCAGGGAGAAGTGGTGGTGTGATTTGTGATAGAAGGGTATCTAAAAGAGTGAAAGGGAAAGTTTATGGGATTGTGGTGAGACCTGCTATGTTGTATAGTTTAAAGACAGTGGCATTGAATAAAAGACAGGAGGCGGAGCTGGAGGTAGCAGAGCTGAAGATGTTGAGGTTTTCTTTGGGAGTGACGAGGATAGGCAGGATTAGAAACGAGTTAATTAGAGGGACAGCGCATGTAGGGCGTTTTTGGAGACAAAGTGAGAGAGGCCCAATTGAGATGGTTTGGACTTGTGCAGAGGAGGGACATGGGGTATATTGGTAGGAGAATGCTGAGGATGGAGCTACCAAGAAGGAGGAAAAGAGGAAGGCCAAAAAAGAGGTTTATGGATGTGGTGAGGGAAGACATGCAGGTAGTTGGTTTGAAAGAGGCAGATGTAGGGGACAGTGTATTATAGAGACGGACGATCCGCTGTGGTGAGCCATATTATAAATATATATATATATATATATATATATATATATATATATATATATATATATATATATATATATATATATATATATATTCACCTTCATTGCTATAACCCCCTGAAATTAGTTCTGATGCAACCAGTTGCCATCAGGAATCAAATAATTAGTTGAGTGTGTATCTGCCTAATTAATGGAATCCACCTGTGTCTCATGAGCTCAATATAAACACATCCTGGAAATAGCATCATGAAGATCAATGAGCAATCAAAACAAGTCCATGACAAATTCTGAAAAATGATCAATCAGAGTTTCCTAACAGATTGAGGAAAAAAGGGGCATTAGTCAGAGAGGCAGGGTAACTCTGAAGCTTCTGGAGAGACACACAGCTCAGTAACGAGTAAATATTCTCACCTATTCCACACACTAGACAATGTAAAAACTGGAATTTGTGTATGATTGTTTATAGGACAGCTGTTGGTGAAAAAGTCCATATGAAATCACATGTTGGAGAATCAGCAAACATGGCAGTTTCTCTGATATGGTGATATTAAAATAGAATTTTTTGGCCTTGTCACAAAGCACAGCATTTTGTTGTAACACAATATTGCTCATCATATTGATTGAAAACACGGTCAAGGTAGCTTCACCTGGTAGCATTGAATACTTTTTATTAGGAGGGACTGGCAGACTGCTGAGAGTTGAGAGCAATTGGCAGGCAGCCAAATGCAGGACATACTGTTCTAGTTCACAAGACACTTTTAGTTCACTTTCTACCAGGACACAACTCTAGGAACCCCCAGAGCTACTCTGGAGTTTAAAACCAAAAGCATGAATGTATAGAAATGGCCCAGTCCAGATCACAATCTGAATGAGAATCTGTGGCAAGACTTAAAAACAGCTTGCTGTTTACCCATATTCTTCATCCAATCTGACAGATTTTAGACAATTTAGCCAAGAAGAAGGCAAGCACATCATGATGCATATGTGCGAAGCTGATGGAGACACGGCAAAGATGGTTCTACCAAGTATTGACCCAGGAGGTGAATTCTTATGTAACCGACAGATTTCTGATCATTGTGCTATAATAAAAAGGATACAAGGAATCTTCAAATGTGAAAAAATCCATGTTAAGCCATTTTTACTCCAGTTTGTAAGCTTCTAAATTCCCTTGAATACTTATGCACAGCAAATATATTATTACCGTTTTTCTCAGTTGCTTTGTAGCATTTGTCGAATCGCCTTCAAACCAAAAAGTGCATCCTCAAAACAATTTGTACAAACAGCACAGCACAGCACAGCACATTGGATTTCTTGCAAAAGCCTTTACTTTTCTCAAAATCCTAAGTTCATCTCCAAAATATGAGTATTTGTGTCAATTAACATCTCATTGCCATCAAAAGGCCAAAGTCCTTTTGCGTTTATGATGTGCACAAGTGACTAAATGATGTCGAGGTTGAACAAGTAGTTTTGAGAATTTCATTTCTAATCTGAGAAACGCTCCAAAGCAACTGAGAAAAACTTTAATGTCGATGTTTCTTTCGAATTGCACTTTTCTAACATTATCCTGTGTGTCCAACATGTATGTTTGTAATGATTTGTAAAGTTCAGAATACAAATGCAAAAAAAAAAAAAAAAAAAAAAATAGTATAGTGTATATATATACTATAGTATACATTTAATAGTGTCTTTTGTATTACAGGGGTTTTAAAATAATGAAAGGAAACAGGCTGTCTTTGCATTTATAAACTGAAATTGAACTAATGGCAGTTGCCATAAATGTGTAATGTAATGTCCAATGTTAAAACCAGAAAAGTTTTCTGTCTCACATACCTCTAGATCTTAACACTCTCTGTCCCATACACATTGTAGCCTTCTCGGTATGTAGCAAAGTTCTGAGTGTTGGTTGGTGGGGCAGGCTTAAAGTTTTGAGTGGTTTTTTCAAGTTTCAGCCTTTTAGCTTCGGCACGTGACTTGTAACAGAATTCTATTAAAGCCACCATCATGGCCAGCCCCAGACCACCAACCAGAATATAGAAGACTCCAGCTACATTACTCAGACTCAGAGCACTTGTCTTGTCCTATGAGAAGTGAGGAAGACAGTTAGTATAATTTGCACTGGTGACCATCTGATACAACATATTCAAACACACTGAACCTTATAGCTAAACAACCTAATCTTGAAATCATTTCTAGCTGGAACATTGACCAGGACTACTGGTATTTTTAAGAAGACATCCTGAAAGTAAAAAAATAAAGTCTCCATTGGTGCTTCTCCCAAAGAGATTGTGCACATCAATAAATGGAGGACTGGCTAAGAATTGAAATTGACTTTTTGTGTAGCTTCCCTACAACAACCAGAAGGATTGAGAACCTCTAGGATGACTGTAGGGCCAGTAGCTATCCAAAAGGAAGCAATGAAGTCAATACAATGTTAAAAAGCATAGCTGAAAATTCAAATTTATTGTTAATTTCTAACCTAACCCTGTCACTGACTTATTTATGTGTTTGAGGAAGCTGGTCAGTTACATACAGGTCCGACCTCTGGCTTCAAACCCTCTCCTTAAAAAAACATTTCTACTAATTTCTCTTTAAAGGCTTTCCTGCTCTTTTATTTAAGTCAAATTCATATTTTGACATATTTTCTACAAAATACTGGTCTTAAGAATTGGCTTGAACCATTCTGCTGCTGCTTACCTCCCAAACTTGTTCATTAAAAATTTGTTCACAAGAGTTTTACCATTTGCAATTTAACCCTATGAGCTGAACAAAAAAAAAAAAACTTTATTTCCATTTATTTCCATTTTTCGGTCACAGTGAGGATCATGGCTTTAAATTGTTCATTAAGGGGGGTCATTCGGATAAATTAATCTCAGAGGGTTAACAGAGAGGTTTATTATATTCTTTAACTTCTTGTGATGCGGAAACAAAATGTTTATTGTGACATTGTTTCAAGCGAAATTTACTAAGGCCCTCGGAGCTCTCCTCGAGGTCTGAGTAAGTTAGATTGAAACAGTTTGACAAAATAAAAGAATCTGTTCTACTTCACAGCACAAGAAGATAAACAATTTAATAGATGCATTTCATGCAAATAAGTAAGAACGCGAATAGTGTAAATCAAAATTTTAATTAAAAGTTTGGTAAATAAAAAAACAGCAGCATAATGGTTGTCATTATGAATGTTAGAAGAAAGCAGAGAATAACACTTGGTAGACTAAAAAAATATATAAATATATGTTTTACTTGCACTTTTACTAATTCCCCACATATTACTACCTGATTTATCATTACAAGTGGTCCAAGTGATAAAAATGCAATAATAGAAAATGATCTATGTACTTTGGCAAAATATTCATGTAGGGAATTGTGCAAAAAAAAACAAAAAGAAAACTAGAGGCCACTTGGATTATTTTAATAAATATGGCCAAAAGTCATTCAATATATCCTTACATATCAAATAAAAATGAGGAAAAAATGTTTTTTTTTTTTTTTTTTCTCTTTGCATATGAACAAATACGTCAAAATGCAATTTGGAATCAGTACAAAAGACCTGCAGCGACTGACCTTACTTCCAGAGTCCTTGGTCCCACATTCACCCTTATCGTACCACCATTTGTTTTTCAGCTTGGCTAAGATGCCTTGTTCACTGAGTTTCAATACTGCAAGGTTTACAGGAGTTCTTCACGTGGGAAATAACATAAATAACATTATATTATGTTATTTTATGTTATTCAAGTCTTATCTACTTTCATACTTTACAAAGCGATAAAGCAGGGCTCCTGGCCATTTTTCCACAACACACACTGGCAGGCATTTCTGACTGTTACCTTCTATCCAGCAGAAGCTACGCTAAGGTGCCAGGACCTACCCATATCGCTTTGAGTAATCGGCATACACTGTTAAGAGAAGAACACGCAGGTTTGCGGAAGATATGACCTGCTGATCTAAAGGAGCAGAGGAAAATGCATTTGTTCATTTATGATACAGACAATCTGAGAAGTCTGATCGGTTAGGAACCCTTTACTGACTGACAGACAATTAAAAATTACCAGTAATATTTTGTTCAAGCTGAGGAGAGTCAAAATAAATGATAAAAACTTGTAATGTTATCAAAATAGGCCATAAAACAGTTAATATGTAGCTATGAAAAAAATAGATCCTGTTGTTTATTATGCAATAATGGTTTAAATAAGTATTACTGCTGACCCGTAAGGACATAATTACTGCTTAGACTGACATTACGTCTCAAGTTAGGATTTCTGTTGGCTAAATCCAAATTCAGTCCTGAATGCTCTAGGTATCGAGACTGGCTTAAACATTCGTTGCCTTTGCAGTGGCAGCTCACAGATAAGCGAGCTCCCAGCCCACGCATTTCTTTTTGGCTTGAGGAGAGACATTGATTAACAGAGTAATTATCCTCTAAGTGTTTGGTGTGACTGGAGTGAGAAAACCAATCAGAAGAAAGTGATGGCAAGTGTGTGCCAGGGGCACGGAGGAGAAGGGGCTGTCGGATTCATGATGCTGCTTTGTTACAGGTGACTTAACAAGCCTTTTCTCAATTTTTTTGTACTTGTAGTTTTTTTTTCGAATTCTCTTTTTTATTTTTTGCCTTTTCACAGCTGGCTTTTGGGGCCTGGTCCAGGAGACCCACTGTCGTCTCCCAACACAAGCTCATTAGAGCTGGCTCACCGACTGTGTGTTGGCTGATGTGGGCTTCAAAATCGCTGCAGACTGGAAAAAAGAGCAACAAAAGCTGGAACAGAGGAGGTGATTAGGAAAAGTGCATGCAAACTGTCACTTTCTTCCACAGCCTGGGGCTTCTCTGTTTGTAAAAAAAATAAATGAAATGTGTTCCTGTGTGCAACAGAACCCAGGTTCTTTTGCTAGAAACAAAAAAGAAATAAATTCCATGGACTGAGAGATTTCTTGGGAGTGCAGGGTCCATTTTCAGGAGAGCTAAATGTTTGAAAAGCCCAAGCAATGACATGCACAGCTCTGAACTATTATTGTACATGCATTGGAGAAAAACATAAATAAAAGACCAAACTAAAACTAATAAACAAACATCCTTACTGACTGACTTACTGTCTACCCAACTAACTAACAACTAATTAATTAACTGGCTGATTGATAACATAACTGACTCTTTGATTAAGTAGCTATGTAACTAAGCTAAATAACTGTACGATTCAATGACTGACTGATTAGCTAAAACAGACTAAATTATTGCATCATTGATGATCGCCTGTCTGTCTGATTTACAATCTGATTGTTTCACCGACTCCATCACTAAATGGCTAACTGAATGAAAGACTTACAGTTTGTCTCAGTTGCTTTAAAGCATTTCTTGAATCAGCCTTAATATTTAAACAGTACTTTTCTCAAAATCCTTAGTTTATCTCTCAAATGTGAGTATTTATGTCAATAATCATATCAAGGCCAAAGTCCTTTTGTCACTGTTTACACACAAGATAGTCAAAATGTTTAGTCATGTTGATGGTGCACAGGTTCGGTGTTTCTTGATCAACATGATATCACCATCTGATAATGTAGGAAACATCAGACAATTGTACACAATCAAATCAACGAATGTACCAAAGCATTCGCAATTTGAACATAGCAATGAGAATTGCTTTTATGATGTGGACAAGTGACTAATTAATGTAGAGATTAAACACGTAGTTTTGCAATTTCATTTTTGATCTGCAAAAAGCTCCAAGGCAAATGAGAAAAGCTGTAATAACTGAATAAATGTTTCTCTGACCGACTCTTTAACACTCTGACCGACTGTATAACTCTCTGACCGATTCACTGACTGTTCAACTTTCTGACTGACTGACCCACTGACTGACTGCCTAAAGACTGAATGAATGACTAACTGACTGAATAACTGACTGTTTTAATAAATGAATGAGTGACTGACCAACTGTCTCATTTACTGTCTCATTTACTGACAGTCTGATTGAATGACTGCCTGAATGTTTTGCTGCCTGACTGAATGTATCGTTGCCTGACTGACTTTTTGTTCTTGACTGACTGACTGTTTCACTGACTGACTGACTGTGTCGCTTCCTGACTGAATGTTTCACTGCCTGACTGACTGTATCGTTGCCTGACTGACTTTTTCATTGACTGACTGACTGTTTCACTGACTGACTGACTGTTTCACTGACTGACTGACTGTTTCACTGACTGACTGTCTGTTTCATTTACATTTACATTTGTGGCATTTAGCAGACGCCCTTATCCAGAGCGACGTACAAAAGTGCTGTACTGACTGACTGTTTCACTGTTTCACTGACTGACTGACTGTTTTGCTGCCTGACTGACTGTTTTACTGACTGACTGACTGACTGACTGACTATTTCATTGTCGGACTATCTGACTGACTGACTGTTTCCCTGCCTGACTGACTGTTTCCCTTCCTGACTGACTGTTTCACTGACTGACTGACTGTTTCCCTTCCTGACTGACTGTTTCCCTTCCTGACTGACTGTTTCCCTTCCTGACTGACTGTTTCACTGACTGACTGACTGTTTCCCTTCCTGACTGACTGTTTCACTGACTGACTGACTGTTTCCCTTCCTGACTGACTGTTTCCCTTCCTGACTGACTGTTTCACTGACTGACTGACTGTTTCACTGACTGACTGTCTTTCACCGACCGACTGACTATTTCATTGTCGGACCGTCTGACTAACTGAATGACTGTCTGCCTAACTGATGTCTCACTGCCTGCCTGACAGACTGGCTGAATCCCTGAATGACTAACAAGAGAAAACTTTTGCTGACATGTTGACATTTCTTCTCATTTCAGACTGCAATGTTGGTTAAACAAAAATAAAACTGTCAGGTTGGGGGGGAAAGAATTGAATTATTTAATCAGATTAACATGATTCTTGAAACATTATTCCTCAACTAAAATTGTTGCTTGTGTCCTTTGCTTGGGCTAATCGTTACAAAAAAAGAAGGCCAATATGCAAGTAATCTTGATAAAAGGAGGTCTTTACCTGTGTGAATGAAGATAAAGCCATATTAACTAAAATAGGTAAATATTCATTATGAGGTAACATAACCTTTCCCATTGTGCTTGTGAAAAGGGAGAAAATATTTTTTAAATCTGTTTTATTCATTTAATCTGTTTAAGTTTTTTTTTTTTCTGCGTTATAGGGTTGTAAATGTCAGCACACATTTATATAATAGAGAGGGTGGAGCAGCAGTTATGCCTGATGGTTACTGATGTGGAAGGTGGGTCATTTTAATCAACTCAGGGTATGAGACTAATTTTTAAACATAATTTCTTGCACATTCCTATACTGCCTAACGTATCTCAGGCCTAGTGCGAGAAAAGCACTTGAGATACTGCTACAATGAACCTTTATGTTCGCTTCATGCTCACGTAATAAAGCTTTATAAATTTGTTGAGTAGGCTTATCAGCGTATTAACTGGTGCATATTGTCTAATGCATATATGATCAGTTTTCATCAAGGGGCTGTTTTGAATGCTGCCCAGCAGAGGGAAAAAGAAGGCCAACAAGCTCCCTCTCCCTTTACCAACTGCTGGGCAGGTTTATTTACCTGCGTGGTTCCTCAAACACACATATATAAATGGACACACTTAACACTTATAGCGTTGGATGATAAAACAAATGAGCCTTATCTTATAGTGTTAAACATAGAGTGGTAACAAACTATTTTCCAAACTAGTGCACGGTTCAGTCCCTGCTTACAAAAAAGCTCTCCTCAGTAGCACAAAATCGTACTGGTCCTTTTCTTCCTCCATTAGCCAAACCAGGGTTCTAAGTTGAATCTTGTTTTGAACAATCAGAATCAGGGCTGTGTTTCAGGAAAAGGGAAGAAAACAAATGAATCACGTGGCTTGCGCCACGTCTAAGGGGCATCCGTTCAGGAATAACAGCCTTGCCGATTACTCTGCACTATGGTACCCGATTTTGGTGACATTGAGGCTGACCTTGGAGTCACCTCCCCCGCTGCCGCACTCTCCCTTGTCGTACCACCATTTGTTTTTCAATTTGTCCAAGAGGCCTTGCTCATTCAGTTTTAAAACTGCCAGGTTAACAGCGTTTCTTGAAACAATAAAACATAACTTGTAAGTAAATGCACAGGTTTTTTAAGAAATCTAAGGCAATAGCATAGTAGTAGTAACGGTAGGATAGTAGTGGCATTGAATATGTTGATCGACTACTACTTAGACTTCAGTGCCATTATATAGTATCAAAGTGTTTAGAATGGGCATTGCAAGAGCACGATAGGGCAATTTGGTTAAGAATTTTCACGGAGGTGAAGGTAAGAGACGCTTAGAGCAAAGAAAGTGTTAAATATCAAAAGGTGGCATGGAGGGTTACACTGTTCAGAACTGAAGTGTGCGGGATGGGGACACTCGTCATTGAGAAGAAAAGTAACAACAACAAACACCATGCAATTAACATTCGTCACAAGTGACAGCGCAGCTTTTACAAGCTAAATTGAAAAACCATTGGACTGTTAAATTAAAACTGACAACACAACAGTCAGGAAGGACAGCACACAAGATAGGGAAAGAAAAGAGAGAGAGAGCGAGAGAGAGGAAGAGATCAAAGCATGAAGAAAAGGAAAGCAAGAGACATAAGAGAGACATAAAAGGTGAAATGGTGGTTAAACTTAGCCCCAAACAATCTAAATTGGATTTCTGATTCTATTAAGAAAGAACACAAGCACACAAAAGGAGAAAAAACACAGATAATCATCATTATCTTCTTCAGTCAAAGAACATTAAAGGAAAAAACATTATACCAATACCTCATCAGTGTTCATTGAGAAAAAAAAAATGGGAAAAGGGAGCAAAGAAATAAAAAGGGGAAGGGAAGGAGGGGCAGAGAAATGACAACACAAGACATCAGGGTAGGTGGAATACTATAACAACATGGAGAATATTGTTATATTATTCCACCCACCTTAATGCTGAGCCCTTGGGGGTCGCCACACCATAGCCTTTTGAGTCGAGATTTCCTCCGACTTTCATGGTGTCGCATGGCTTCCTCTGCTCGATGTACTCATTCATGGTGGACTCCAGCAAAAAGGCAAACTTGCCCTTCGACTTTCGCACCCGGGCCACCCCATCTGGCGTGGTCTTGGCAAAAACAGATGGCTCAGCAGATTTCATGTATGACCACATTTTTTCATACACTGCTATTTTTGAGCGCTGCAAAAGACGTATGAAAAGATAAAGGGAGAGGGAGAGAATTAGAGAGAGAACATACTTTAAATCATGAACACAAATATTGCAATTCAGTTCATATCTACAATTAAGGTGCTGCAATTTTCAGGATTCCACACATAAGAAAGTTGCGAAACTTTTAATTGATTTCAATTGATAATTTGTACATTAAATGCGCAGTGCTGTTGTAATTGTTTAATCAAATTTTTGGTTTAATTAATCAGAAGGTATTTATTTGATTTGTACAACATGAGCTTGGACTATACTGTAGGCTGTAACTGAATATTTCACAGGTTTAGAGGTTGATATTAATGTGCTTGTTCCAATATATTCTCATTTCTATAGTAATCTAATCGAACCCTATCTAAACTGAAGCCTAATTATAAAAAGATACAAAAACGGTGATATTTAAAAAGGAAAAGGTACAGTGATGATCAGAGACAACTTTTTTGAAAGGATTTTTTTTTTTTAGCACCATTAGTGCTAAATCTGCCTTTTTATATAGGAATGTTTTTGGGTTTTATGTCTTCTTTGTAACAGTGGCTGCATGCCCACCAATTCCACCTTCCCCAATTAGGTACACGATAGTGAAAAATGGAAAGAGAGATGGAAATGTATACTATGCTGCAGATTTGTATAAGTAAAAAAAAATTACAAATAAATACATAAAAATAAAAACAAAGAATGTTTTGCTTTTTGCTTACTGCTCTACTACAGTTCTATTCATGACCTTTGAATTAAAGCTGGTTGTACACACCACTGACTTCATTTATTCATTCATTCTTGTAAATATACAGAGAATAGTAACAATGTCTCTATACTGAGTATTTTGTGGCTTTTATATAATAATTCTATTAATATATTCTATTGCAAAATCTGCATAGTCAAATCACCAGTATTAAACTCCCATTGGGTTCAATTTACTCCAATGAACTGACTCCTACCAACCTGCAGCTTACATAAGATATTATTTTATACCATATGCCATCTATCATCTTTAAATAAGATACTCGGAGTTGCTCTCCAACAGAAAAATCTCTGTACTGCTGAGAAACCCAGCACCACTCGCAGCAGCGAATACAGCACTAAGTCTGTGGTCAGATGAAGATCATGCTGCTGTCTGAGCACGGGAAGCTAAATGGATAATGAGCATGCTCTGAATTATTCAGTGGGAGTGGACTTCGTTATTCATTTAATTTTTGTGGCATTTCGAGCACATCTGACATATATTTTGGGCCATGCTGCCAGGTCTCGGCCTCAGGCACGCTGCAGTTCAGTGTCATTTTGCATTTCGAGGCATAGTGGATAAAATGCATTCTGTGTTTGCAGTAATAGGGAGCTTGCCAAAATGGCCGGGCTTTGGACAAGCTGTCGAGGTTGCACTATCAATTAGTAGCAAATCCGGCAAGGTCAGGACATAATGACACATCGGGTTGGGTGGAAGAAGGCAGAGCTTGGGGATTAATGCTCCAGGAGAGAGACAATTCTTGTTTTCCTGTATCAGTAGGACATGTATAACAAGGTAGTTTGACAACAACATACAATGTAAAAACTAGTTTATTCTGTCAGACACGTGACAAATTAAAAGAAAATCCCAATGTCTCTATTAATCTGTGGGGACATTTTCAGGCATGGTATTGGTCTACTTGTGCCCTTTGAAAAACAATTCTCACTGATTATGATTTAATCAGTATCACTGTGATATACTGTAAATCATACGCTATGACTTTTACATTATTAGAGTTTTGCACTGATGTGCACTGACTATCATCCAAACTATTCATCATTTTGGTAGAACGCTATTCATCCCTAAGGAATATTTTCAGAATCTTGTGAAATCTGCTGGCCCAAGGTGGAGTTTAGGATGATACTTGTGTAGCAGTATAAATTTACTGTCCTCTAAAGAAAAACTCAACATACAGACATTATTGTTAAAACAAGTGACGACAAATGTGAACGTAAAAAACCGTGTCCAAAGTGTCAATTTGTTTGTGTGAGCACCATTGTTATCCAGCACTGTATAATCCTTCTGGGCATGGAATTCACCAGAGCTGCACAGGTTGTTGCTGGGATCCTCTTCCACGCTTCCATAATGACATCACTGAGCTGTTGGGGTTTGACAAATGGCGCTTTTCCACCTGCCGCTTGAGGATACCCCACTGGTACTGAATAAGGCAGTTGTCATCCTGGCGGTATGTTCGGGGTTGTTACTATGTTGGAAAACTGCCGTTCGGCCCAGATGCGTTCGCCACACATGCTGGACACCATCTGAGCCAAACAGTTTTATCTTTATCCACAGGACATGGTTCCAGTAATTCATGCTCTTGGACAGGGTGTCTTTAGCAAACTGTTTGTGGGCTTTCTTGTGAGACTGCTTCAGAAGCGGCTTCCCTCTGGGACGATGGGCATGCAAACAGACTTGTTGGTCTGAGCACTGATGAGCGGACCTTCCGCTTCTGCAACCTCTAAAACAATGCTGCAGCACTCATGCAACTGTTTCTTGAAGCCGACTTCTGCATCTGACTCACAGCACAAGGCCTTAACCTTTTTTGTTCCGAGTGGAACCCGCCTTGGAAAACCTCTGTATGCCAATGGCCACTGTCTTGTAACTCGGTTTCATTGTGTTACCGATCTTCTTATAGCCAAGCCGTCTTTGTGGAGAGCAACAATTCTAATTCTCAATTCCTCAGTGTTCTTTGCCATGAGGTGCATGTGTTGAACATCCAGTGGTCGGTATGAGAGAATTGTACCTCAAAGCACCAAATTTTAACTTCTCTAATAAAAGATAGAAACAATTGTATGGTCCTGTCAAGCAGACAAAAATATGAACATGATGAATAGGACATGTGCTCTCTGTTTAAAATCTGTCGTCTCGTATTCACCTTTTGATCTCAATCCCAAATTTCCTAAATATCTCCTTAATAATTCAAAAACAGAAGTATTGGCTCTGCTACATGCAACTGTAAATACAACAACATGCTCTGCTTGTGGCTTATCAGCCTAAATAAAGGCGAAACCTTCACATCACTGTGTCTGAGGTATGATGCAGCAGATATGTGTTTGCAGGACAATTTCCTGTTGACACCTGTCTTGTGCTCAAGAAAAGTGTTGCAGGAGTTGGTGTCCAAATGAGGCTGAAAGAATGGATTTTGGCATTGATTGCTACAGATGAAATGGGAGCTGTCTCACTGCTTTATGAAGTCAATTCATCAATACTGGGCTAAGGATGAAATGCCTTGATGACCTCAAATTGGCTAGTACAGGCTTGATTGTCAAGAAGGAAGAAAGTAAGTAAGAGTGGGAGAGAAAGTGAGAGAGTGAGTTAATGGGAAATCTCTGCACGATCATACTTCCATCATGTCTCAAGTCTCCATTTAAAGTAAGTCATTCCCCCACCACAACACAGCGGACATTTAAAATCCAATTAAGGTACATGAATCAAAAGGTTTGTCACTGCTAATTAAATGAACATCTCGCTGCCTGATTATGTCACCCCACAGTTACATGCATCAGCCCACTTCACTCTGTTTTTTTTTTTTTGCCTCCGAATTGTAATGAGTAGGCATAATGCAGCTTTAAGTGTTCTTTCGAGGCAACAACCTTGTCAGTGCTGCCAATTTATTTGGCTGAGAAAGAAGGCAGATGCTTTTTTCAGTCTCCATTTCCACCCTGAGCTGCGACATGTCACTTCCACTGCTATGGATGTCCTTATAACAAGGTTCAGGAGAGGAGAGGAGAGGAAAGTAGAGGAAAAGAGAGAAAAGATACAGGCCAAGGGAGATGAGAAAGGGTGCTACTGACTACATCAGATCCTGGCTGAAAGTGTCACTGGTCGGGGCAACAAATGTGGTGTCTAAAAACTCTATAAGCACTGACATCACTACAATGTCCACAGAATCTTTACCATGTTACATTAAATATACACGTAGCAAAAGTGACTCTCACCCATGCAATTTTGTAGGAATTCTAATGAACAGTCGTTTCAAAGGGGTGGGTTTAAAGATCGCAAGCTTACTTACATGGTCATTTGAAAAACAAGCTTGAATTTCTATACATTGTACAAGGGAAGACATTCACTTTCTTTTTTTACAATCTTTACCATTGCTAGTTATTTTCTAACTTAAACTTTACTTAAAACTGAAACTTTTGACATCTATGTCACACATATACCATAGACTCAAACTCAACAACTTTTAGACAGAACAGTGACTAGCATTACAGGAGAAACTCATAAAAGCTAATTCCATTCCAGTTACCTGCTGTCCAGTCACACTCTAGTAAGCTAAAGTCTATCTCCTGACTCATGAGCAGAATATATATATATATATATATATATATATATATATATATATATATATATATATATATATATATACACAGTATCAACATGCCATCAAAAACTACCTCTCCTAGTTAATAAATATGACCTCCCAGAACAACTAAGAAGAAATAGCAAGAAACAGTACTATTATAATTCTACATTAAAGTGCTACTAAAAGGCCTCATGGTGTGTCAGAACAGCCAAATAATTTTCCGTCTATCAATCAAGGGAATTAAATTAGAAAAAGTTTCTACTTTGGCTGTTGGTTTATCTTAGGAAGTACACTATATGGGCAAAACTATTGGGACACCCGACTTTTCCAGGATTCTTCCCCGATCTGTTACCACACAGTTGGAGGCACACAATTTTATAGGGTGTCCATTTTCCTTTTACTTCAACTAGTAGACCAAAACCTGCTCCAGCATGGCAGTGCCCCTTTGCACAAAGCCAACTCCATGATAATATGGTTAAAATGGGTTGGAGGGGAAGATCTTGAGTGGCTTGATAAGATTAGCAACAGTGCATTTGCAGCATCTTAAATGAGCAAATTGAGTCTTTAATAGACCAAAATGACAGATTTTCTGTGGCTCAGGTGCTGTTTATTTTTTTCTTTTGGAAAACTCGAACTGCATCTTTTTTTTATTCTCCAAAACAAGTTTTTACACTGTAAACATATCCATACATTTAATTAAAATGTACATATAAAGTGTAAAAAAATTTTTTATACATTTATTTTAATGCATTTTTTTAAAGATAAAAAAAAAAAATGGCAAGATAGAATAGAATAAAGAAAAACACCAAAAAAAAAGAAAGAATAAATTCTTTACTAAATCAGAAACTTTACACAGTTGCACCCATGTTACCTGCATTAAAAACACATGGCCAAAATTTTATTTTCCTAACTTCAAGTGCAGCTTTGAAACTTTATAGCCTGGTTCGGTAGATGTAGGTCACCTGACCCAGTTACAAACTATACACAGCTTACAGAATCACTGAACCAATATTGTTGCCGTAAATAAGACATATGGCACATAGTTATGCTCAATAAATTATACAGAATTAATATAATATCTAGCAAAAAGGCATTAAACACTAATCTTGTTTAGTAAACACTCAGAAAACACATTTGGTGTCAACCTGGTTATTTATACCTTTTGTTTTCCACCTATCAGTCTGACTGTCATTCTGTCTCTATACAGAATGTATATCTTTTGCCCTTTCTTCCTTGTTTATGGTTGGAATTGAATTTATATTTAGTCTGAATCAGTATCTTTGACAATGACATGTTTTTTTTTCTCTTATAGACAGAGGATTTCAATTTAACACTGAACTCTGACAATATTTATTTCTAGTACACAGGATTACAATATCGATAAGAAATGGTCTAATCCAATGAATCTACAAATGATTATAAAATCTAAATAAGTCGGAAAACATGATTGCCAACATTTTTTACATCTTTAATGTAAAAAAGTGATAGCTTAGTGGTTAAGATGCTTGACTTCTGATAGGAAGTTCATGAGTTGAAATCCTAGCACCACCAAACTGCTACTGCTGGGCCCTTGAGTAAGGCCCTTAAGACACAACTGCTCTCTTGCATAAATTTGATAATTGTAGGTTGCTTTTCTTAATGCCATCTGCCAAATGACAATTGTTATGTATAATAAATAAAGACACATTTATTTGTTATACTGCATACCACCTCCAAAAAAACAAGGATATGTAATAATGTAATTGTATATTTAGTTGTGCCATCTTTACAAAAACTGAAGCCATAAAAAGTGCCAGATGTTTTAGATAAGTATTATGTTATCAAGACATAGATTGTTTTTTTTAGTTGCTAATAAAAGGAAAACAGCACATATATTCAAACTGTTAAAAGGATAAGAACTTGCAGCTAAAGAATATATAATGTGCCAGAAACCTACTCAATTAAAGGAAAAGCATCCAGAAGTATCTGGCCAAAATGATATTCAAAATGATATATGTTGCTGGTAGTGGGCATGACTGATGCTACATGGAGTAGTCTGCTAATAAATGGATCAGAAGTAATATTATTATAATTACACTTAGCTATACTTTGAACAATTACATTAACTACTAGAGCTGATACTAATCTAACCTGGCTTTAACAACAAAAAAACCTATACAAATAGCCACAGAATGAATTAGTGAAACGAAATACATAACTACACACACATACTGTGTGTGTGTGTGTGTGTGTGTGTGTGTGTGTGTGTGTGTGTGTGTATCAGGCTGATTCATTCTATTAATTCTCTTTAATTCTATTACATTCTCTTTTACCTTGTAGCTGTGGCTATATTTCGGACTTCAACTGAGCTCGGTGATGCTGCAAAGTCTGTGTAAAGCTCATTTCTTAATGCTAACACCCACATAATCTGTATTGATTTTGAGTTAAGCACCATTTCTAAACGTGCAGTCCACATGGCCTCTGAAAAACCATGAGAAGTTCTTCCCTGCATTGCAGCTTTCTTTACCTTACTCTGTCCCTCTTTCTCTCCTTTGCTCTATCCAACTTTTCTCCTCCAAACACTATGCATTTTACTGCCATCTTCTAGTACATGGCATTGTCCTTGTTCCCTGTTTAACCTTTTTTTTTTTTATAATATATTTATAGCACTTACTGGAAAATGTGGGCATCAATCAAAGTAGGGTTCTGAAAACTCCACAGTTCTAGGTCATGGTGGAAATATGGCAAGCACCAACACAATAAGAAATTAAGCAGAAAAGAATTTCATGATAATGAATGCAGTATGAAAATTACATATGGGAAAGTTAACCAGCATCTACATGCCCATTACAGCATCATCAATTTAAACATACTTTTCTTGAATTTACAATGATCTATTTATTGTAATGGTGATTCCAATTTCATTTTTATTTCTCACCTGTTTTAGCTTTTACAATTATAATGCAGTTCAATTTGTATTTCTTCTTAACAATGAGAAACTCAATGAAATTGAGTTAAACTATCTCCATATAAGAAGGACTGAAGTAGGCTTGTTGTGGGAGCGTGCCAAATACCTGGAATAGCAAACAATTTTAGTCTTGGTTCTTCAGTGCTTATGTTTCAGCTGGAATTAGACTAGATTTTTCTCTGTGGAGGCAGGATTCCTGCTGAAGGTTATTGCAGCTTGTTGTTGGTGTCTTTCTTTCTACCCTCACACATTTTCCTCCCACAAAGCATTCTGGTTGTAGAGGGAGTTTGACTTATACATTTAAAAAGACCTGTTATATGAGAGCACTGGAATTTTTGTGCCATCATTTATTTTCATGCCTTGAAGTCCATAACGATTGTACCATTTTCCGTTCCAGTCTAATTTGTAGATTTTGATAAATGCATTAGATATATTTAGAGGCGTATATATGGGGTTAATTTAAAGTTTAAACCCTGATACATTGTATGACAGCAGCAAATGCTTAATTCTGTGTAACATAACACACATTTAGCACAGTTGAATATATGCTATAAGTTTAAAGGCTTTTGGACTCTTGATAAAGCAGAGTGATATGTGGTTTTTGTGTAATAATTGTGTAAAATACCTTTGTAAAGTATAACTTGAACTAAGAGGCCCGAACAATCACAGCATGACAGAAGAAAAGAGGTCCCAAGTATAAGTGGACCGAGCCTTAACACCTTAGGTGTTAACTGAAACAAAGACTACACCACAGGCCTCCTCACCCAACAACGGTGTCTGACCTCACTAATGCTCTTGTGGATAATAAACAAAAGTAAACAAAAATATGTTCCAAAATCTAGTGGAAAGCCTCTTCTACAAAAACTGGATTCTATAACAGCATATATTTCCCATTCCATCTTTGGTTCCCATTTGCTGGTTTGCTCACAGCTGTTGATAACCTCCACTCTTCTGTGAAGATGATCCTCTAGATTTTGGAGTGTGCCTGTGGAGATTTGTGCTCATTCAGCCAAAATGGTGTGAGTAAATTCAGGTAATGATGTGCATCAGTGTTCCAATTCATCCCAAAGGTGTTCAATAGGGTTAAGCCAAGGTTTTATAGCAGGCCATCCAAGATCTTCCACTCCAAACCATGTAAACGACATCTTCACAAAGTTTGTTAGGCACTGGCATGCTGGAACAGGTTTGAGTCTCCGAATTCAAGTGAAGGAAAAATGTAATGCTGCCTCATCCAAAAGCATCCTATACAATCATGTGCCTCCAACTTTGTGGTAACAGTTTGGGGAAGAAGCACATATGGCTGGAGTGTCAGGTATCCCAATACTTTTGTTCATTACCAGTACATACCTTAGTGTGTTTAATCACAATTTATCACAAGACTTCCCCTTGTTAGCATAAAATTACATGACTGTTAGAACAAAGTTGTTAAATGTTGAAACGATAACTTTATAATGCCATGGTTTGTCCAATGATCTGCTTGATTTGACTATATAAATGTTATATGTTATTTTTATTCTACACTCATTTGAATAATCTTCTATTTAAAATTCCAGCAGTGGCCAGTTAGCACTGATGTAGCTATGATTTGTGAGCACTGTGAGACAGTTGCAGTGTGTCTGTAGCAAGTGTTCACTCAGTAGGAAGGCACTCATGTGGTGTTCTGCAGGATGCACCATGGGAGTCTCCTGTTTCAGCTGGTGCACATTACTGAAGAGACAGATGTAGGCACTTTATGGAGCAATTGATCAAAGATCAAGTGTTTTTTTTTCATCCTTGCAGCATATCATCCTCTTATTTGTTTTGTGGTTCTTTCAGTGCACAAATTTTCCTTGGAAGGAGTAAATGAGATCAATTTATGCAGACTGCTGCAATTTCAATGATAAGCAGGACATACATCAGGCATTGCTGTGATTCATGATATTCATGAACAAAAAATTGCTACTTTACAGCATTAAATTGCTATCCAGATGAATACTCAGGATAAACTGGATTTACACTTAAATCGACATGCTGTATACATGATCATACTTTTAAAGATGTTAAAGAATTTCTACCCATGGTATTCAATTTCTAATTATTTTTGTATTGGGTGTATTTTTCATTAGGTGTTTTTTCATTATCTCATAGATCGAAGTATGCATACCAGTACAAAAACTCACATGCCATAGATATTTGGTGTAGTTCTAAGCAACGAAGAGAAATTTGCAGTTCATATATATATATATATATATATATATATATATATATATATATATATATATATATATATATATATATATATATTTTTTTTTTTTGCACAATTGCATTTTTTTAAATACCACTTCTAAGTACTTATTTCAATTACAATTAATTGGCAAAGTATACCTTTATGTATAAAACTAATAATAAAAGTACAAGCATAAAATATTCATTTGGTACCACAAAAATTATTATGAAGATAAAAGTTTCATCAATGGCCAGTGGTATAAAATATTTCTACATACTATACATGCTTGCTTACAGGACATTTCTTTGTACAAGCTAATATTCTATAGTGAGCTTTAAACAGGAGTGATTTAACATCAGAACTTCTAATTTGATTTGAACTACTTTATATATGAAATTAAATTTACTTAGTTAATTGTAATATTTTTTTCCTAAAGGATTAACAGTGCATCCCACACCTCTGGATAAAAGATCAAGACAGGAACTAAATAATGCATATCCCAGCAAGGCAGCACAGGTAGAAATATCAGCATGCATATCATATTGCTGTGCCTTCTCCAGAATCTTGGCACTCACCCTAAACCTCCACATCAATGAGTTTTGTGCAAAAAATCATAAGAAATGATTAGGGGGAAAAATATTAATAAGTAAACGATAGGGACTGTGTCAAAATATGACATATGTCTTGCTCAGAATGTTGTGGCTGATCTGAAACATCCAGCTGCTTTCTGTCGTCTGGGTCTAATTAAACCAGAATGTGGTTCCTGAAAACCAGATCTGAAATAGAAGTCGAATCCCATTAATCAGGATTTTTTTTTCTTTCCTGTCAGCACTCTGATAGTTTTAATTAAAAGCCCTCTGGAACAGTGGTTCACATGTCATCTTAGATTTGAAAGCCTCAGCATGTAAGTAGGACACTCATTATATAGAATGTGGAGATGCACATGTCCCTAATGGGCATCTGGTTGTCTTGCTGTAAACCTTTAATGACTTCAAATACCTGCCACCAAGCAAACATGTAACTGATGGAACTTGGCTGAGCTACTTGCTAAGCAGCAACTCGAAAAACATACGTATCCTCCTAATGGAGTTGGTTAAGTACCGTATGTTCTGTATACTTACACTCCATTTCCATTTACTCAGCAGGTACACATCCATTATAAGCCCCTTATTGTTAGAAAAAAAACCACACACTCACTATGAAGTGCTCTTTTCAGATTCATTGTACACAGCTTGTAAAACATTAAACTTTGTTAATATGTACATGGTTACTGTGATCACTTCAGGAAGTGATTAAACTGTACACTAATTTCTGTATAAAGTGGAATCTTGGTTACGATCCACTAGATTAGCATAATTTGGGCCATTCAATTGCTAGAACTCAGTCACAAACGTTCTACACAATGGCTTACTTTTGGTAGAAATGTGGCATTGTTGTGTATGATTTATTTATTTATTTTTGGCTTTGTTCTTGTGCATGTCACACTAACTAAAATTTGGCCTAATTTGGGCTGTTATTAAGTTCCAAATGTGGGTCACATCTCATAACATCCCAGTCACAAATGTGGGTCACACAAATTTGTGGGTCACAAATTTGTTGACTTGGTCTTGATCTAATCCAGTGAGCAATAAGAATTTCTAGTACACTTGCCCGGTCTTGTTTGCTTGTGTGACAACCTTATTGAATAGGTTAAAAAGTTATATGTTGTATAATAATGTATTGCCACATATGAGATATATGGTCATGCCTATATGTGCATAATAAGCATTACAATCTAGTTTGTAACCCTTTGCACCAAAATTCGGCTTTGGGGACATTCCCCACAATCCCACATAATCCCACTTCATCACTAGCAAGTAAAGAAAACTCTTAAAACTACAGCATAAAAAGACATCGTAGACACGTTTATACTTTCAACTATGTAGAGTTTTTTCTTTGTGTTTTTGTTTTTTTTATGCTTTTGGTCATATAGTGCAAGTGTCTTAAAGGCTAATCGAATGAATGATTATATGGCATCCCTCAGCAAGAATTTTTTTCTGAAAAACAACTCCTGAATTAGCAAATCCTCTTGGCATGACAAATTTGCAGCAAATCCCTCAATAATGTTTCAACTATAAACTATAACTATTGTTGGGGTTATATTTCGACTTTACGCTACACTATTTTGTTTAGATTTGCCAGTGTTTCCAGATGCAACTAACAACATACAACATATCAGTTTCTAACAAAATAATCACCGTCGAAATAATCACCCTAAGTTTAAACCTGCATTTTAGTAGCAAATATTTTTTCTTTATTCCTTTGGCAGCTAGATGAGAAGAAAAAATGCTCATGAGCTTTATAAGAAGCCTTCTTAACCTTCTTGTCCCGTGAGGCAACTATGAACAAAAGTTAAAGAGCCTGTACACATAACCTGCATTGCAATTGTTTTGTAATTTGTTCTAATAAACAGAATGATGTGATATTGTATCTTTAAAGACAAGACATGATGACTAAGGCTCTAAATTAGATCCAAAATCAGTATTGCCTTTCGTCTAAACATGGCTGGTAGTTAATTTTAGCTTTAATTGCAACATCAGTCCCTCAGCGCCCGTGGCCATATTGCTTACTTAATCTCTCCCTGTCTTTCAAGTGCACTCTTTGACCCCCGGGGGCCTTTTTTTCATCATATCCAATTTACTTGTCCAGGAAAAGCAACTAATTATATTTTGGGGATTTGACTTCATCGGATGGAAGGATGAGCTACGGGCTTTGATTAGACTGCTTTATCACCTCTGAGCCCCATTACCCTCCTGACTCTGATGAACCTATTGTACACAGTACTGCCTGTACACCTCCAATCATCTTTATCAGCCTGTAATATTGAAAATCTTGCGTAAAAAAGAGGTAATTGTTTTAACTGAACTTGACAAATTATTTATTCCAATTTTTGCAACACCTACACAATACCAGGTTACATAATTAGAAAAGATGGAAATATATTCTGGGCCAGTGTTTCTTTAGCAATCTCATATAGTGTTTTATGGCTAAAACAATGCCAAAACTCAATGACTCGATAAATAAACTTCAGAGTTACACTTACTATTGCTTGGTCTTTTCTGTAACCCAAATTGCTCAGTAAACCCTGAAGTTTAATTGGTCCCAAATTCCAGCAAATGGCTTCGAGTATCTCTAGTTAGTTGAAATTCTTCAGTATTTTTTAGTTAGATCTTTGTACAAAACACTCACCCTAAAGAACTCTTTGGTAGAACCTGAATCCAGGGTTCCATAGGCAATCTCTGTTTGTTTGGCTAGATCTTCTGCGCTCTCAATGGGCGAGACCATTCTTTCGACTGTGAGGAAGGCTGCCAGGTTAGCAGTATAGGACGAGATGATGATGAGGGTGAAGAACCACCAGACGCCTCCCACTATTCTGCCCGATAAGGACCTGAAAAACATGCGTACAAAAAATACTATTTAAAACATGACATAATAAAACAGTACAAATCAAGTTCTGTAATTATTTGTTATGTCTAATCCCATCATATCCATTTAGGCTAAAAATAACCATAAGCATTATAACTATGACACTGTGTGGTGGGTGAGGTAAGCTTAAAGCGGCCAAACAAATTAAATTGGGGAATGCAGCATTGGTTTAAATGGAACACTCATGACAAATGATTTGGGGAGAAGACATTTTGGTGTCAGGGTGATGCAAGACTGACAGCTGTGTCAAATTTCTCTTTTTAAATATTCTACTCAATCAATAATGATACTAGCTGCTCAATCCTCAGAATGCTCGAAATGGCCCTTCATGCTACAGTATGTGTAACATAGCAGTTACAACCAAACATTTGCATCACAGTTCAACTCATTTCCTATTTGTGAACAAATGAAAGGCAATTTTTATGAATACAACTTCAGTTGTTTATAAATAATTATTACATTATAAAATTTCAACAGTAATTGCCACTCCATTTGGTATTTTTTTTAGTGTTTTATATGATGAATAGATTATGACTTTGTATGTGGCATATAGAGAGTGAATGTCACTGGATCATGTCAAAGGTAATAAACAGAGTGTTTTGGTATATTTTGATAAACTTGCTCAGAGGTAGTTCATGACCATAGACCAGAGAGATGACATGAAAGTTGGGAAAGCATCAAACAATGTTATACACTACTATACGCTGACATTTTTGGCATAATAGGCAGCTGAGATTCAACAACATAAAGAGATCCTACAATGTAAAGTTGGTTTTTTGATATCAATTTGTCCAATTGTGTATAAAACAGCAGGTGTGCTAGCCAGGTTTCAAGGAAAGCAGCTCAAAAAGCACAAAAGGGCTTGAAAAAAATTTAAAAATATCTGGCACTCTGAAAATAGAGACATACATCTTATTTTTCACAGCCTTCGTGCAGGAAAAAGGTCATCATGGTGTACATGCATTTCAGATGAACAGACTCAATAACCTGCTTTTCCTCTTACAATCTTTGCATTTTATTATACAACAGAAATAGTTCTGCATATCATAAACCCACTCAGCACTTACATTTACACATGATTGTAATAACTTCACTTCTGTGCTGTGAAGGTTGTTGGTGCTACCACTAGTGCTGCTTTGGGGGTTTTCTCCAAAATGTTTCTGTCAGGAACGGCTATTGTTGTTCTTTTCTGACCTATTTAGTTGTATATACTATACCAGTGGTTTCTTTTTTTCTCTCTTTTTTTTTTTTTTTTACTACAACATTTCAAATGGTTACAGTGTATTGGTGATTTTTTATTTTTATCCGTTTTTTTTTAATTTGTAATACATTTTCAAAGATTTTAACACACTTCTTTCACATTGTCATTATGGAGTATTGTTTGTAGAATTGTGAGGAAAATAAAGAATTTAATCCATCTGGGAAAAAGTGAAGCGCTGTGAACGCTTTCCGGATGCCCTGTATCATCTCATGTTTTATCTTTGAATCTAAAACCCTTTGATGTATATGTAAAAAAGAAATGCCTTGCTGTTCTAATACTTTTGGAGAGGATTATATATTATTTTACACATTTCATACATTTATACTTTTTTGATAGTGGTGTTATTCATCTAAAAATCAGTATGATGCACAAGGGGTCAAAAAGCAAAGTTTTTGTCTTTAATTCCCCAAAGTCATTTATTTAACAGCTCATACTGATAAAGCATCTCCAGTAAGCATACTAACAAAATAGGTCCTCTTTTTAATGCATTTGATGGTTATTAGGTAGCCTTGATTGCAATTTCCTGTCAGTCAGATACTCTTAAATGTCAAAAAATGTCACTCTGCACTGCAGGATTTTATGGACTGATGCAATGCAATTAAATGGTTTTCACTGTTATTGACAATAAGCTAGAAAAGACAAAAGTGCTGCTGTGTCATCAAAGTATTAGATTATTCTGAAAAGCTATGCATCAGTTGTCATAAAACCTCACCAGCCTAAAAAAAATGAATCGAGCTTATTCCAACTATTGAAATTGATTTATTAAAAGGGTTTTCTTTATTAAATCATAATGTTGCTTTAATAGGATTAGGTGGTGGTGGTTGTTAATAATACAGTGGAACCCGGTTATGTCGCCGGCCTAGGGGACGCCAAAAAGCGTCGAGATAACAGATGATCGAGATAAACGAAAACCAATATAGCGGCAATATATTAACGTGCTTGAAATTTCTTTATGTACATGATGTGCGTTATTAAATGAGAATGTGCACGTGTTTTTGGAGGTTTTTTTCCACAACAGCGTTGCCACGATTTGTTTGATTGGTCATGCGGATCGAGATAACCTGTAATGCGGATAAGGAGGCGGAAGCCGAAGAAAACGCACACAAAGTTTATTGAGAATACTCAGCAGATAATCCACTAATACTTGTAGCGAAGCAGTAATATCCAGTGGTGCGCTCCGGGAGCTCACCACTGGATGAGCTCGCCCGCACGGGAGAAGAAGCAGGGTGCTTCGGGGAATGCCGCCGCCGAAGGGGGCGTGGCAGGGGGATTCCTGACATAACCGACGTTAAGTGACAAATTTGCCCCCCCTTGTGCTCGAGATATTAGTGTTCGGCGACATAAAAAAATCGACATAACTAAAGTGAGAATTTGGCGGTTCCACTTCAAAAACGTCGAATTAATAGGGTTGGCGAGTTAACCGAGGTCGAGATAAGTGGGTTTGACTGTAATAATAATAATAATAATAATAATAATAATAATAATATTATTATTATTATTATTATTATTATTAATATATTTTAATTATTGGGGGAGTGGTTGCTCTGTGGTTAATCTGGCGGGTTACTGATCGGAAGGTCAGGGGTTAAAGCCCCGGTATTGTCAAGCTGCCACTCTTGGGCCCTTGAGCATGGCCCTCAACCCTCTGTGCTCCAGGGGTGCCGCATCATGGCTGACCCTATGTTCTGACCCCGGCTTCTGATCAAGCTGGGATGTGCGATGAAAAGAATTTCACTGTGCTGTAATGTATATGTGACAAATAATGGCTATTATTACTATTATGTACTAAACTCATTTGTTTGCACTCAGTTCTGTTATTTGAGTAAAGCTTTGACAAGCTCCACAGGAGGAATATTTGGAGATGTGCAAAATGATCTGTGACAGACTGCAGCATGATGGAGTCATAATTAATCAGCTTCCCGCGGCTGTATTTAGGAACAGCTTGAATCCATTTCAGGTGAAGGCAAAAGTGCTGCAGAGGCCACCATTAATAAGGAATAAAGAATAATAACAAAAATGTATTAAATCAAGTCTGAAACAAAAGTTAAGTTCACGTCTCTCGAGACCACACAGTCACAAGTGCTGTATGATTGGTTATTCTAAATTTAACGATCACTAACTGTTTAAAACTCGGGTTTTAAATTAATGATAAATAAATAGAATGGTTTTGCATTTTATATATCGTCTTATACAGTATAGTTAATTACATTTTTTAGATAGTACCTACATAATCTGATAATAAAATGTATTATTATTATATAATTGCAGTAATACTTAGTTATGAGATAAAAAACATTTCCTCACATAATATTAGTTGAATTATATCTTACATTTTTTACCTTATTACTGTTCACATCTCAACTCCAGCACTAGTGTCCCACTGCATGCACCCTGCATTGTTATTAAGCTTCCCAAGCACCCAAAAAGTGCAGGTTGGGGAAGGAAACATACTTAGAAATTAGACTACAGATGGATATCGCAAATATTTATTATTCAAATGTTTAATTAGTATATTCAATAATGTTTAATAAGTATGGAATGAAGCATGATGTTAAAGTCTCTTTGTTTAAAAAGAATACATTTCTTTATTTATTAAAGAAAAATACGTCCTAATTTTAATGTTTTGGAATATGCGAGAAGCAAGTTTCTCGTCACTAACACATTATAATTGCAACGAACAGTCGCTCCCTAAAAAGCCTCTTCATAAAAAGCCTTTAAACTAGAACTACTGTCTGGGCTGCTGTTACAGAAGATGAATCACCTTCTAACTATACAGAATAGTGAATTCAAGAACGTAGAGAGAACAACTATCAATAAATAAACTATGTGTAAATAGTTTTCTATCAAACTTTGTGTTATGTTTCCATCAAGTAAGTGTTGTCATATGCATATGAAGACGGGTTGCTTTAATCTAATTTATTCTTACTGCTGTAAAATGCGAGTTCATTTACATTAGTAGAAGAAGACACCACATATGTATATGTTCATACATAAACAAAATGTTTGTGCCTTCTGAGAGGATTACAACGTTCTTTTCATACTGTCATGTACATTTTTAAATCATTGATGTTAGATTGTAGCTCATGCATTTGATTAGAATCTTGATAATGACCTTAATATTTCTATCGAAGGAAACAAACAAAAAATATAATCCAAAACAAACAAGGCTTGTGCCTTTCAGTGCATCCTACTGAGCATGCGTCTCATTATCACGGATACAGCAATCATTTAAAAAATCATGGCAAAACTTCTTCAACTGGATTGCAATCGTTCACCGTTCCCATTTCCTAAACTATTCCAAACAGCTATTACACACATACAGATGCACAGAGCCTTAAATTAAACATTTAGACCCACAGTGGGATGAAGGATGGCTTTTTTTTATCACTGCACATTGCTAAAACGATGAGAGTGGAATAGTGATGAGGCCACCAACCTTGGTGAGATATCACAGCCCTGCTGCATGAATGCCCCCAGAGAGAACCACAGGCTGTTAAAAATCCCAAAGTCATTAGGCGGGTCGGGAGGAGTCTGGGGGTCTTTGGCTTCATCTGTCTCGTCCAGATGCCACTCGTACGGACTGAAGCGGCTCACGAGGAACAGCACCACGCTCACGCCGATGTAGGCGAACACAATGCACATCCAGATCTCGTACGCCAGCGGGTCCAGGAAGGAGAACACGCCAGGCTTGGACTTCTGAGGTTTCTTGATCATTATAGAAATGCCCAAGCTCATGAAGGGTTTGGAAAAATCTATCACTTCTTCTCGAACCAGCGTTATAGTGAGTGGTGCGACGGCTATGTCCGCTCTCTGGGGGCAAAAAGGGACATGCATATGTTAGTGTCCTGCTATTCTGATCAATAGATTTACAAATCAAATGCACATCCTGAAGTTAACAAATAGCTTGTTTAAATAATATACTATAAAACAGTCACTGTTTTTAGTATTTGGTAGTCTTCATTGAGCTCATCACACAAGAGTGTTTTTTTGAATGCTGAATGATACATATTGCCTCTTGTATGTGGGCGAAATGAAATATAAGCAAGAAAGACATTCCAAATAAAAGCTTTGCCTTTGCCCTAGGGTTCAGGTCCCAAACATTGCAGAATTTTTAAAAAAGGATACTGTTAAAAAAAAATGTATGCTTCTAAAAAAAAAAAAAAAAAAAAGAGGACATCCATTGCCTCAGAGCATCTGAAAAAAGATATGCAAAGCATAACAGACTTGTCTGCTGAGCTTTCACATGCTGTTCAATGGCTTAGGCCTTATGCTGACCTCTACTGCATCAGGCCTAGAGGAGACTGAAAATCTTTCGACTAAGACTTTTCGTCCTCCTCATGCGTCACCAACTGCTGCTCTTGGATCTATGCGCTTGACATGTGACAAGCAGAATCTGTAGCAGCTTCAGCTTTGTCTCTTGAGGGCATTCGAATGTAAGGTCAGCATGAGATCCCAGATCTCAGATCTCTCCCCCGCTAGGAAGCTATTAGTTATGCAATAAGGCAAGATAAGGTCATGGAAACTTTGCAGGTGACTGGTGGGTATAAAAGCTCCCTGCAAATATTCATTTCCTTTTATCTTGCAGTCTGTAGTGAGTGGAACAACGGTGTACTGTCTCAATAAATCATAGAATAATTTGCATATAAATAGCTAATTAAGTGTCTACCAGAAGTGATTTATTGGTAAGGATGAAAAACTCCTTGGATCTCTTCCTCATGCACTGTGGATAAATAATTAGGAATGATTGTCTTTTCTAAATCCAGGGAGAAATATGCACTGAAAACATGGGTGTTATGGCAAATGGTGATCAGATAGATCAGATAATTGCAGTTTTGTATGATGAAAGTGAAGACTAAATTCAGTGATGTCAGATAATTATTGACCGATTTTAATTTCTATTTTTCATCACCATCATTATTATTGTTATGTTATTTATAATAACAACAATAATAATATTATTAATAATTATAATGATGGAAAAAAATCTGTCAATCATCTGACATCACTGAATTATTATTATTGATTTATTTTTAATAATGAAAACAATAATTTGTTTTATTTATTTATTCAATAAATTGTATTGCATCTTTGCTTAAACTGTGCTACCAACCCAAATGTTTAATTGCTCATGCTTTACCTGGCAACTCTGTAAAAAAGTCAAATATATGAGTGTTTAAACGATTCATCAAAAAAAAGCTTCTGGTACAAACTATTGATTTGCGGATGGCATTCTATTGTACTTCATTGTCCGTAAATACAATTGAACTGAATATACAGAAAATACAAACCTGAGCAAATACAATCTGAAAAAAAACAAAACCTCTTATCACAGTTGCACATCATTATTCCACATTATAACCTATTCAAACGGGTGTGAATCTCAGCATGACAATCAATACTGAGCAACAACAACAACAACAACAACAACAACAACAACAAAAACCCTCGTATAGACCAACATTTGAGGATGACCTTTAAAATGCAAGGCGAGTAAAATAAATATGCTGGTCAAAAGGTCATGCCAGTATTGTCCAGGCTGATGGGCACAACAAGCATTCGAGACCAGACTAAAAGGGATTATTTTTCTTCTTCTCCTACCAAGAGTGGACTTTTTATTTTTCTCATTTTGAGCATAATTTCAACCCACAGCACATCAAAACCAGGCAATTTCTTTGGTTGATAGTTAGGAAATTGAACAGATGAGGTAACCCAACCCTCATGCATTTTATATACAGCCCCTCCGTGTTCAGTGTAGCCCAGAAAAATCGGGAATGAATTCACTGGCTTTGCCTGCATTTACAGCACATGAGCACTTTGACAAATGCAAAAGTGGATGCTTGCCCTGGTATAAGCAGTGAAAGTGGCTTTGTGATGTAGTGATGCTGTGATGAATCAGTGGGCGGCACGCTGCGAGGCTGCAGACCACAAAACACAATTTCAACACTGGTTTTGAGTCGGCTTTAGCCATCCCTAAGAGAGATATGTAAATGGATGCCAACTGGTGTGCATACTGGCAAGAGTACCTGTATCTTTTTTTAATAGATTAAATCACTTGTGTTAATGAACTGTGTTGTTTAAATTTTTTTAATTTTATTATTAATAAAAAAAAATTGAACTCATTTTTTGTTGTCATATCAGGACAAGGTCATGTGACATGAACTCTTTAAGGTCAGAAGAACTGAATGCGCATATGACCATAGAGCAGAAATAGTGTTTTCTTTGTATTTGGTTTTATTATTTCAAAATATATGATTATAGTTTATGTATTGCATATTAGACAACATAATGTTTGAATAAATCATTTCTTTTCTTATTAAAAAAGCATCATGAGAGGAAATCTCAACTGCTCCAAATTCATTAAGCTTTTATTTTGATTTTGTAAATGTATGTACGAGGTTATGCAAAACAGGTACACCTGTAAACTTATATAAACTAAGTATAAACTAACTGGAGGTCACACACAGATTGGCATGTGACAGTTAATTTATTGGGTCTAGAAAAGTTTCAACATGTGATTAGAAATAACAATGATTATAGTTTATGCACTGTGTACTTGCACTATAGGGCCAAAACGTTTTTGGATACCTGACCATCACAGCCATATGATAATAATAATAATTTGTTGCACAGAAAGAATAGGACTGATCACCCATAAAACACTGGCATGTAGGCAGTTAAATGTTGTGGAAACTAATGAAGCACCATACCATATAGAGCCTTAGAGGTCAGCATAAGAATATTTAAATCCATCCAAAATCTAACAGGGAGCCAATGAATCTAAAACCGGAAAAATAAGCCTACCAGCTCATCTTTGTCAGAAGCTGAAATATGGACCTTTTCTACACTGGTTTTAAGCAGGAAACACACAATTGCATTTAATGTCTTGGTATGCTGCAGCTCTGCAATTATCCTTCAATAGAACTAAGAATTCTAGACTAGAATTCTAGTGTGCACAAAGTGAGCTCCATGAAGACATGGTTTGCTCGGGTTGGAGTGGAAGAATTCAAATGTCCTACACAGAGCCCTGACCTCAGCCTTACTGAACCCATCTGGAATTAAATGCAATGCTGACCTAAGATGCTCTTGTAGCTGAATAAACACAAATCCCTATTGCCATTCTCTTAAAACTCCTGAAAAGGCTTTGCAAAAAAGTGAAGATAATTATAACAGCAATAAAAGACTCGATCTGGATTGGGACGTTTCACAAGCACATATGGATGTGCTGGTCAGGTTTAGCAAACTTTTTGCCATAATAAGTGAAAATATGGCTTATTCATGTCTTTTCTCATCTAAAGACCTGTCATAATGTAGCAGTATTGCTTAGACTTTGAATAATGAAAAAAATATATATTTTGAAATATATCATGATATTAACATTCTGGCTGCAGACCCCTGCTGGTTAAAAGCATACAAAATAATTTGAACTAAAATTATAATAACTGAGGGTAGAGACAGTGTTATTCTTTAATATAAATGATTTTTCAACTTGAAAATAGATCATAAAATACCATAATTATAGTAACTTTATTTTTTATAAAGGATAATGAGAACACTTCTCTTTCATTTTAAAATATCTCAGCCTCTTCCCATGATGATGTCTGTGCACACCTTCTTTCCCAGATCCCACTTAGCATACAGGTCTGTAGTAAGTTTTCACATACATTCACATACACAGTACCTTTAGATATATAAAGGAAGAGGAATGAATTAGTGGAAAGTGGTAAGGTGATAAATAAACTGGTACTCACCCCATATACTAGTTCACCCACCATCCCGTTCCACGTTTTGGTCTCTGGGTCGCGGGCGCCATACTTGCCGTCCATGACTATAGACAGTCTGTATTTAATCCCGACGTGTTTGGCTATCTCGGAAGCTAAATCGACACAGTAGCCTTCATACTTCTCATTGCCTTCCAGATTCATATGGTTTTTCTTGTACATCACATACGGTGCTTCCTGTTAATCAAACACACGCTGGTTTATTGTCACCTGTGCGCGCCAGTCACCAGAGCCGAATGACAGCTGAACAATCAAGAGCATGCAAGGGCGTGCAGGGTAATCATATACGGACCTGCTCACTTTTCTTCCCCCTCTTTCTCTCTCTCTCTCGCTCTCTCTCCCCCACTCTTTTCACACACACAAACCCACACACACTGACCTACATTAATTTTCACTTCCTAGATCTCCATTTGCTTTCTAGAACACTTTGTACCTTAAACATACACATACACACATATACACCTGTACACAAATCAACCAGCATGACATCAAGAACAGGATGGATGAGACGGAGAGAAAATATGTCATGTGATCTTAGCGAGACCCCTTTGCTAAGCACCTAGCCCCTACCAACATTATGGTCATGAAAATGGATGATGAACAATGGGACAAACACACGGTGACCCACACACTCCCTCTGTGTTAGAGTGGGGGCTGAGATGCATTATCTAACCGCATGTTCACACTAACAAGCAACAAATTGACAGGTGACGTTCATTTTCTGTGTGCGTAAGTTAACGAAAGACAATTCAATTGAAGTGAATGAGTTTTTTCTTAATTCTATACAAATTAGGCAAAAAAGGGATAATTATGTGTACTGTATGAAATGTATTCAGTTCTTCAGTTCCCCACTTTTAGATCCTAGCTGCCGTTAGTTCCGATTTACTGTTGAAAAATGTCAACATTACAGAGGCTTGGCTTGAGCTTGTACTGTCCATAATTGTGATACATTACAGCAAAAAATTTAGCTTGGCAAGACAAAGCAAGGATAGTTTGTACCTCCAGTGAGTGTACGTAGCTAGTACATTCAGCTTGCTTTGCTAATCTAGAGCACTAAGCCTAGCATATACATGTAAATCAAACAACTCATTATTATGGAATTTGTTTTTAATTCGTTAGCTAGTTAGAAACACTGCTTCGATTTTACATCAGAAATGTAATTAAACAAATGGAAACCCTTCAACAGTGCACGCGCGCACACACACACACACACACACACACACACACAAACGACAACTGTAACGGTTGCTCTGCAGCCACAAAGAGACAAACTACCAAGGACTTGTTGCTTGCTAATGCGGACGTGAGGTAGGTGGTGACAGATAGGGTAGGTGGTCAGGGTCTTGAGAGGTGATTTCCTTTTCATAAAGTAAATGGCAGTGACTAGAGACAGACAAATCTGCTTCAAACATGTTACACCATTGTGTGGCGAAGACATACTGTGTCATTCCAGCATAAAAACAACGAAGAACACGAGCATACATACTAACAGATCAATACATCGTTAGGATTAAAAAGCTCAAATACCTGGCAACACCAGTACTAAAAACCTGCAAAAGAATTTCTTCTTTTTTTTTCTTTCCTTTAAAGACATAGAAGCAGCAGCAGCTTGCTTTTTTTTTTTTAGCACATCATTACCAAACATAGGGCTTCACACACAGAGAGAGCTTCCCTATTAGAGTCAGAGACAATTTGGATGCCAGTGGGGTAGCAATGGTTTGTTTGCTTTGTGCTGAATACATCCGCTCACCTTGTCTTTTCTGGGACAGTGCCCAGTCCCAACTAGTCAGTATGGACCTGGTGATGATCGAAGAAACGCAGGCTGTTTATTTTTTCATGCACAAGTCATTACCCACTTATGTCGTTAAGAGACTACAATATATAATATCTGATGCTTTATTCTAGACAGTGGTTCTGTGCTTGGTTTAAAAGTGTTATTTAAATTGAACCTGGCTATAAAGGAGTCCCGATAATAGCAGAATATGAAATGTTTTTTCAGTAGAGGTGCAATCCTCCACTGGTCAGTGTAAAAAAAAAAAAAACAACAACAAAAAAACAAAAACAAAGCTAGTCCGACTATTATCTCTGTCTTGCCTGTTCATTTTACTTTACTTCAAGACAAACCATTGAACCCTTTGAATTATTGTTGTAATTTTGCTGGCTGGTGGATTCTGTGTGTCATGACCATTTACTTGATGAGTGGAGACAGGTTTTACTTACGTATGCACTGTATGTCAAGTTTGATGATGGAAACGTAAAAAAAAAAAATAAATAAATAAAAAACATTACCATCGTACCAAATGCCGTTATTGTGATGTCACTGCTATGACAGGCCACTGGAATATGGGAAATCAAAATGCTTTGTCACCCACACGGATACAGTTGAAACACTCATTGTGTTTTGTTTTCGCCCCTCGACTGTTTCAACGTGTAGTGAGTGGATGGAAAGCAACACAAAAGAAATATACTTCTAGCCGCCCAGGACAGAATGTATTAATCTGTGAGTCTACACCATGACCCTGAGTGGCAGAATATGTGACACATTTAAAACATTGTGGAACGTGTACCATAATAGTAGTGACCACAATTGTTCGGTTTTCCACTGAGGACGAATCGTTGCTGTATGGCAGATCCATTATATTTACAAAGCGCTCAAACTCGTTCCAGTACCCGATCTGCAAAAGGGAAAACATTTTCGTTATTATCAAAACCACAGCCGTTTTAAGCACATTAAAGCTTTTCTGAGCCCACAGCACCCCCTCTTCCTTTAAAATAATTATTTCATGTACAGACAAGAAGCTAAAGAGGCTGCCGGAGATGTATAAAGCTATAAAGGCGTTCTCTCATAAGACTCTGTTCATTAAAATGGCATTAGGTGCCTGAGCTGCTATTGCCTCCTGTTAAATGGAAGTGGAAGTAGAAGTGTGTCTGGCAGACGGCTTTTAAATATAGAGAATTACTGTACAAGCATAAGGCAGCTCACAGAACTGCACATACACACAAAAAAATCTAAGCAGTCAGGAAAAAGAACAGGAAACTGTAAGGAGGATGCTTTGATGGCATCAAGGTCTACTTGGTTTGTTCTCCGATTCATAGATAAAGTGACTCAAATACAGCATTGATCTGCCTCCATTAACAATCTAGTTTTTTTTTTTGCAGGATATACTAGACAAGAGTTTCTCAATGCCGAACTATAGCACAATACCTAGATTGCTAATCAATATTGTTAGCTACTTAGGCGCACTAGCATCAGGCTGTGATGAGGACAGCAGTGATGTGGAAGAACCTGAGCCCTCAAATCAACTGCAAGAACAGTGTCTCATGAAGCACTAGATTGTTTCTACCAGTCAGATATTTGCAGCATGCTCACATTTAGACTGTTGCTATGCTAACTTTAGTTAGCTTCAGCTACCTTTCCTCACTTTGTAACTCTCCATACCAAACTGTCATTTCTATAGAAAAAAATACACAATTAAATGACACATGGAAATTGATGTATAAAGTGTAAAGCAGTCTTTTATCCATTCTTGGACTTCACCTGTGTTTAGGTGATTTTACACTGTGTGACTACATGAGGCTTTAAAGATTACTGCTTCATTTTAAGATCACACTCACAGTGTATGAAATGACTCCACTAAAAACCAAACTGTGTGATAATGTGTCTGTCAGGTTATACAGCAAAGTGTTGCTCACGATAGACCTGTGGTAATCCTGGGAATAAGACCATAAGCCAGAACTGGACTTGTGTAAAATAAATAGGGTAATTGAAACTTTAGTTTAAATATATTAAAAGTCTTTTTTTTTTCCTGGCTTTTAGACAGATTTGTAGGCACACCCTGAGGCTTTTATATCCGAAAATTGTAACACTTTTGTCATTGGCTAAAAATGTGTGCACTTTAATTTAGTTACATCCAATTAATTAAATAAGCTTCATTCACACTCACCTTAAATATTAATAAGAAAGAACCATAACTTTACTATCACTTTTTACACTTTATTAAACTTTTATGGTATAATAGATATCCTTTAAGACTGCATTCTATTTGAGTGATATCTACAGTTTACTTCAAAAAAAAGGAGAGAGACGTATTTAAAGGACACCTACTTGCAAATCCTCTTTGCTCGGCTTTTATGATATCTAGAAGCATTTGAATTTGTTTGTGTACCTTTCTTGGCCCGCCTGCTTTCATCTCATAAACGTCGATAGTGTAGTTTGATCTGCGGCCGAAACTGTCAAACTGGATATTGCCAGTCATCCCTTGCACTTGAACCTGCCAAGGAAAAGTAAGGATGAAACCTGATGAAATAATGGGCAGCACTCCAAGCCTCCAAGGTCAAATGGAAGGTGGCAGTGTATTGCAGTAGAGTCATGCTTGAGCAGTTCATTTTGAGGAACTTGATTGCGGCAGGGGGGAGTACATGAAAGTCAGAGCTGCGCTAAATGGCAGGGTGAATTTTACCTACCATTTTAAGAGCCCTCTCTATGTCGATGCCTTGACTCCAGGGGACTGCTGGATTGGCCAGGCAATCTCCAGCACTGCCCCGTCTTGAGACATCCACGCGCTGGCGCCGCAGGTACCGGAATGCCTCGGCTATCACCAGGATGGCATCGTAAGACAATGCAGAGGTGTACTGCAAAGAGAGATCATGAAATGAGTACTGCATTACCTACTTCCCTGCCATTAATGCCAAATGCTGAGTCTTTGGGACAGTCTGGATTACATCATCCCTTATGTCTTGTTCACTAGATGCACATATTAAGGTTTCCTTTGGTCTTCTGCACCTAGTGCAACTCAAGGACTCATTATCAAGCCCTTTGTGAGTTAACCAAGGTGTCTTAATTCAGTCACAGAAACACAGTGTGCAAAAAATACAGCTGTACAGTGAAGCCACTCGGGCTAAATTTGAGCTCAGTTAACACTTCACAAACCTTTTGCATTAAGGATAATCACACCAGGATTAAGAATAGCAACTTATCCTATGTATGTGCATGCATCTAGCTTACAGTGTTCTATACAGGATAATTGCAGTGCCTCCCCACATATAATCATAACTTGGTCTGACATTAAACAGAACGAAGATTCGTGGCATGCTGTTCTATTCATATTTACAAAAGTGCATTGTTTCTCCTTGTGGAAACGGCTCTGAATTGGGTTCTAATTACGGTGACGTGTAAAATGTTTAGCATTGTGTGGAACAGTATTTCAGTCCTATTGTTGTTGTGAGGTGACACCTGTAATTATGCTGCATCTCACAGAACAAGCTGGGAATGCACTGACATCCACTAATTTGCAGTGAGCATTCATTTTTCTTTTTCCATTTTATTTTATTTGTTTATTTATTTATTTGTTCCTATTACATCCAGAAAGCTTATATCGAAAATAATTTAAGAGAGTGTCAAAGTGGGTTGCATTGTAAAATGAGCAGGCCAATGTTTATTTTATTTACTGCTACTATGAGTTATTATGTATAAGCACTAAATTACTACTAAGTCTTTTTCATGCATAATCCTGCTCTCGAATGTTCTTTGGCCTGTTTGCCCATTTCAGTCCACACCTGCATGACTCACTGAAATACCACTTTGAATTTATCTCTTTGCTGATTTTTGTTTAATTAGATGTAAATTGAAGCTCGTGTTCTAACCCAGCTTTGGACTGGACATCAATAAATTGACTGATGGGGTGGGAAAGCAGAATAGGAAAAGGATACAAGAAAGAGGAGAAGGCAGAAAGAAGAAAGAAATGTAAGCAGTAGCAATGGCTACTGAAGAAGAGAGAGGCAAAAGGAAGAAGGGAACAGAGACAGAAATGAGAAAACAGAAGGCTGTCGATAAGACATAATGATGCTTTTTCTCCAGTACAACATGAAAGGCTTACCTTCAGAGGTGTGTTCCTCGCCTCTGGGAATTCTCTTTCATCTAACCGGTCCCAGCGCTGGAGAAACTGCTGCACGACAGGGTTTTCAGGATTGATTATTTGAAAGCCACTTATGTTCGCGCCGCCGACATACACCTTGTCCAGGCTCACGTTAGAGAAGCCCTGTAAAGAGAAAGAAAGCGATAAAGAATGAGAGAAACTGAGAGCAAGAGAGAGAGAGAAAGAGAAAGAGAGAGAGCACTCTGCATGCTAAAAATAAAAAAATATAATCTGCACGGATATGTTTTTAGGTGTTTCTTTTTTTTTATAACTGCATAGTGATTACATAAATCTTCATTTGGCATTTTGTTAAAAGACGATATACATGATATGGACACAATTTTGTGGAAACCTAATCAGATTCGTATGTGCTTTTGTGTTGTACTGTGTGTGTTGAACATCCACATTGCTGTTATAGTAACCTCCACGCTTCTGGGAAGATGTTCCACACTTTCTTTTCGAGTGTGCTTGTAGAGATTTGGGGTGCAATCAGTGTTCCAATTTATCCAAAAGGGGTTCAGTAGGGTTAAGTTCAGAGCTCTATACCAGGTCATTCAAGCTCTTTCACTCCAAACCATGTGAGCCATATATTCTATCTGGTGCTGTGCACAGTAGCATTGTCATGCTGGAACAGGTTTGGTCTTCTACATCAGTTGAAGGGAAAATGTAATTCAACTGCATCCAAAGTCATCTAATACAACAATTTGAGGAAGAACCACACATGGTGGGAAAAGTCAATTGTCCCAAAACTTTTCTCTATATAGTGTAAGTATTTCTAGAATGTAATGACAGTAACAAGAGCATTTAACCTAAAATAAACTTTTCAATTCTGAATTATAGATTGTACTATATATATTTATATATTATGCCACCATATTGGATATGATAATTGATTTAAGTAGTCTGAAACTTGATGATCCTGAGGCATCAACAAGGATGATATTATATGCACCATATGGATGGCTTAATTGAAAATTGTGTGGCATGTATGGAGCTAAGAAATTAGGCAATCTGCATGCAAATAACTTCTACTGGCATGCTTCTTAATTTGCAATATATAAACAAACAAATAACACAAAGTCTATGAACAAAAATACTGTTTTTACCTACTGTTTTACCACCCAGGGCTAAAATACTGTGAATGTTTATTATCTGTGCTGCTTCATACTTGAATTGTCGTCAATAGGGGGACGAAAGAACATCTTTAGCTTTCTGGTCATTAGAACCGTGCATCCATGGTTCATGGATATGAATGACGATCTTTATTAACAATGCGGCTACAAAAGCACTACAATGAGCAATTTATATAGTGCACATAACCGTACTTGTTATATATATATATATATATATATATATATATATATATATATATATATATATATATATATATATATATATATATATATATATATATATACTGTATAGGTTCTTCCAACATATCTTCTCCATACTAAACCATGTTCTTTTACTTTTTCAGACACTAGAGACTCACCAAATTGGCCAGGATGTAATGATAGCCTCGGCTGTTCTTGCCCAGGGTCACAACCTGAGGAAAGAGAATCAATAATGGTTAGCCATCCATGTAAGAGCCATCAGGCAGATACAAGGCACTGTGCTAAGTTCTTTCAGTGCTGTTTGCATAGCAGACTGTCTTAAACAAAGTGGCGGCCTCCTGCGAGGTGACAAAGGAGCTAAATGCTGATGGATGTCTCTTCACTCTGGGAGGGCTGCCTGAGGTGTTGTCACGCTGCGGAAAAAAGACTGGTTTTATCTTCCGTGTGTGCGTTTCTGTGTATGAAATATAGCCAGGCATGCTTATGTCCTGCATTTAGGTGTAACTTTCAAAGCACTTTCATTAGAGTAAAAAAAGCATCGGTTAAACCGAATGTTTGTCTACTATATTTGTAGAGTAGGTGCAATTACCAATTTAATAATGTGCAAATACCAATTTTAAGTTTTGCTATAGTGGGCATAGTACAGAAAACCCATTTACTCAATACTGCCTTATAATGGAAATCCGTTTAATATATGTCAGTATATAATGCACAATTGCAGCTATTGTAAAGTAACAGTTTTAAGTTGTCTGGACAAAGGAACTTATTAGCAAAGCTGATTTTCTGTGTAGTTTTGAATGCTTTGCTGCAGTTAATGAAAACGATTCGTATTACTTTTGTTTTCTTAAAGAGTCTGCAGTAGTCATGCACAATCACGTCTCCTTTTAGTACAATAACCACAAATATAGTATCTTCTAAACCGTTTTTTTACAGGATACATTATATACACATTTATACAATTTAAGTTGGCAGCTCTGCTTGATCAAATGGTTTTAATTTATTTCATATAAGTCTCCAGTGTCAGTGCCTGTCACACATAAAAAAAGAGAGACAGTGAGATTGGAATAGGAATAAAAAGTATGAGTATGATTAATTAATTCAAATGAAATTATTAGCAAATCGCTGTAGTATTGGTGAAAAAAACACACCAGGTGAAGGAAAATAATTTGCTTTAGTGTGATCAAAAAAATGCTTTGATAATTTTTTCCCAGAACATAATTCCCTTTCAAATTTAATTTCTTTATTCACCAATAGCTTTGCTGATTAAAATAAGTAATTTTTATATTAGAAGTAGAAATATCTCTTTTGTGTACAATTATTATTTATTGCATAATTAAACCGTGGAATAACCGCCATAAAATTTCCTTTCTGCGGACGTTTCGAAATAAATTGATTTTTCATCTTTTTTAAAGTCTGTAAAATATTAATGAAAAACTCTGTAAAGTGCTAAATACTTCTTGATCATCGTATTCGGTGATTTCACTGGAAACGAGTACAAATCAACGCATTTGCCTGGCTCCTTTGCTGACGCAGTGGACTGTTTACTGCCTGAAGGGAATGGCACATGAGATAGCAGAGCTTTGCTTCCACTAATCTGATCTTATCTGGTTGCTCAAGTAGGTCAGTCCATTCTGACTGTGACAGCAAGTTCAAGTCCTGCCAGGGGAGAGAAAGCGAGGTGCAGAAAGTCTGGAGGGGAAATAGTGCGGCGTGCGATGGAACAAGGATCGGGTGAGACATAAGAAATATGACAGCGTGTCGGGGGAAAAAAGGAGTCATTGATAACGGCATATTGCAGAGCAGATAAATAGGACTTTATGATCGCAAATGAATTCTAACCAACTCAGAAGACATTACACATATCTAACAAATAGTCCTCGCTCATAACGTGCGAAGAACTGTGCGAGATCAAAAATAAATTAGACGAATGGTTTCGGCGCTCTACATTTGTGTTTTCCCTAATCGAACACACGATGCGTCAGCTCATGATATAATTATGTAATGCTTCATTAGCTGTATCAGAGCCGTGCAGGCTGAGGAAGTGCATTAACAAAAGCGCAATGGATCTAATTCCAATCCAATTCCAAAGTTACTGCTACAATATCTCAGATGAAGATCTCAAGTTGCTGTGCTGCTGAGTGAGAGTGATAAACGTTGTTCAACATAATGGCCTTGACTTTTGGCTCTGGTAAAGGTCGCTGGAGCCAGTGACTGCATCAGGCCTCTCCCACACACTGATCATGCTGCGGGCCCTCATGAACCTGAGCAGGAGCTGGCTGCAGAACACTGCCTCACAACCTGCAAACCAGCAGGAACCCTCTACAACTTTAGTTCAGGCACAGCACGAGCTTAATGACATTGCTTTTTCCAGAGGCCTGAACCTGGCCTTACCTTTTGCAGATTGCAGCACTTTTGCGAAAAAAAAAAAAAAAGAAAAGCAGTGCACACACAAACTAATTAATTTGCCTTTCCAAAAGCAAGACTGGATGCCATATCAAGCTGAGCTGTAGTCTATGCATTCCAGTCTGTGCTTTAGTCTAACCTTGAGAGGTCTTTTGTCTTTCTGGTCTCCAGAAACTCCCCTATCAGTGTCTTCAGAATCTCAAGGAGCTTAGAGGGGCAAGCCTGTGTAATATTTCATAAGCACTGCATAGTACAGGAATCCTGCTAATAAATAAAAATGATGGTCTGAGGCAGGATTATTCCTGTAGGAGCAGCCTTGAGAGGCATTTAGGTGACTGGATTAGAGGAGTGGTTACAGTTAAAGTGTAGTAAATGCCACTTTCACTGTGACTGTAATCTTCTTTTTTACTGCTTCTATGTCACACATTGATTCCATATCCAGCTCCGTCTCTCTTTTGTTCCCCTGAGGCAGGAAGTGGGTTGAAGGAAGTTTCACTACCCTTTGATGGGCAAAAACGGGCTCATATGACCTTGTGCTCACCTGAAGCCCATGTCTATTCTCAGGGTCCAAAAAAGAGAGAATAATGCAAGAGGTTGTGGAATAAATGGCAAAGTGAGACATTTGCTCCGGACATTCAACAAAAGTCTAGTCTCAGAACTGCTTGGTCATATCAGCTTGTGCCTGACCTTTAACTAAAATGTGACTCAGCACAAACACTAGACCTGCACTAGATATTTGAAGTTGTCTGCAAAGGCCATAGATTGGATAAGACAAAATTAGACTTGAAATTAGTCATGGGCAAATTAGGCAAATCAGTATGCATGGCCACACTACTCTGGCTTATGTGATTGCCCTTTTATACTGGGAGACTGGATGTTTGCAGTTGAACATAAATGAAAATCAAGCTCATTGTGAGAGAAAATTCACAACCCAAATAGGCATTCTCTTAAAGTACATACGTCAAAGGGATTGTGGTGCTTCTGCATGAAAAGATATCCTTTATATGTTTGCTGAAGGGGTCTTTAGACCTGCACAGGTGTGGCATTACACTGATGATAGTAATAATATTTAAGTACAAATCTCTTCTTATTATTATTTCGGCTGCTCCCATTAGGGGGCGCCACAGCGGATCATCCGTCTCCATACTACTCTGTCCTCTACATCTGCCTCTTTCAAACCAACTACCTGCATGTCTTTCCTCACCACATCCATAAACCTTCTTCTTGGTCTTCCTCTTTTCTTCCTTCCTGGTGGCTCCATCCTCAGCATTCTCCTACCGATATACCCCATGTCCCTCCTCTGCACATGTCCAAACCATCTCAATCACTTTCATAGGCTCATTTCTAATCTTGTCCATCCTCGTCACTCCTAATGACCGTATTTCCAGGTTCACATATACAGTTGTCAAAAATGCATTCAGAGGTGAGATGTCATTTGATTTTCTTGATAAAAAAACAAACCAAAAAACCCAGGTACGCCATAAAAAAACAAATAGCCTTCAGAGCCAAGCAACAAACCCCAAAACAGTTCCACTCCCACCTTTTTCATACGAATCTCTGTACGACCTGATCTCACATGTCCAACATCTGATGCATCATCGGTTGTTCCTGATGTAACAGTTACTGCTAATTAACCAATAAACCTTTCCCATTAATCACAGGGACAAAAAAAGGAAAGGACAAAATGGCTTTGATTATCTCAATATCTGCAATAAATCATGATTTTATTCCAAGAAACAAACAGGATGAGTATTTTCTGGTGAGATGCCTTCTAATTAACTTGGAAGGAGTGCTAAGTTATCATATACAGGGTGTCCCCAAAGTTTATATACACAGGGGAAATGAACACATTTTTTTATTTTAGCAAATAGTCTTCCAAAAATTATTATATTTAGTTCACATTATAGATACAAATTCCTTTGACTAAAGAAGGCCATGGTGTAAAAGGGAAAGATGCAATGATCATTAAAAGGAACACAATCGACACCAACATGCATAACACCAAATGTGTTAACACAAGTTCAACATGCGTGGGAAAGAGGATTGTGTGTTTGAAAAAAATTTCATAAAATTAGACGTCTCAATTTTTTCCTTTTGTGAACAAATCGAGGCCCTACGCAGTGTTTGTGTTGTGTTCATAATTAAGTGCTTGATCAGTTTGTATTGTATATTTCATAGACTTTTATAACTATTTTGGTGGAATTTAGATTCATCCCAGAAAAAAAAAGATTACAAAAGGTATGACGAAAGTTAAAATTTACCCCCAAAAAGCAGTAGCATAACCTGGAATTCATTTTCAGAGATGATGAGGAAATAAAAGTACTGCATGATCTGTATATTTAAATTAATTACTGATAATATATATATATATATATATATATATATATATATATATAGAGAGAGAGAGAGAGAGAGAGAGAGAGAGAGAGAGAGAGAGAGAGAGAGAGAGAGAGAGAGAGAGAGAGAGAGAGAGAGAGAGAGAGAGAAGTTGCCAGACTGTGAGGGATCAAAATCTGGCTATTCCGCTATTATTTTGGCATTAAATACATAAACATTTCCATTGCAAATGATTGAATTGTGATATTAATAATAGAGATAAAAATGAGATAAAATCAAATTGTTTTTCTCCTATTTCAGTACAACCACCAGTACTGTACAAGCTGTCACTGTGATATCACTATGCTCAGAGTGTTATCGGAGTGTAAGAATTTACACTCTGGATATAATAATCCTGTGCATATTATATAATATATAATAATTAAATGGATATAATTCTGTACTGTATGCTCACTCACAAACTCTTAACTATGTCTTTGTAAGAAAGAGCATTAGATTCTCTGGGACATGTGGCATTTGATTCCTTCCGCCTTGTGAGGGCTGCGTCAAACCATTTTGATGCATCATTCATCCATTTTGTTATTCAACTCAAGGCCCAGTGCTAAAATGCCACTCAGACTAGATAGAACAGAGAACTACTCTTTGAAACTGAATGGAAACAGTTGGATTAATTTGGATGTCTATAGCTTAACCCTTTCATTCCAAATTCCACTGAGTTTAGACCTTAAATAGTCCCTTGAGCTACAGACTGCAGCAAAGCTTTTAAGGCCTCAGCTTTCTTGGTCTTGCTTCAAATCAAAGACAATGAGCTCAGTGCTCAATGTGCTATTCCTGACCTCTCCGGGTTGGTCCAGTTTTTCATGCTTGTGTCAGTGTGCTGAGTTGGGATCACATGCTCCTTTGATTTCTATGCAGACACAAAAACGTAGCAGGGGAAGACAGCAATCAATTAATGTGGATGTTAGAAGTCAAATCTAAGTAATCTTGAGCTTTGAATGTTCAACACATTTCTTTGTGAATGACTGGGGCTCTTTTATTAAGCTGCTTTTTTAAAAGGGGTTATATTCATTGAGCTCTGGCTGAAATGAAACTTGACTGACATTTCAAAACACAATGGAAAAAGTAAAAGCTTGGATTGCATGATAATTCAGAGATATTTCCTGAAGTGGAAATGGAGCTTTTTTCCCCCTCGCTTTCTGCAATCGAGGTCTAGAAGATACGCGTTCAAAAAAAACCTTTCCCTAAATCTAATGAGTGTTTCTGCTTCATTCAATAATTTATTTTAAAGTGGTGCAATTAGCATGCAACCAACATAAGACTAAACAAATGCAAAATCATTGATAAAAAAAAAGAATATGCTCATCTTAATGGCTAAAATGCTACAGCAATCAAATGACCGAGTTAATTAACTGTACTGTCCATTAACTTGGACTGTAGTTGGTGTCGGCGGTCTGCTGCACTGACTCGGGAGTGCAGTTTGCTTCTGATCATCATCACTGTACCCCACAACATTGTATATCTGCTTCAAATGGACATTTGGTGCAACCCAGATGAGGATGGGTTCCCTCTTGAGTCTGGTTCCTCTCAAGGTTTCTTCCTTATGCCATCTCGGGGAGTTTTTCCTTGCCACAGTTGCTCATCAGGGACAAACATACTTACAAAGAACATATTTATGTTTAATCACCACATTATCTGTGTAAAGCTGCTTTGAGACAATGTTCATTGTTAAAAGCGCTATACAAATAAAAATGAATTGAATTGAATTGAATTGAATTAAAATGAATTTGTATGGGCGGGATTTTTTTCAGGTAACTTTAAAATGAAAATAAAAGATATTGAGTCACTGGACAACTAGCAGCAAATAGGAAAAAGATCCAATGTGGCAACATTACCTATTAAAAGAAACCATCGCACTAACAGAAATTACTGAACTGAACACGAAATGAATATAAAGTAGAGAAGACCCCTATTATTTATTATTATTATTATTATTTTTAGGGAGTTGTTCTTTAAAATGTTTGAGATAATTTCGACCAGAAATTTCAGAAAATCAGCCTTGTAACATCTGACCCTAAATCATTACTCTAGAACAAAATCCCAGTGGGAGAACACTCACAACTGGTTTTCTAGGCAGTCTCTTATCTGCTCTTCCTCTCCCAGTCCTTAGTCCAAACGTCAAATGACAAGTTTTTTTAAGCATGTAAATGAGGGCCCTCTAATCCATTAGTGAGGATGCATATCATGAATATCACTGTTGCAGCAGAAAATCAAGAGCTCACCCATCTAGAGCTTCTTCTTTTTGGAGAAACAAAGCTAAAATGACCCCCTTGCACTCGACTGTACAGTATGCAGCAAATGTTGGGGTGGATTTCCTGGAGCAGGTTTCACTGCTGTTTTCTTGATTTGGCTTATTGTCTGGTGTACTCTATCTATCTGTCTGGCACTACAAACTCAATTGCAGACTTTGAACAGCTTGAAAGCCTTGGGCTTCACCCAAATGCCATTCATTCACAGGGACTCATTTTTCAGATGAACTGAACAGGCTGTTGCCTGTAAGCTGACTTCTACATCAAAAAGCCAATGAGGGCCCACAAATGATCCCAGCAAATGATATATTCAATACACATGCACCCTAAGGATACTGTACATGACACATAGCTATATTAGAGTAATCATTCAAAATGGGAACAAATAAGAGTAATTTCATTAACAATAAATACAAATGGGGGAAAAAAAGGTAAAAAATCCCATATAAATTTGTGAACATTTGCAATTAGGAGATAATCACAAATTTGTTTTTTTTTTATTAAACTTTTAAGTTAAATGGGCTCCCTGATCTGTGACCAGAAGCCAGTGGAGCAAAGTGGAGAAATGGGACACTCTATCCACTGCAACCACAGGAAACTTACCAATATTGGGTGTTTGTGAGCTCAAGTACATAAAGGGGTTAGATAGTAGTTTCCTCTGAGTGTATTACGCTGCTCTGTGACACAGCATGAGCAGCAGCTTAAAAAGGTGATGTTGGCTGCCTTCACAAGTCTTGGAAGAAGGATGTGTTAGCCCTCACCCTCTATAGTTGGTCAATGTTGGATAAAAGGTGAGAGAGTGTGAATTGGCAGGTGACCAAATTGAGGATAGCTGGCTGTAACAAGTTGCCTTAGAGTGTACAGAATACCTGTAATACATGTTACCTTTTATAGGGAATAAAGAAAGCTGCATAGATTTGTCAAAACTAAGTTTTTTTCCCAATTGAGGGCTTAGGACTCTTTCAATTTTACATGCTGGGGCAATCTCAATAGCTGATTGTATCCACAAGCGGGATAATATATTCTGCTCCATATCACAACATATCATACAATCTTAATAGAACGCCCTACATGCAGCCATATCATTCTCACATTGGCTATGCTTTCCCACACAACCTGATTGAGACAGATAGGCCCTGGACCTAGCTGTCCTCTTGAGCAAATATGAGCCTCTGGAGACCCCAGGCACCTCCACCTGAGTAGCTTTGCTTAAAAACCATAAAGGAGAGCATGCATACTTCACTGGCTGGCAATAAAAAAGCGACTCGCCTCTTTTCTGCGTGGCTTATCTCTACTCTCACTCACAGCAGCAGAGCGTCATACACTGATGGAGTCTGTGGCTGCCCATTTCTGATCCTGACATTGCAGTTCCATCCTACTGTCATTCACTGAACCAAAGTCCAGAAGCTTCTCTGAGCCTCTGCAGTGTGTGGAGATTAGTCCTATTACATTCAATTTAGTCAGAGTATGCTGAAGTGCGAGGGAAAAAAAGGGTACTGTCTGCCCTAGAGGCCAATAACTGGGACTTCCTGCTTTAATTTCCCCTAATTCTTCTCTTCTTTCTTCAGTTTATCTCTTGACTTAATCTTCTGAAATATTAAGCAGAAATGCAGTCTTAAGAAGGGGTCGAGGGTAAAACTGACTTTCATTATAAGCATGGAAAAAATTTTGATTGGAATTTTAAAGCACATAACTTGAATATATTAATGCTGAATGATATCACAGTTAAAGTTTTAAAACCAATTAAAAGAAAAAAAGATACCCGTTATTGTCACGTGAAGCCTTTCAAAATGATAATTAGTAATTCATATTTTCTCTCTTTAAGCTTACGAGGAGTTTATGTTCTCCAAGAAACCAAGAAATAAGCCATTTTTTGAAAAATGTCATTTTGGTTTGCAAAGATATACAAATTATTTATAAATATAAAATATGCCACTGTCTGTATCTGTTTAGTTCTCCAAATATGTGTATGTGCATCTGCATTTAAAACATGGATACTATTGAAAATGATTCCTGCTTATTCCTGACATAGGCAGATTCTAAGCATGACTAAATGAATAAATATATGAATAAATGTTGTAAATGAACATGGTCTTAATTTGTCATATATATATATATATATATATATATATATATATATATATATATATATATATATATGACAAATATATATGATGTGCACATCCAGCAAATAAAACCGTCCGTGTGGAAACATAGCAAAAGTAAAGTTTGATGTCCTGATGATTTACATAATTTAAAACACTATAAAAATAATTACTTTAAAACATTTACTATATATATATATATATATATATATATATATATATATATATATATATATATATATATATATATATATAATGCAAATAAACATTTGCATAAAACATCCATATTTGTCCATGCCCATGTTGATTAGAGTATTAAAAACGTACTAAAATACATATAGAACAGATAAAAATGCATGATTAACTCATGATAATCATTCGCTTAATTTTATGATCTCAAGGGACAATACCATAGAAATTAAACTTATGTATTTTAGAGTAGTCAATGTACAGCTTGTATAGCAGTACAGATTTACTGTCCTCTAAAAATAACTCGACATACAGCCATTATTGTCTAAATAACTGGCAACAAAAGTGAATACACCCTAAGTGAATATGTCAAAACTGTCCAAAGTGTCAACTTATTGTTTGAGCACCATTGTTCTCAATTAGTGCCTTAATCCTCCTTGGCATGGAATTCACCAGTGTTGCACAGGTTGTTGCTGGGATCCTCTTCCACTCCTTATTTGACATCATGGAGTGGCCTCTTTCTCACCAAGCTTCTTGCTGATGGTCTTTTAGCCCATTCCAGCCTTTTTTGGCTTTGCAGGTCTACAAACTTTGAAAGCTCTTTGGTCTTGCATTTACATTTACATTTACATTTGCGGCATTTAGCAGACGCCCTTATCCAGAGCGATGATGGTGCCCATGCCCATGGTGGTGGAGAGGTTTGAATGGAAGAGGGTGATTCTGTGACGGCTGCCTTTTATCCCCTTCTCGAATTGATATTAGGAATACTTTCCTAAAGGGCCAAGATTAATTTGGGTGTGTGGGAGTCAGGATTCTTGCTGGTTCGTAGGGGATCACATACTTATTTAACTCTTCTTAAAAAAAATTATTAATTTATAACCTTTTTATGGATTTTTTTAAATAATATACATATATTCTGTTTCTCTCTTTTAAAATAAACCTACCATAAAAATTCTAGACTTTTTAATTTTGTTCAAGGAGGGAAGCAGGAGATCAAATAATTATTTCCCCCACTGTATTTGGCCACTCCATCACCTTCACCTTCAGAAAGGCAGTTTCCATCTTTGCAATGTATTTGTGGTTGTTATGTTGGTAAACTGCCATTGCGCCCAGTTTCTAAAGGGAGGGCGTCATGTTCTGCTTCAGAATGTCACAGTACGTGGTGGAATCCATGCTCCCTCCAATGAACAGCAGCTGCCCAGTACCAGCAGCACTTATTCAGCCCCAGACCATGATTCTACCACCACCATGCTTGACTGGAGGCAAGACACAATTTTCTTGGTGCTCCTCACCAGGGAGTCGCCAAACATGTTGGACAGCATCTCAGCCAAACACGTTTATCTTGGTCTCACCAGGACACAGGACATGGTTCCAGTAATTTATGCTCTTGGACAGGTTGTCTTCAGCAAACTGTTTGCAGGCTTTTTGTGAGCCAACTTCAGAAGAGTCTTCCTTCTGGGTGGATGGCCATGCAAACCGACTTGTTGCTGTGTGAGGCGTATTGTCTAAACACTGACAAGCAGACCTTCCACTTCTACATCCTTTAAAGCAATGCTGGCAACACTCATGCATCTATTTTTTTAAGCCGGTTTCTGCACCTGGGGCACGGCACGAGGACTCAACTTCTTTGATCAACCCTAGCGAGGCCTGTTCTGAGTGGAACCTGTCTAATATAATCAGTAGCAACAATTCTAATTCTCAAATCCTCAGAGTTCTTTGCCATGAGGTGCATTTGTTAAATATCCAGTGGTCAGTATTAGAGAATTGTACACAAAGCATCAAATTTTAACTGCTCTTATACAAGATACATACATTTGTATGGACAAAAAAACAAGAACATGATTAAGTGGTTTTGCATGTTTAAACAACATAAAGCTATTTTGACAATAACTGCTGTATGTAAAGTAAATCGTTATTGCTATACAAGCTGCACATTGACTATAAAATATATCCAAGTTTCATTTCTATAGTATCCCTTGAGAAGATATACTAAAATGGTTGCTGAAATGCGTTTGGGTAACTTTTGGTTCTATTAACCTGCAAATCCATGCAGTTTGTTGGGAAAAGAGCGAGAGATCCTTTACCTGTTCTAAGATAACGTTGATCCTCTCCACTTCGCAGTCAATGAGATAGCGTTTCTCCTGCCTCCTGTCCATTTCCTCAAGGATCCGCCTGTATTCCTGTGGGTCTGTCACACTCCCCACTGATCGAGCTGTCACCTGCCAGTTGTTTGCCACTGCTGCCTCCATTATGGCTTGGAGTATCGAGAATCCTTAAGACAAAAACAGTATTGTGTTAGACCCTGTGCCCTTTAAAGTGTATTTGTGGACCCATGTAAAATGCAACATTGACATTTTGTTTATTACAAAACAGAATGTCTGGATATTAGAAACATCACAACATGGAAGGTTACCCTTTGGCATAAAGTGCACAAAAAATGTGTGTTTAATGTAGATATTTGAAAGGTTGCGACATGCACTGGAGCTTAATGAGAAATTCTATGGAAAACGTGGCTGAGGTGTAAAGCACAAAGACTTTTACAGTAAATTTTTTGTGATTCAGGTGGCATTTCTTGAGACAAAGGGTCAGATCAAAGATGGGCAAAGACAAATGTTTTCTTTCATGTCCAGGAAAAACTCATTTTGGATATTTAGAAGGAATCAACTGTGATTTGCTTCAAGGTACCCAAATTACCTCCTTCCAACTCCATAATGAATATTAAGATGATAATTTGGCAGTAATCAGCCATCGACATAATTATTTTCCTTAAAGCAATAGACTATATCAATTTTATATAATATATTGTACATGCTTATTTTGCATTAAAATACTGTATAATAAGTTCATTCCATCTAAACATTTTGGATGGCAGAGGTTCAATAAAAAAATCACCCCAAATCACAGGTCCCCAGCCACTGCATTATTACCACTGCTCTATTTTAGCACATCACAATTCCAAATTATACAATTTGTTAATAACCTTAGTCAACCTTCTTGAGTTAAGAACAGAAAATTGATAAAAATGGAAGAAGGTGGTCAAACGTGCAGGCTGCCAGCTTTCAAATAAAATTAATAATAGCTTTATTACCAAGTATGTTTACACACACAAGGAATTTGACTCGCTGACAAGAGCTTCCAGGGCAGGAGAGAGTACAGACATAGTGACATACATAGGAATTACACAGTAGAGATGCAATATTGCACCGTAATTAAAGTAGCTGTTAAGTAGGACAATGATTTTGCATACCATTGCATGAATTACTGCCTGACACATAATAATATTATTATATTTATTTACAATCAAATGATTATTCAGTTATAGACTAGTTGCTATGAATACAGGTGCCATCAATTGTCTTCTTATGAATGACATGTTTATTATTGAGTCAGTGTTGCTGAAGCAAAGTAGCCTTTCGTTACCAAACACCAAGTAACTGAATTAGGATACAATTATGAGTCATTCGCAAACTATTCAACATTAAACTGTTGGTTACTTTAAAACTAATCTTCATCTGGGAGATCACAGGGATTATGTATGTGAATATTTGATCGGTTAATTGGCTATATGTCAGATTTATTGCATGACTCGGCCAGAGAAATCAAAAATTGTTTACAACAGAATCATTGTAATGGCTGGAGAAATTGATCAAATAGCCAAATTGATGGAAGGTTTCGAAGAGATTTGGTGCCCTTGTAAAATAATTTTTTTATATTTTTAAAATAGAAAAATACAGTAGTTTATTTTTATATATGGTGTGGCTGCTGTATTTTATAATTTTTTGATACACTTAAAGTTAAGAAATTTGGTATTTCATTTTTAAATATATTTTGATCTATGTTTGCTCAACCCTGGACACACACAGGATATAATAAGGCAGGTTAATCACAAATAAAGTGTATACAATCAGTAAAAAATAAAAAAAGAAAGAGAAACGAAAGCAGGGGGCAGAGACTGAGCGGAACAGAACTACACAAGTAAAATCTGTGACATATTTCAAGGCACATAATTCATGCAAACTATATGACACTGACTTTATCATCAGTTCACACAAAAAGTTCCAAAAGACTACAATTATATATGTAGGGCTGTAACTAATCCAGTAAGATGAGGCATAGACTATTTGGCTGTTTGTTTATCTTATCAGGTAAATTATAAAAAAATGTGTCGATATTTGCTTTGCCTATTCCACAATGCACAAATGAAATACAACATTACAGTGTTACAAGGCTTTTGTCTTTCAATAAATTAAATAATCAGTATGCCACTGCCCTGGATACCTGATTAAGATCCTATTACTAATCAATGAAACAATCTAGATACTGTATGACTATAATTTAAGATGCAATGCATCAGCCATAAAATTTCCTCATAATGAAATTTTCCAGTTTAAAAAGGCAACGTTATCCAGCCCAATGTTAACGGCTACTTGTTAATTTGGGTTTATTAATTTTACTTGGATTATTTTTTCTAAGGTAACACTGAGATAATTAGATGAAACCTGCAAACCTTTTGGTACTCTGCTCTATGAGTCATCATGAGGCCATACAAAATCAGTAATTATAAACATAGTGAAAGAGGACAATTAAATACAGCCCAAGAGCAAAGCCTAAGGAACTTAAATCTTCCTTCGGATTTATCTGTGTACGTGCTTAACATGGAACTAGGCTACTTGTTTCCCCTTTGAAAAATCACGCTTTTCTGTCCATGCCTCCCAAATACAGATGGAACTGGAGTGCTGATTTTGGTTGATGATTAATACAAGTGCACAGCCTGCACCAGTCAATTCGGGATTATGCAAAATAATTCCGTGCAGTTTGAATGGAGCACAGGCTGAAAGGACATGCCAATGACAAAGCGAAGTGTCTTGTCGGCAATTCTTTATTCTGAATACGTGGGACTTCTTTTTTCCCCTGGTTTTTGCTTAGTCCCTTGCAGCTCAGTCCTTGCTGTCTCGGGCGCAGCATGGAGCTATCACAACATAGCTTTACACTCTGCGAAATGACCTTTCCAAAGAAAAGCTCGCCAACCAGACAGAACAAATGCCCCATATGCCACCCATCCACGAAACGAATCAAAACGGAACTGAAAGAAAAAAAGGGGTGCGTCATGCCCTCCCAGCTCATCTGGAAACATAAAAAAAAAATCAAATATGTGAAAAATACCAACGATCCTACTTTCACTCGTAGAATATCACGACTTTGATCATAATTTGGTTCTGCAATGGAGCTAAAGACCAGTCACAGAAGAAAACCAATATAAATGTCATCTTTTCACACCATTTCCTTTTTCAATCAAAACCACATATCATTTATTTGATTCTAATACCTTCATATCTAAATTAGAAAATATAATGACTATCGAGCCGCAAGTATAATGGTTAGGTAATAGGATCTTTCTAGTCAAATATCTTGTGGAAGGAATAAAGCTTAACACTGTTTAATAAATGCAACATCATACCTTTTTAACAGTTGTACATTTTTAACCATTTTAGGATATGCATTGAAGCAGCTACCGTATTTTTCGGACTATAAGCCGCCACTTTTTTCCCCACGTTTTGAACCCCGCGGCTTAAACAACGAAGCGGCTAATTTATGGATTTTTCCTGGGTTTTTTCCAGTTTCACAAACTTCAAGCCAAAAAACGAGCGACATAACATTAGACCAATAAAATTGCAGAACGGATACGATCAAACGCACTTCACCTGTGTTCTGAGCTGCACGGCATCGGGAGAAAAAACTTCCACCGGTGGTGATTTTTAAACGCACGATGATGCCAAAAGATAAACTCCCGAGAGTAATAGTTGTGAAAGGAAGGAGGAAGACAGTGAACAATAACTTTCTTGGTAGGCTACTGTTTAGATACAAGCCGTTGTAACATGTTGAGTCTGGGTGAAGGGATAGCTCGACTCCAGTTGCAACAGAAATCATATAAACACAGACAGGTTTCCAAAACTCGTGCTTTTTTATTTTTTTTGGCAACAGCGTTACGGGTTAGTCAAAGAAACTTAGAAATGAGCATCAGAAAATAATAAGGACATATTCCTCGGTCTTGCACACATGCAGTAATAGCGGAAAAATGCGGCGGCAGGCTATTCCCAAAATGCCGCTCTGCTCTTAAAGGAGCCACAACATATTTCACCTGTTACACCATGTAACAGTCACTGTCTTTCGTTAAAGCCTGTGTAAAGTTAATTAGTTTCAGTGTAGACACGGCTTATAGACAAGTGCGGCTTATTTATGTTCAAAATAAAAATCTTTGTAAAATTTTGTGGATGCGGCTTATATACGGGTGCGCTTAATAGTCCGGAAATTACGGTATATAAAGTTGTTTCCTTACCAACATTTGGCTTTCTGTAAATGGAGAAAAAATTTGCATATCAAAGTGAAGATTTTACTATGAAGAATTTTAGTAAGACTTGAATTTAAATTAATTTTTATTAAAGTTTTAATTTAAGTATATATATATATACTTGCTCATGCAGGTTTTGCCCCAGTCACTGATATTGTATATAATCCTTTATGAGAATCTCTGGCCCTTGAACTGTGCATCAAAGAGAAAGGCAGACATGCTTGTCAGAACGAATTCGTCTCTCGGAACAAATTAGACACATAGGCTAATATGCTCTGATACACCATTAAATGAATCAGGGTGACATTCAAATGTTTCTAGTGGCAGTGAGGCACCTCAATTTTAGCTAAAAGCTAAGCAGTGAACAGGCATAGAAAACAGACCTTCGTTTCTCTGCCCATCTCATTTTTATGCTGGGCCTGGGCTGTATGTGAGAAGGCCACACATTTGGGACACAACCCACATTATTGTGATTATCATCAAATCGGTCTTTTCATTTCGGAACAGTCGATTAATACAAGCACAATCTCGGGCACAGCGCTACAAGCCAATATGAATGGGAACAACAGAATTCATTTAAGATTCTTTAAAAGATTCAATTCCCTTTTGAATACACATTTTTATGGAAATTAGGAGATGAAATCTGGCTTGGGGTAAATATACAGTGGAATGGATGTGCTTTGTCTGTGCTTCTCCTAAGTCAGCAGAAAAGTTTTCCCAGTCATATATAAAACTCTGACGTTAACCAACTATAAAGGCAACTCTGAAGCACTCTTTCGCTTCAACTTGAACTAGACTGAGCAGATGTGCTGAAATATACAGTATAATGCTCTATTGTTTTCAATGCTAAGAAATGAAAAAGCTAATTAATTTTGAAGCTTGAACTGAGACTATAATTTGTCACTGCATATTTCGCACACTATTCAGTCTTGGTGAATAGTCATTTATAATAAGCAAACCCTCTGTTTTTGGGCCAGAGACCATAGGGAATATGATCCAAATATATATCAATTGGCCACTTTAAAAAAAAAATCTAATCAGATAGGCTACAAAAGCAGAAAACTACAATATCCTCCACTTCTGCCAGCCAAGACGTGAAGCTTTTAAACTGTACAATATCTGAGTTGCTGAATTGCACTTTTGTCACATGATTGCTTGATTTGATTTATTGTTTGAATGAGTGCAGGTATTCCTAATAAAAGTGGTTGGTGAGTGTATCTATATGTTCACCCTCTGGCAACTCTCTCTCAAACCCTGCCATATGCAATCAGCATTTTAAGTATGCAAACCCGAGCTGTGCGACAGTGCGTCGAATGTAATGCGTTGGGCCACATAAATTCAGAAGACGACGACAAGATTTCCTTATCGGGATCTATAAATTCCCCATGCTGGGGCGATGCAGCGAGACGATGGAGGCTGTTTCTGATTACACTCCTGAGAGCTCATCATTCCTTTGAGCCAGGCACTTTTTAAAATGCCATAAAGCTGCCGAGTGTGGCAGAGTCACTGGAGTTGGCTGCTTGTTAATGCAGTCACGGCCTGAACTCTGTCGTTCTTAAACCCCCCCTCCTTACCAACTGGCATATGCCTGCTTGAGCGGGTCAACATTACTTAATCCCCACACACACATATCCACCCACTGTGCAATCCCTTTTCGTCTTACCCCATCAGAGTTGATGGGAGTCTGCATTATCATCTTTGGTGCTCTTTGATGCTGTGTCGACAACTTCAGAGATAAAGAAGTGTAGCAGAGCCACTGTCGTCTTCCTTTAATCTGCAGGCCAGCTAGAAGGCTGAATCTAACCACACTATTCATTTGCTCAGTGTTTACATTGCTCATGACGTGCCAGTCCAAGCATTCTCGGCTATAATGTAAATATAGATTGGACTGTATCAGCGGTGTACTTGGCATCTTGACTCTCGGTATGATGTGCTGGCTTCCCACAGGCCAAGTCGATTCATAAGCTCACTTATCCAGATCAATATGAACATAAAAGACAAAGCAGGACCACTCAAATGTTCATTCATCGAAATAAATGCATAGTAATTCCCCAGAACATACTACATCTGATCTATAAAATCTGTGCAATTGTTAATCAAGGCCAACAAAACAATTAAAGCACACACACATATATTTCTTATATTTTTCTTTAGTAGAAATGTTTGGGTGTATGTGTATAGATCTCTCATCCAAATATCCATGTTGGACTTAAACCTGACGTGAGCATGGCCTATTTTTAAACGGTTGCTTTAAAATGTATATTGAATTAAATATAAAGTCTGCCACTATGCCCACTGAACAAAAAGAAACACAAAAAACTAGAAATGCTAGCACTGTAAACATGTTCTATGACTTTGTCACTTCAAAACATATTTGATATTATATATTTTTTTTAATCACAGAGTACTTGTTCTTGTTAGTATTGTGATATAACAAATTCGGTATAAGAAATAAACCCACTTCAATACAATAACAATATAGTAAAAACACAAATATATATATATATATATATATATATATATATATATATATATATATATATATATATATATATATATAGCATATAAATAATTTAAATCGATGTAATATATAAAAATATTATTTAAAAGCTTACAAATATTGAAAATATTGTCTTACTTACATGTTTGTTACCCATAGTTCCAGCATTCTGCCATGTGGTTCATGTCAGTTTATTCAAACTTGTTTTGGTTAAATTTGGGACTTTAATATTTGTGCTCATTCCTACTATTATAAATTGGTCTTAAAAGAGTGAAAAAGCTCATTGTATTAGCAAAATTATGGGGTTGCTTATAAGGGTTTATTCAACTTATGTCATTTTTGGATTTATGTCATGAGTCTTGAAATTAATAAACAAAGCATGGCTAGATGTTTCTCTATAAACAAACTACTATCCCCATATAAAACATGCCCAGGCAGCTACTACAGATGCAGCTATTAACTGATAGTGCAGCCTCTAGTGCAATATTTAGCATTTTCTATACACCAGTCAGTATGAAATTACATGTGATATATTGTACAATATCTACATGTGCAATACACTATCCAAGTGCAATAACTGTGCTATAATTAGATTTTGTGTATGACTGCATGCATTTGCATATTCAAATTAGTTAGTGTGTGTTATTCTTTTTATTTTTCATATTTTAAATGATTTTTTGATTTTTTTGTTACTAAACTATTGTTTATATTGAGGTTCTCACACTGGAATTTCATTATATTGTGTATGATGACAAAGAAAAATGTATTCTGTTCCACTCTACTTGAATATGTATCTGTATAAAACATGTAATCTGTTTATTTTGAATAACATACTCATATTTGGTTAAAACCTTGGCATAAATAACGGTAAACCCGAATCTATTTGGAAATATTGTCAGGTTACTGTGCTGTGGTAACATTTGTGTACCCTTGAGCTCCCGTGGCTGCCTTTTAAAGTGATGTTTAACGTCTTTGTTCTGTTAGATATGTGTTGTGTGTTTGTTGAATTCTGGGTTTATCCAGTAAGCCTGTACATGTGCTGTAAATATGAGTTGCTCCCCTAGTCAAACCCCCTTGAAACGCTGATGCTACAATATGTACGTTTCAAAATCGCCTCATTACCCCGTAAATGTATTTTCCTAAGGAAAAAAAAACTAGATTATTCTAAAAACATTTCCTTTTACTGAACAGGCACCGATGCCGCCATGTAAATGGTGCAGGCTGCTGGAAGCACACAGTATAACAGTAGCTTCAGCCTCGTCGTTCGAACCGGATCTTAACAGGATGAAGTTTGAAGTGTCACCCATGGCGGCCCAGCCGTAATTGAATTTACTTGTATCTAATCTCCTTTCCTTTTGCGGATGTTTCTCCCAGGCTGCTCATTAAAAGACCTGAGCTGGTAAGGCTTGTCACCCGCATTTCTGAGCTCTTCTCTGCGCTATTTCAGTCTCTTTACCAGGCAAGGGGAGTAAATTGTCCAATTTCCCCGGTCTCTACATGCACTCTGATCTATTCCTTTACAACTTCACTAACACCGAAGCATCTCTAACACACACTTGATTTGGCTCTTTATCCGCTATCTTATTATGCCACTGGCTAAATATACAAGGCAAGAAAATGGAAAAATGAAGCACAGATCAAAAAGAACGTGTATAACATTTTCTGTAAATGTGTACAAGTAATTTGTAAATTGTAATAAAAATCTTTTCTTTTCATATTTATTTTTTACTGCGCACAATGTGGTATCTAGATCTAACCAGTTGAGAAAGAGATGCTTAAATGCTTGGTTTTTTAGAAAGAAACGTTTGAAGGACAGAGTGGAAATAAATGGAAGATGAAAGTAGGGCCTTTGTAATTGCCCTTCCTCTCTGAGCTTAATGTTTGAATGATGGAGCCACTGTGTGAAATCAACAGCCTGCTCATGAATCTGTACTGAAAGTGAATAGAATCCATCGAGATAAGGCTCGAACGGCTGGCACAGGGGATTATGGCACAGGACTTTCGCAGAGCCCTGGGTTACCACGAAATAGAAAAAAATTCTTGAAAATCCACCTGAGACTCTTTTTTCGACTCGATAAGGTAGATAAGGGCCCACACAATTTCTGACCACACGCATCCGAATAAAAGTGCCACAGAGTCACAGTTCAACCATGAGATATAGGAAAACAGACCACACTGCCTTTGAGCTAGTGCTAAATTCATCGTTTATTATCCTTCAAATACTTAACCCCCTCCTTTTTTTATTTTTAGAATGAACATAATGAGTAGATCTTCTTTTATACTTTATCTTTATATCTTCTTTATTTTCATGACATTTGATTAAATGCATGTCTCTGTGCTGCTCTGTATGCCACTAATATTGATGTGAAGCTCAACACACTAAGGTATCTGAACCAGGAAAATAGGTTGGCGTTGTCAAATCTAGGGTTTCTGAATCACGGATTTTGGATCCTACCTGTCTCACCTCCTTTCTGCCACAAATTAAAATTAAAATTAAATTTAAATTAAATTTAAATTGAAATTAAAAAGCAATTGTGCTGGAATATTTCTGTGTGTGTTCTGCGAGTTACAGAGAGGGCAGTGAGGGAAAAAGAAAAAAAAAATTGAGCTTTTGATTTAGCATTTTCCAACTAATTAAAATGATCTCAAGCCAAGCACAGTCCTAATCACCCAGACAGCTGACGCATGAAGCTAGGAAAGCAGAGCAATGCATAAAGCATAGCTTAAAAAAAAAAAAAGACGTATCCATCACGATGGAGGGTCCCTTGCTGCTGCCTTTCATTATGACGGCCCACACTGCTGCGGCCCGAGGCTCAGCACACACACACACACACACACACACACACACACACACACACACACACACACACACAAGCACCTGTATGGATGTTCGGTGTAAAGCGCACCTCTGCAGAAACACAGCCTACACTCATGGACACGATGCAATTATCCGTTACATCAGCCAAGTGAGTCATAAACTGAACTGAAAATATAGATTTCCTTCTCACTGTGATATAAAGAAGGACATTGCATATCTTACATAGCTTTCCTCTGGATATCTTATCTACCTGAAAATTTGTTTGAAACCTCAGAATCTGAGTTGAAATCTGATCGCATTATTTATCTCACAAGCAAAGAATAGCATGAAAATAGCAAGACATCAAGGGGCAACAAATTGAAGGTAAAATATGGAACTGACAAGCAATGCAACACGAATCATACTGTTTTTCTCTCACCCCTTTGCTGCATTTGTTACCGAATTCTATACCGCCAATGAACACCTAGCATCACATACCAACAGTATCAGCTATCTCATTCTGATTAAGTCTTGTTTCTCTCGGCAATTGTATTAGCCTGAGCTTCTCATCCATACTTAGTAGTTGTGATGGAGATTCAGCAAAGAAAAGCTGCATGTTAAATAAGAACACTGTGTCGGATTTATGAACAAACCAAGGCCATGAATAAAAAAGGAACTGCCATCTACTCTTAGATTATTTTAATGCTTTTTCTAAATGCATACTTACATTTTTTTTTTTTTTTTAGCATCCGCTTCTACAGACAGGCTACAAATGATGTTTGGAATTTATCATTATGCTGATTGCTGTTGCTCTGTAGGCTATTTGTCATCTCAGTGCAGCTTGTCTTTTGCACCTTATATAAAAAACTTTCTACACAAGTTTGAAGCTTAAAAAAAATAAAAAAATCAGTCCCTCACGACTGAAAGTCAATACATCTACAATAGCCATACTCTCAGGACCTTTACTCTTTTCCCATTTACACTGACCCAAAGCAAGTGTTGGTGTCTGTGAGCTAAGGTATGATTGAGAGGATAGATAGCGCTTCCCTTTAATTATGTTACGATGCCGTGTGATTCGTAAGGTTGGTGTAAAGTTTCTATCAGGAAGCACATCAAGCCTTTGACCTCCATTGTTGGTTGCTGACAAAGGGGAAATAATGGGTGGGAATTGTCTTATTTAATCTACAATCCAAGCGATCCATATTAAGAAAAATTAGCAAATATTCATATGGCATCTGTGGACCAGTTTTGAATAGAATATATGTGATAGACTTAATTAAAACTGAAATGTCTTAAATGTTTTTAAGGTGTGATCGCAAACATTAATGCAAATATCTAATCTAAATATTTGATAGATAGAAAAGCTGGAATCATTTCCAAATCCTTGTCCAACATCTGTTAATATCTGGTTATATATCGTCGATAATGTGTACAAATTAAAATGCCACTTTCTATTTGCTAGCTGCTGGAAATAAAGGGTATTTTGTCTTTGTACAAATGGAAGAAAAAAAGAAGAAGAACAAGAATAATGCTCTCAGCTACAATTTCATGGCTGCCAGAGCCGATAGCGAGTAGGTGAGCAAAATGGCCCTTTTTATCCGGGTTCACTTAGCAGGAGAGGCTACGAGGCGATTCTTGTTTTCATTGTGTGGTTACTGCTAGATGAATCTCAACATGCTTTTGACAAAACGCACATGCATTCACTCCAGTAAGCTTCAAGAGCATTTGTACACCTCTGCAGATGTGGAGAGGAAAAACGTGTAGGTACTTCAATGGAACTCGGGAGGGCATTTAGAGCTGAGTGTATCGGATGGACATGGTACCTCCAAACTGCAAGCATTTGATAACCTGTTATTAGAGAACCACTGCTGGAGTTTTAAAACCCATCTTTATGTTGTCTGGGTTTTTTTTCTTATGTGCATAGATTTTTTTTACAGTACATCATGCATATTTTAGTGCTCACAAATGCATTTTGTGTAACAGATGACTGTTAAGAGTATGCATGGGGGTCCTGTTTATTTTTTTTATGTGTCAGATATCCGCAGGTAAGAAAGCATTTGGGCGTGAGACAAGCACTGTAGATAAGGGCATTGTAGCTGTTTTGCTTGAAATTGTTTTTGACAAAGGGAATAAGAAATCGGGAATACATCAGAGATGAATTTGGTTGCAGATTCTTCATGCATAGACACAGGCAGGATGAATGAGGGCAATATTTATAGTTTTACTAAAGGGACTCATTGTCTACACAGTGGGGCTGCAAACTGCGAGGAAGTAGTGCAGAAGGCCAGTGAAATGGAGCATTAACCATGCTGGCACATACACTCACATAACCTGCAAACACTTGACAGATGCATGTACTGAGGTATTGGCTAGTTTTGCGTTGGAACACAGACAAATCCAGGAATCCTACTCCAGGGAAAACCCTAAGCACGTACACACACTTAAGTATTCCCATCTTTATAAGAGTTTTTCAATCTGTTTCTAAATGTTCTGTAGTAGTGTAGTACATGTTTTCTCATGGGGATCTGCCAAACATCCCCCAAGAAAAAAAAAAAAGAAGAGAAATGTTTCTTCACCAAGCAAACAGCAATAAATTAGTGAGTACATCTATCTGAAAAACAGTCTACCTTAAAAAAAAACAAAAAAAAAACAACCCTCATGAGTTGTACTAAAATATTAGATTTAATACATAACCTTAAAGGTTGATAAATATGCAAAAAAAATTGCTTTTAAACACAAAGCATCCTTTTTATGCTTTGTTTTATGCTTCCTCATCTAAATACATTATCCAAGCTAGTTATTAGCAACCAAATGTCTGTTTATTGATATTATGTATATATGTTAGCTAGCAATAATGCTAGCTGGTGGCTAACTGACTCCCATTAGGTGTTGGGTATCATTATGCAATGGTTTTCCTATTTCTTTATTCACAAGCTTTTAGCATGAACATACACTATGGGAGATGAAAATAATTTTCATTGTTTTATTGAGGACATGCTTATAAGTGAAATCAAAGATGAAGGAATGGTATTGTGAAAAACTCCAGAGGGATGCCAAGCAATGGCATATGGATAAAATTAGTCATGTTGACAATGTGGATTCATGCAAACTACCAAACAGAATGGAGTAATGCTCTGCATATGCTACTTCCTCTTACATTTCTGGATATATTTTCATATCTGGTGTTCATCATGGTGATCATTCAGTTCTTGTTCTACTAAGTAGTTTTTTAATTCACTTTAAGCCTGTATAGTTTTGGAAATTAATGAGTACAGGATCTATAGGTCGACCAGATACCAAAATCTCCAGGTGATTTTATTAACGTTTATTAAACTTTAACTCTTTAACTTTTAACTACTGTAATGTGGTACTATTTAAACATAGCTGTCATGGGTAAGCTTGTGGTAGTTTACAACACACAAAACCCAATAAATTAAATCCTTAGATCTTAAAGTCATTTGTTAGAAAACACATATTCGATTTGCTTACACTCTCAAACACTGAAAGGCAAAATCCTGTATTTTGCTAAAAGGAGGGAAAAAAGTTTCCTGAAATTAGCTTAACACGATGTCTTATGACAGTGAACCCTGATGTCCTGAAAGCCAATTTTATAACAAACAGCTTTACAGATATCATGAGCAGAACAAATATCATCTTCTAACCAGAGTGATGATCTAAGCAAGCGTGGTCATCTAATTCCCTCATTCACAGGATTCTTGGCGCACTTGCCATCGAGCCCTGCCAACTATGCCAGGCTACAGTCCCCTGCCTTGTTAACCACCCGACTGCAAAATGTGCTTGTTATTGTAAATTATCAGGGATTAATAAAGAGCCAGTGCCCTATCATTAGAGCATCCCTTTCAGATTCATCAGCAAATGGGAGGTCAGGCAATACAGCCTTAACAGAGCCTCCCCTTTACTGGTGAGCTTTCCATTTGAAGTGCAAATGCTTGTCACTATGACATTGTGTCCTTTAATTCATTTTGTCTGACTGCACTGTGCTGAACATGAAATTACACTTAAAAGGCTTCAAAATGACCTGGCTTACCTCAGTGAATGTCATGAAATATTCTTTTTAGTATTGCTAGTCCCTGTAGAGGTGTTGGTGGTTGTAATAGGTTCACCAAACTCTATACTGTTGTAGGCATGAAAGTATGATCTCGGGTGGGGCAAAATATTAAGCCTTATCTGTGGAAAATTACGTCTATTTATGAACCTAAGGCATACACCTGAGCAACATCTTCCAAGGCACATAAAATTGTTTCATATAGCATAGAGTATAATTGTAAAGAATATGTTAAAACCCATGGGACGAGGTTTCCCCATTAGTACATCCTTTATGCCACATGAAATAGTCACATCACTTGCAACTGATTTGCGTTTCATTTATTTCTTACCTTGCACCTCGCATTTTGTCTCACATCTGTGACCCCAGTGTTGTCATGATACTTGTTCCACGGGTTGTGCTTTGTCTGTTTGTCTTCTGTTTGGTTTTTATTACATTTCTTTTTTTTTGCACTTACATTTGCCTTCCCTTGTATTACATGGCAGCTATAACATTGAGACATTTTAAAATACATGCTACAAATCCAATATCATTATTAGATGGTAGCTAATAACAAGCTGAAAAAAAAAACCCAATTGTCAGTGGGGCCAAGGAATAGCTTGCATATGTGTTAGCTAAGTTGTTTATTATATGACTACTACTACCACCACCACAACTATTAGTAATGTTTTAGTTGGGTGACCACACTTGCTATGTGTGGCATTGGTGCCCAAACCCCTTGAATGGCTTCTTACAATACTTTCTTTCGGCTTCTCCAGTTAGGGGTCGCCACAGCGGATCCTCCGCATGTTTGACTTGGCACATGATTTTACGCTGGATGCCTTTCCTAATGCAACACTCCCCATTTATCCGGGCTTGGGATATGGCACTGAGAGTGGCTGGGGTTGGTTCCCTGACCGGGAATCGAACCCGGGCCGCAGCAGTGAGAGCGCCGCATCCTAACCACTAGACCACCAGGGAACCTGAATGGCTTCTTACAATACAAACATTAAACAAACTATCATGTTAGATGACATGCTGTACATATTGTATATACTAGTTTTTGCTGTTGATCAGACATCAATCATTACACTCATTCAAGTGGCTTTCAAACCTAGCAAAAGATGAACATGAAGACTTTCATGTTACCCCCCAATAGCACTTCATAAAACGACGCAATTCTGAGTTCCCACTTCCAAGCTGTTTGGAATGCAGCATTAGCAAACGCTGGTAATAATTCATTGTAAGAGTGTGAAGAGCTGACAAAGTACATGCAAACTGAGGATGCCGTTCTGCTTGCTGTGAATACATTTGACATTTAATAATGCTAATCCTCATACCTTAGTGGCAAATCAAGCATTAAATGACAAAGATGGCATGTTAACTGGGATTAGAAATAATCGAAAAGTAACATCTAGCCCTCTGCAGTTTTTTTTTTATTTACATCAATCTATTAAAGAGACTGTAAAACATACCCAAAGGACAATTTATATTGAGGAGATTAGCAGCTTTATTTTTTTTCCTAATGGGAATGCAATGGTAAACAGTCAGCCATCTGATCATGATAGCATTGATTTTACCTTGTCGGTGGGCAAAACATGTGAAGGACACTTAAAGGAGGACATTTGTGTATAATAATTCATATATACACTGCACATATAAAGTATGGGATAGACTTTTGCATCTGTTAGGCCATTTGGCCACAGGGGGTGGGAGACATCATCAAGGACAAGTGCCCTGCTGTGGGATTAAAGCCTCAGTCAGATACCCATTTATCTCATGTGCAACAGTTTGCAGTAGTTCTGATAGCAGTACTTAATTTACAAGATTCAACACCTCTCTGATTTATTTACCTGTTTCACTATACAGTACTTCCAAATGTGCAATCAGCTGATTTTCGTCATGACTAACTGATAGCTAAATCTTGTACACAAGCATTATCAGTCGCATTTGGTGATTTTGTTATCATTTCTCAAAGTATGCAAAAGTACAGGGGAAGAAAAAGAAGTGGGGCGTCATTTATATTTCTAAAACATCATTTACAGAATTCAACCCTGTGCCATGTATGTTTTTTGGACAGACACAGATGAGCGAAGCAAATTTCGACTTTTGGAGAAAACTGTAAGTGATTATGAGCTGGACTATCAGGAAGCCAAGAAAGTATTTTTTTTTCAATTGATATAACTACTTGTGTCCCAGATGAGGAAGGTTGCCTGGTTCTTCGCAAGGATTTGTACTAATATCATTTCAAGAAGTTTCCCCTGAGCAGAGACACCTCTGGCCCTCTCATTAGGGATAAACCTATAAGGGTAATTTATGTATTTAAATTGTATATTCTTAATCTAATAATTTCTGTAAAGTTGCTTCGTGACATTGTCCATTGTTAAAAGTGCTATTCCAAAAAAATTAATAAAATTTATTTGACTTAATGTCATTATACAGTATGTGTCTTATATCATGTAGAATTTTAATGCCTGTTAGTAAAGTATTTCACATGCATATGCAACTTGCATTTGCATGTCATCACTGAAATACAATCCCTCGATGTGTGCTATTATCTGTCAGGTCTATGTGACACCCTCAGCGTTACTGTACCACATAAAGGGCCTTTTAAGGCTTTTTCAAGAACAACAAATAATACATTGTCTTTCTGACAGATATTTATTTTTAATCATCCATGCAGCACGGCATGATTTCCTCTAATGTGAAGCTTTTAGTTGATTAAGGAAAGATATTGCAGGATTTAAACATTGCACACATCATAAACTATCTTTGCAAAGCAAACCTACTATAAATTTTTTTTTTTCCTTAACTGAGTAGAGATCACAACACATGCATTCTAGGAATCTGGAATATACAGGCAGCGTCATGTTGAACATTTACATTTCAGCCTAAACGACTTGAAAAATATCCATTCAAAATGCAATGAGATTTTTGAATGCCAACATTACAGCTTAAATAACATTGATAACAGTTTAGAAGATATCAAAAAGGGGAATCTGTTTATCGAAATGTCTCTCGGTTGATGTCCCCACACATGTAGGCCATTTGTTTAAAGGCTAATTGAGCAGAATACTCCATTTTGTATGAGCCTGTGAAATATTGTTCTTTTCCACCTCGGTCGCCGTGAATCGAAAAAGATGAATTTGTTTTTCATCCAATGGGTCTGTTATCAACAGCGGAGGCGGCACTCATCGGGTCTGCGTGCGTGCATTATGGAGATTAGCGTGCAGCATTGCACATCATCCCCCGCATTTAGTAATGGATTGTTGTCATTACGGTGGAAGAGCACTATTGTGGGCTGCAGCTCTCGCAAGTACTCGAGCAGCCACGGAGCCCTGGTGCCGCAATACTGAATTGTTCATTCGATCGGTGATGGTGAAGACGAACTTCAATCGTCACAGACCATTGTCGAATGATCGGAACGATCAGCTTTCTTAGACGTTTGGATTGAAAGCGCTTACAGTTGAGAGCGCACGATGGTTTATGTTTTTATGGATCATTGGTTCATGCTTGTGTTGTATTCAGAGCACTGATGCTAGGAGAACGAGGCCAATAGGGAACAAAGGGTTGCATTAATTTGCTATCACCCCATTCTTGTCCCGAGAGTGCACTTACTGATGAGATAGACCGAACTTCTCCTGGACTTAAAATGCCATCATAGACCTAAAAGGCCATAGGTTCTGGGGATTCACCCTGAGAATGCCAATTGTAATGCCTTGTTCAAATTGCTGGTCAGAAATGTCAATTGAAGACAAAAGTGCTTTCAGGACCATCAAGATGGATAGACCACAGCATTTTTTTTCTTTATATATTTGTTCTTTAATCTCATTCTCTCACTCTCTCTCATGCAATCCCTTTCTGCTTAGCTGTGGGTGTGCTATGGCAGGGGGGTGGAAAGTGTGAGCGAGAGAGAAAGAATAGTTGGCGCTTGATAGAGTCTGGGTCTGCATGAGGGAGATAGAAAGGGAGTGAATGAGGGAAAGATTGCGGGCAATGAAGTGACAGCAAAAGCAAGAAAGAAAGGAAGAATGAGAGAGATAGAGAGAGAGAGAGAGAGAGAGAGAGAGAGAGAGAGAGAGAGAGAGAGAGAGGAAAAGAAAGTGAGGGACAGAACCCCATAAATCATGTGGTGGTGCAAATGCTGAATCAGGGACAAAAGGTAAGGTTGATTGTGCCTGGGAGAGACAATAAACCCCGTAATCATCCGTCTCTGCTGCACAAGCCTGGCAATTATCTGCCCAAAGCTGACCAGCGGCTTGCAAAGGGCAGAATCTATCTCACGTCTCTTTTCCGCTACTTCTCTCATTTTTATTGGTCGGCATAAACAGGAAAAAATATATTCATCACCAAATCTAAGTTGCAAACAAGCAAACCACAGTAAAAAATCCCAAGACAAAGGACCTGATGTAGTCAGCTGTTTGCAGATTTTTAGCGCAATTAGGCTTCCTTCTGCAGCAAAAGCCTGCCTGTTATGTACTGCACATTTTTGAGTGAGGATCACAGAAAATTTAACTGGAGAAATCATAAATATGAAGATTAGTGTAATAAACTTTGTATAAGGTGCAGTAAAAAAGCAGTAAAAAAAGTGCTAGATGTATTTCTTACAGCAACCTAGCTAATATTGCCAGGTGTTCTTTCTTTACAATTCTTTAGAATTTATTTTTAATAACAAAATATGAAAAATAAAGACTATTCGAACACATTAGTAGATTCATTATTTCGTAAAATTGATTTTGTTCAAGCAATTATGGGAATATTGATCTTAGAACATTTCCTCAAGTTAAATCCATAAAAATGTAATATTCGTAACAGTGGCAATTTTCGAAATGTTCCAAGACTCATAGTTTGCTGCAACACATGTTGAACACGTTCACATTTAGTTTTGAATGAAATTGCTAATTAAATTGAAATCTGTATACAGCTGTTTTTTTTTTTTTTACTTTTTTTTGTCATTACATTTTATAATAATTCTATGGTTATTTGTATCGTTTCAACTTTATATCACAATATGCAAAGCGCATTTAGTAGACAGTTTGATTAGCTGCAGCTTTAGTAAATACAGCATTGATGTAAGGCATATTGCACCTGATGATAACCCAAAGGATCTTAAAAAAAAAAAAAAGAAGAGGTCATGCTTTTGGACAGCATTCAATGTCTAAAGGTAGTTTGCCTCTGAAAGCGTAGCCACTGACCTTAAAGGACATCATATGCGATAGTTCTGCTTCTGATTAAGATAAGGCCTAATCGTAAGTACGCCTCCTACAATCTCCTCTCTCCGCTGTCCTCTTCACGCTGTGTTAGCTGCTAATTCAAGACAGAAGCTGCCTTTAATGTCTGTCAAATGGAGATTGTATGAGTCCTCAACCCTAACTGGAATTTGTGCTTATAAACACTCAGAGATGTTCTGCAATGAAAAAAAATTAAATAAATGTAGCAATATGCAGTTTCTTATCATGCAGATCCATCCTGAGCGAGGGACGGCTTTCAAGCGCATCAGAAAGTGCTGTCTTAAAAGCTATTTATATGAACCCAGTACCAAAAGATAACCAAAGTGATGGTGTGATAATTAATCAACTTTATTGACTGAGTGGTAAAGGCAAATGGACAAGAAACAGAACATTTCTGCCATTTCAATTCCAGATAAATGCTTAATTTACGTTGAAAGACGAGGTAGGGAATATAAAAGGACGCAGTTTCTTTTTTGAACTGCAGATGCTTTAAAACCTTAAACATTGTAAAACTGAACTTTTTGTAAAGAAAACAAATAGAGAAGGTAAATATTGATGTATTTATTTATTAAAAGGCAGACCGGTTTCAAAGGAAGGTGAGAATGTTGTAACAGTGCTTTTTTAGTGATCGAAATGTTCATATCTACCGTAGTTTCCGGACTATAAAGCGCATCCATATATAAGCCGCACCCACTGAATTTTACAAATATTTTTATTTTTAACATAAATAACCCACACCTGTCTATAAGCAGTGTATGTCCACACTGAAACTAATGAACTTTACACAGGCTTTAACGAAAGACACGTTACACGGGTGTAACGGGTGAAATATGTTGCGCTTCCTTTAGGAGCATAGCGGTATTTTGGGAATAGCCTGGCACTGCATTCTTCCGGTATTACTGCATGTGTGCAAGACGAGGAATATGTCCTTATTATTTTCTGATGCTTATTTCTAAGTTTCTTTGACTAACCCGTAACGCTGTTGCCAAGAAAAAAAAAAAGCACACGTTTTGGAAACCTGTCTGTGCTTATATGATTTCTGTTGCAACTGGAGTTAGTTAGTCATTGTTCACTGTCTTCCTCCTTCCTTTCACAACTATTTCTCTCGGGAGTTTATCTTTTGTCATCGTCGTGCTTTTAAAAAAAGCCGAAGCCGTGCAGCTCAGAACACAGGTGAGGTGCGTTTTTTTCATTCCGTTCGGAAATTTCATTGGTGTAATGTTTTGGGGTTCAGTTTTTTGGCTTGAAGTTTGTAAAACCGGGAAAAACCCAGGAAAATATCATAAATAAGCCGCTTCGTTGTTTAAGCCGCGGGGTTCAAAACGTGGGAAAAAAGTAGCGGCTTATAGTCCAAAAAATACGGTACATGTGTATTTTGATTTAAGACTAAAGTGTTTGTGGACATTAAATTAGGAGACCCAAACCGTGTTTCAGCATCTCTTGTGCACAAAATGAGCTTTATGAAAATATAGATTACATGGGTTTGAGTGGAAGATCTTGAGTGGTCTGTTATAGAAATCGGATCTCAACCCTTTTAAACACTTTTGGGATGAATTAGAAAGCTGACAGCACCTCAAGATTTCTCATCCTACATCAGTACCTGACTTTACTAACACCCTTGGAGATGAATGACCATAAAATTTCCTTAAGTACACTCCAAAATCTAGTGGAACAAGAGTGAAGGTTATTCTAACATAAATAGGAGACTAAAAATGGGAAGGGATGTTAAAAAAAAAAGCAAATATAGATGATCTTTTGTATGTATTTTTTCTGAAAGGGTTTATTATTAAACAATTAAACAATTAAAATAAAAATGTGCAACCCTGACCAGGCAGTTACTCAGGATTACTGCACATTCCTATGAATTAATTTTCTAAAATCTATACATTTCTGACAAGCTTTTAAACAAATGCACTTCTTATTCATATCTGTATTTGTATTCTAATGTGGAAAAAAACCCTTTCTTTAAATAATGTTCTCTTTTATTTTGTTAGGTGTCTAGAAAGCATTTGAATCGGGCTTGTTTGACTTGGAGAGATTTTTTGAATAGACTTAAATAGATTTTTCATATCCTGGTAGGTCAAAAATATATCAGAAGGTCAGGCATTGCAATTGTATAAAGAGCCAAACCCTCTTGGTGAGCATTGTAATGAGCATATTTTGGACCTGGGCGAGTCATTTAAACCCCCTCGGTGGAATTTATAAATTGACTTCTACTTTACAGTTCAACGGTTGCATACTAAGTTTAATATTTGCTTTCTCAGCATTGCATAGTGAATAGCAACCTGAAAGCATGTGCACAGTTGCTGGTCACATGGTCTCAATTTTAAGATTAATTTGTTTATGAAGATTACAGTGATGGGAAGGTTAGATTTTGTCAAACTTTATTTGTATTTGGACACTTTCACCTCAGGCAGACTTGGACAATGTTTTATCTCTTGAAATGCCTTAATAATCTACTATTTAAACTTTCCAATCTAGAAGCTTGTCCATTGCCTAGCTTTATCTTTAATTCCTGACTCTGTTTCCATTAACATCTTATATAATAAGTGTTACTGTATAATCCAAACAAAATCCATCTGTTATCCAATTTGTAAACATTTCGATTGAGATCATGTTCACTTTTCCAATGAAAAGAACAATAAAAGGTTATAAAGATTATGACATGCTGCTTTTTACCATACAGACGTTTCTTTCCCTCATCTCTCCCTGCTGAATGAATTATAAGAATATTTCAGAAATAATAAATATTAACAGGAAATAGTGCTTCTGCAGGTATCAGTGACGCACAGGCATCTGATGAAGCTTCAGTAAATAGCACACCTGCTTCATCAGTAAAATCTGCTGTGCTGTAATTTCGTGTGGAACGTTACAGGAGACCAAATTAGTGCAGGTGGGTGTGTGGCTTCTTCCCTGAGAAACCTCATAAAGTTATAAAACCTATTCCCTGCAGTTCTAATGCTCACAGTTTGAGTTGAGCAGCTTGATCTCATCTGTGTCACTCACATAAAGATAATCTTCTGGGAAACTGAATTAATATCATCTAAATAAAGTTTCAAACTTAAAATTGAAGTTAAAAGCTAAAATAAATCTTGCACCTAATTTAACAGCTGATGTGCATTAAACTTTACAAGAGTTTATGTTTGTAATAAAAGGTACTACTGAACACATTCTTTACACATGTAACACATTGTCTTATGTCTCATATCACATCGTATCAAATTCAGGGCCATATGTCATAAGTAGGAGCTTAATTTCAGCTTTTACATTTTTTAGTATTGGGAAAATACTGTTTTTACTAATACTTTTGTTTTTATTTACTTCGATACAGTATTCAAGTACATTTCCAACTATCTGTACTTTATTAGAGGATTTTCATTTGGATACATTTTTACTCCACTACATAAAAATATTTAAAAAAAACATGCTGTTCTTTGCTACTTTTAAGTGAATGCAAAAGCTAAAAGGTGAAGCTGTCTCGAGACCCATGTGAGAGTTTCCATGATGTAAGTGTTCTTTCAGTGTGTATTTGTACTCTCTGTACTTTATAATGTATTAGATGTAGAAGAATTGAACAGTGAATTGCATAAATAGTTCAAATCTAATTCTCATAGATCAGTATTTTTACTCTGACTACTTCAGTCTATTCCAAAGCCCATACTTTTACTAAGCTAGAAATGCAGAACATATTGTTTTCAGTGAAGTCATATTCAAGCATGGAATTTGAACTTTTACTTAAGTACAGCAAAGATGTACTTCATTATATGCAGCATTTAGTCCACCTAATTCATTCTCTGCTGTATTTTTTTCCCTCTTTGGTGTGTCTTATTTTGGGAGATGATTACACAATGATCACACCTGGTTGGGGGAACAAAACAAGGTGTCAAGGTGAGGTGGCCTTGGTCTACTTCCAATCAAAGCTGTACCATGATTTGTTCACAGCGAGGAAACAATTCCAGCTAGACTCAACCCACCTGCAGGAATTGACACAAGCACAGTGTGTATTTTGAGTTGTTGTTAACAATTTGGTAAGCTGTTAAACTGAGCGATTAGGCACCTGTATATTGACCTGACATGTGCTGGCTCCTTTTTTTTTACATTGTACTTGTGAAAGTTGGTGTATCTGCAAATCTGTGAGTTTTATGAGTATGCTTTTAATCGTAGACTCTGATTCAGACTTGATAAACAGTTGGATGTGAAATGACATCTTTCTTTTATTCACATAAATCTTCTGTTTCTTTGATTAGTACCGAATTTGAATCCACACGCAAAAGTATCATTCGTAAATAATAGTGTTTCTATCAGCAGATACATTATTCCATCACATTGAATAACATTTGAATTTTATAAATAACAAATACACCAAATTCTTTTCATTTTTATTAATATTGTTACAGCACATGTGTCAGATGTGTCCAGATGAAGCCAGATGTGTCATATTGCCTGGTTATAACTGGACCAGAAATGGGAGATACATGTAAATGTTTCTGAATTAATTGCATCGCAGCTGCCATCTTTTTTTTTTTTCAGTGGGACTTTGACTAATGATTTCTGTTTTTTTTTTATTTAAATCAGTAATGTATTAACTTTTAATTATTGCATTATTCTTAAATTCATTATACATTTTTCATACACTTGTGCAAATAGTGTTTTTTCTTCACTGCCCACTCCACCTCAACCCTGACCAAGATAGAATTGCTACATAAACTGAGCAAGCAGGAGTTAATTTTTTGTGTATCACATATTGAACACTGTGTGTGTGTGTGTGTGTGTGTGTGTGTGTGTGTGTGTGTGTGTGTGTGTGTGTCATTGTCAGGAACTGGGTTGGTATCAGCACCAGCTCCTGTATCAGTACCGTGTCAACAAAAAAGCCTACAAAGCACAAATCCACCAAGCAAATGCACATAAATCCCGTCAAGAATTTCTGACATATTGTGAAAACCAGGCCTGACTGCAGTGCACATCTTCAGTAACAGTCTGCTATAGTGATAGTGATAGTTGCTGGTAATTTTTCTATTTTTTGGGGGGTCTTTGTAAGCTTTGTAAGCCACTGAATACAAAGCAGAGGATATTACATAACTCATCATTCAGAAATGTTACATTAATCTTTGATTCTTTTCAAATTAGTTCTAAGCAGAAACAGGAAACAGATGAATTAATTTGGCCTCCTGAAGGAGGAAAGCAAGGTTTGTGCAAAATCTATGCTTAGAACACTAATTAGATATTCAGATAAAACAATCCTGTTTTGTCTTTTAATGTGACATACAGCATCTCTAAGTATCAATGGGATTGGAGTGTTGTTTGAAAATGTTTGCTTAACCCTTTTTATAATACAAGTAAGCATGTTCATTCTGGGTATTTTTCTGTTCGATCATTAAAAGAAAAATGAAGTAAACATGAGTAAAAGAAAATTAAATGAATTTAAACATGATATAATCGTTTTCAAACTTTAAAACAATGTGAATATCACATTAACTAACAATCCAGAAATGATCGGGATTAGGGCTGAAACGATACCTCGAGTAACTCGCGTAATCCGGATACAAAATGCAAGTTGTTTTAATTATCATTATATGCTTTGTTTAGTCCATTAAACTACACATGGAGCACTGTGTATCCCCACACACCATTATTACTTATTTTTATAAACTCTGGAGCGGTCTGGACAGCTGAACACTAAGGAGAGGCATTTTTTTGGCTTATCAAGTGCCTTATTCCGACTTCATTTCTCGCAATTCTCACTTTATTTCTCACAATTTCGACTTGATTTCTCGCAAATCAGACTTTATTTCTCGCAATTAGTTTTTTTTTCTCGCAATTCTCACTTTATTTCTCACAATTTCGACTTGATTTTTCGCCATTCCGACTTTATTTCTCGTAATTCTCACTTTATTTCTCGCAATTTCGACTTTATTTATCGCAATTCCGACTTTATTTCTCGCAATTAGTTTTTTACTTGCAATTGCAACTTTATTCCTCGCAATTCTCACTTTATTTCTCGCAATTTCGACTTCATTTCTCAGCAATTCTTACTTGATTTCGCAATTCGTTTTTTACTTGCAATTGAAACTTCAGTTTTACGCTAAGCCTCTGATCCCTGGAGGGAGAGAAAAAATTTAATCTGACCATCAGCTCTGAAGGAGTCGGAACAAGAATGATGAAGCAGAGGAGACCACGTTCATAAACCAACAGCTTCAAATTTCAGGCCGACAACATGGTTACCAATTAATGCACCAGAAATATTAGATGTTCACGTGAAATAAGTTGCAATTGTGAGAAATAAAGTCACAATTGCTAGAAAAAAAGAAGCTAGAATTGCAAGAAAAAGTCTGAATTAGGCAAACTTCCCTTTTTTATGTGGTGAAAGGGGTTCCATACAACACACAAGACGCTGCAGAATGAATATAGGAACAGGGAGAAAACAGCGAGGGGAGAGAAGAAGATTCAGATCAAAGAATTAAACAGAAAGTTTTGACATTTGGGATCATTTTAAACTAAAACATAAAGAAAAAAACAGTGCACAGTGCGTTTACCTTTTTAGTGATAAGTCACTTAAAATTGATTTTGATATTTTTACTTATAGTTTTTTATTTATATGTTTGTTTTTTGGTGTAATCTGGCAATTAAATGCACTAAATGGGTTTACTTTTCACAGATATTCTTGTATGCAATTTCAGCAATAGAAATTCAAATTTTTCTAAAAAGGAAACAAATTGCTTGTTCCTTTAAAGAGACCCGTCTTATTTTCTCTTGTATATCTTGTATTGCTCTTTAGGTCCCCTGGTGGTCTAGTGGTTAGGATGCGACGCTCTTACCACTGCGGCCCGGGTTTGATCCCTGGTCAGAGAACCAACACCAGCCATTAGGGCTGCACAAGACTTAGTGCCGGTCCCAAGCCCGGATAAATGGGGAGGGTTGCGTTAGGAAGGGCATCCAGCGTACAAACATGTGCCAAATCAAAACATGCGGATGATCCGCTGTGGCGACCCCTAATGGGAGATGCCGAAAGAAAGTTTAATCTAGCATTGCTCTTTAATAAAGAAAAGGCACTTCATAATTAATCGAAAGAATAATTATTAGAATACCCAATTACTAAAATAATCGATAGCTGCAGTGCTAGTTGAGATACAAAGCTTTTACCTAATAAAAGAATGTTTTGCTTTTAATGTTTTGTTTCTGCTTTGGTTCACATCAGTTTGCACAGTGACATTACATCTATTAGTAATGCAACAGAACCATTTAAAGCAATGCATATTTGTATAAATGTTATTCATTAATATATATTTTTATTATTTACAGATAGTAAATGTATTTATGTATTTATTTATTTGTTGGTTTATTTTTAGCATGACGACAATAAATACCTTTTTCAACTCCTAATTTTGAAAATCCGTTTTGGAAAGTTCTGAGTGCATTCTCCTCATGTAGTAAAGCAGAAGACTATTAGCAATGTTGTGTAAACAAGTGTTTTGCGTGTAAATGCCCAATGAGTCTGGATCATTTCCCCTCAGGGACGTAATCGTCAGTAAACAGCACACCTGGTTCATCAGTATGGACTGCAATGATGTAATTTAGTTGCAAGAGATCAAATTAATGCATATGGCCAATGGGTTCTTATTGAGAAATCTTTTTACAAAGAGTTTTAAAAAGCATTCCTTGCTATTTCACACTTACGGCTTGAATACTAAGTTTTTTTTTCATTATATAAAAAAGTTGCCAAGGATGCTGGAATATTAAAGGACCTGAGCACATCTTTATTATTTAAATTGGTCTGCTCTCATAAAGCAATGATTACATTGATATTTCCTGGATACATTTCCTGGTATAACAACTTGTATAACATGCCTGCCAAAATCCTTGAATCTAATTGGTCAAAAATGTTAGTTTGTTCTAAACCATCTTAACTAAGTGTGATAATAACCTGATAAAAGATATTATTTAACAATGTAAAATGCATAATTGACATGATAAATTTCTCAGTAAGGAAATGATTATTTAAAATTTATGAAGGAAGCCTCCAGTGCCAATGCTTGCTAATAGTCTGTCAGTTCCCACCCAAAAGGGACAAACTTCAGGCAAGATGACTTTGTGTGTTTCGATTTCCTTGTAACATGACATGCTCCATTATTGTTGTATTTTATGCACAATGTTAAATATATACTATATAGTTAAAAGTTTCGGGAGAACTAACTTTTTTTAGCCATATGTGCTTCTTTCGCAAACTATTAGCACAAAATCAGAGATTTTTTTGGATGTCTTCGGATGTGGCAGCATTACATTTTTCCCTTGAATTGAACTAGGAGACCCAAATTTGCATCAGCATTACAATACCCCTGTACAAAAAAAGGTTAAGTTGAATATAGTTTACATGGATTGAATGGAAGATCCTGAGTGGCCTGCTATAAAGTTCTGACCCCAAACCTATTGAACACCTTTGGGATGAACTGCACCTCAGGCCTCTCATCCTACATCAGTACCTGACTTTATTAACACACTTGTAGCTGAATGAGCACAAATCTCCATAAGCACTCTCCAAAATCTAGTATAATATCTTTAACGTATTATAACAACAAATAGGGATTTAATGTGGGATGGGATGGTCAAAAAGCACATAAGAATCTTATGAACAGGTGTCCAAACTATTTCCATGTAGTGTATCTATTAACTAAATAGGTCTTACATATGTATTGTCCAACTTAAACCTACTATAAATATATGTATTTATAAACAGAAGTCTTATAATGTGTGTGCATTCACTAAGCATAATATATTAGGATTTCAATTAATCAAATTAAGAAAGAAAAAAATTACCCAAAAAATAATCTGCTTTTAAAAGTGTACCTTCTTTGGATAACATTTTCATATACAGGTACACAGGGACACAAAGCTAATACCTGCCAATGAGCCAGTGACATTTTAACAAACTCCTTTTCATCTAAATGGATAGTGCTACTTTATAGACTTCAAACTCTCATAAGCCTTCAGAGACCTGATCCAGTTACATTAGTTCCAGTCCCATGACAGAGTCATCACTTTGAAACAGGTGCGGATTTGACTTTCCGGAGTGACAAGGTGTCAACTGGAGTGCATCAATAACTGCGTTTAATCCGCTCCCAAAGCTACAGCTTTGGCTCTAATAGGAATTAGCTTGCATTGTTAAATTTGGGGAAATGTTCTGGATTGGCATGGTGCTTAGCAAAGGATATATTATGAAAAAACATACCTGATGTGGATTAATTTCCAGATAGCTCTTCCGGATGTTACTTATTAATGAAATCATTCTAATGTGTTATCATTTATGAAGAGCTTATTCTAGGATATACATTCTACATAATCTATTTGTATTAATATGAAAATATCTTAAGAAAAATTGTAATTGTTGATGTGATGAAGCTTAGGAGTTATATATAATATAAATGTTATTATAGCTGATTTAATGTAAGTGACAACACAGTTTAACTTGTCCTGTGGACAATGATATGATAATACAGTACATATTAAATTGGTAACTGTAAATAGTTGATGAGCATCATGTGGTATTCAGTAGCAATAGGTGGCAAATTGCTGTAGTGTAAGATGAATAAGAAACTATCATCATGCTGTTAAAAGGTGAATAATCCCCTTCAACATCACACCAGTTGGGGTGGATACATTTCCTACAATATCATGTCATGTTTTATTCCTTATATACTGTACAAGCTCCTGCACTACTGCCACTTGTCAACACTTGTCATTACAACTGTCACTGCTTAAATAAACAATCTTTTTTTTTACCAATATTAATCTCAACACACCCCACTATTGCATTGCCTGCATTTAATTCCATGCATATTATATGATAAAAAAATGCATAGATTTCTTTTAACATTTTTTTTAAAATGCTGTGCTGACAGAGGTGACCTTTGAGTGAAGGCTCTACATGAAACCCAGTCGACACAGCTCTAAATGACATGCAGTGATGGTAAAGTCTCCCACCTTTTGTCTAATCTAATGAGCCGCACATTATCTCAAAGAACCCTCGTGAGCTGAAAGAGAGGTCGCAGAGGAGCTCTGAGCCGACCGAACACAGGTTCTTCACAACATTAATGGCCTCTCTTTTCCACCTGAGCTCCTGATTTTCTGAAAGCCCTTCAGAATATTTAGTAATATACTGCAATTTAGCATTGTCACCATTTGGACTGTAGGCAGAAGCACTAAATGTCTTTAAAGGTGCCATAAAAAAAATTAGTCAAAAGGGCAAATTTGCATTAACATTTTTGTTCAATATCTAATAAAGTCTCATAAAAAGCATTTTATATACTGTTTATTAACGGCATTGTCTGTACAATGAATACTAACATTCTGTCAGAAGCACTAAATGTTTTTTTTTTTTTTATGTATATCGATGCATCAAACTTTCACATTGCTACGCCTTTCATCAGTGCAATCTAACCACATCCCCACTACATAGATTATGTAATAAATACATAATTTCCATGACATTAGGCCTTTTAATACAGCAGGCCTGTTTTCTTCTTGTTTTGCTGACATTTAAAATGTTGCTAAAATAAAAATTTGGGTTTTAGCATATTTGTCTATATATCTTTATCTCTTACTGTTTTGAAAAGTAGTACAATATCTTAGTATATAGTGTATATTGAGATACAAATACAAATCCCATTGACAATATTTTTGTTTAGCTTTATAGGTTGTCACATCCAAAACATTTTTTTTCCCATTAGTCCTCAAGTGCTAGCCTTCAAGGCTACTACCATGATTTGACACTTTTTCTAAAAGCAAACATGGTTCTGTGGTGTGTTTTTGGCTGTGCGTTTTTTATACTACTCATTTTTTCTCCTTGGTTGAGAGTTAAATGTTTCTAACTATTTTAAACTATTCAATACTCTCCATATTTTACTCAGCTACAGTATGTTAATGTTCTAACAGGTTTTGTGGCACAACTTAAATGCTATTGGCTGTGTGGTAAAAACAGACACATTCAACGTGCCATCAGTCAGATTTTTCTGTTTTAATAAAACTGAAGCATATAGCTGCTTTGTGACAGAGACTATTGTTAAAGTTGTCATACAGATAAAACTGAGTTACATTAAGTTTAATTCTGGGGCCGGGAGTGAATGACAGGAGTGTGAAATTTAGTTTTTATGAGAGTATGCTATTCATTCCTCATAAGAAAATCTTTATTATTCTATTACTCGTTATTACTTATTCAAGTCTATGGGCTATCGAACGAAATCAGAACAAGACACACTTCATATTACTCTTGCATTTAATGAAACCCCAATTTCTTTTATGTGAACTACATTGAGAACTATAGAAATATAGCAGATCATTATGTTTATTCCATCACACAGTTTCTGCAGAAATTTTTCACTTATGTAGTGAACAACTCTGCCATGCTAAAGTACACAGTTTAATGCTATTGTTTGGAAGTGGGTATTCAAACATACTGTTCACAAGACCCCTATTTAGCTACGCTTGTGTGAAAATGCAAATAGATGCACATTGACTTAAAAAGTTTAGAATAAAATAGATTGTTGACCTTTTAGTGAATATTGGTCGTAGATGTTTCTGAAATTCGAATTCAATATTATATGATAGAGATCACAATTTAGTACTTTCAGAGATTAGGTTTTAAAACTGAATTTATTCATCTTTAGTAACTGCCTCATCCTGGACAAGGTTGCAGCAGATCTGAATCGGAAAACTAAGCATGATGCAGGAATACACTTAGGAGGGGACACTGGTCCATAACAGTGCAGCATGCACACATTCACACACTCATTCATAACTATGGGTATAATAGCTTAGACAATCCACCGAACAGCATGTTTCAGAAAGTGGAAAATCTGCAGGAAACCCACATGGAAATAAGGAGAACATGGCAAAATCGAACTGGAGCCTCTGGAGGCTCTGCACAATACAATGCTGTAATACTGTGCTAACCTTAACTCACTAGCATTATAACAACCATTCATTCTATCTTGACTCCAACAACAATTGTAGTTAAACTAATAAAAGTGTGGTTCATATAGAGTAATATGTACTCTTTTATGTATTCTTTTTTTTCCCTTTAATATTACTATAAAACTGCTTTGTAGCAATTTCCATTCAAAATCCTTTAAATGTTTGCAGTTATATTTGAAATGTAATTTAACATGGTGTAAATGATTTCGATTCTTAGCACCAAAAAGCTCACATTGCTGCACTAATATGTTGATACCTATTTGATTCATTTTCACTTATCATTTTATTCTGGTCAGGGTCATTGAGGTGCCAGTCACTGGGGATTATGCATGCACACCCAACCACCCATCCACCCACCCTCCCACACACACACACACACACACACACACACACACACACACACACACACTCACAGGGTTGGGCAATTTATATATATATATATATATATATATATATATATATATATATATATATATATATATATATATATATATATATATATATATATATAACTTTCATTGTATCAAAATGAACTACAAAATAATGCAGCCACTCCATATATCAAATAAACAACATTTTTGTATAAAAAAATAAATAAAAAAAACTTTTACAAGGGAGCATGACATTTATTCACAAACCTTCCATAAATTTGCCTATTTGATCTGTTTTCTCTGCCGGAGTCACACAATTAATCTGACATATGCAACCAGTAAACAAATCAAATATTCACATACATAATCCCTGTGATCTCGCAGATGAAGATTCGTTTTGAAGTAACCAACAGTTTAATGTTGAACAGTTTGCGAATGACTCATAATTGCATCCTAATTCAGTTACTTGGTGTAGGACCAATGGTATGCAAAATCATGATCTTACTAAACAGCTACTTAAATTAGAGTACAATATTTGGCAATCAAATATATATTTATTAATCATTGGACACCTATTTGGAAGCTGGCAGGCTGCACGTTTCTTACCTTCACCACCTTCTTCCATATGAATCAATTTACTGTTCTGTCAATAAGTCTGGGCAAAATACGTATTAGGCACCAATCAGAGGCTGCATTTTTATGATGTCATCATGTAGACTTCTTACAAAGTGTTTTGCAGTATTTTAAAACTGCACAAATACAAAACACTAAAGTATTTTCATACAAAATATGATGCCAAAATCCTATGGTATATTTGAAATACATATTAAATACATGTATCATAAATACTGTCCAGCCCTACACACACACACACACACATACACACACACACACTCACCTAGGGGGGATTTTTTATTTATTATAAATCTAAAAACTGTGTTATGTGAATAATAAATGTAAGGTAATCATTAGGGCATCTGTGTTTATTTTTTTCTCCCACAGATGCTTTTTATATTATGAACAAATATATTTTTTGACTTATTTTTCTAATTAAAAGGGTTCTTAAACATTCTTAGTCAACAGACGATGCAAATGTGTTATTTCAAAAGACAGTGAGCTGTGACGTTCCTGCACGAACGTTCACAACGGCATTTCCATCTGTTGTTGCAAGATAGAGTGCTGGTAAAAAAAAAAAGGAAAAAAAGGGATACACAGTAATCATATCAAAGTGATGCTTGAAGGTGTTTTAAAGTTTTGCAGTTAAAGCTGCATGAGTCATCTGTAGCCTTCGCTCCCATCCTGGCAGACAGTGTTTCTTAGCAGCGGTGGTGCATTTGCCACTGGTACCAAACCTAAGCCTAACCTACAATCCTGTGGCAAAGCAATGTCAAATCAAACAAATTCTACATGACACATGAAGGCCGCCACATCACTTACACTTGGAAAAGAGGACATTTAGTACTCCGAATGTGTATATATATTTCAAGAAGGGTATGTAAGACAATGTGTTAGATTTTTTTTGCACCCCACAAATATCATGATATCAAATATGTTTTGCACCATCACACACTACAATGCTAACATCATCAGTAAGCGTGATGTGGGCTTGGGCAGGAAAAAGGGTTGTATACATATCAAATAGATGTCCTTTATCATCATCACAAGAGATATTAAAGAAATAAGACAAAAAATAAAAAAATTTAAAAATATTTGTTGTTGCTCACTATTGGGTACTATGTGACTAAACATCCCCCCCAACCCCCACCCCTACAAAAAGTAGGTTATGTGAAATAATCACTGAAGGGAACTGCATGCGAGAGCATCTGCACGAGTTTGAAGATTAAATAAATTGCCCGAAGAGCACCAGGAGGGAGTGATGCCTTTCAAGCATGAAGAGATCACATCACACTTTATAGGCAAAGATGGCTGGAAGGAGAAGAAAAGATGTCATGGTGGCGTCTTGCCAAGTAGCAAACGAGCCTCATGTTACATTGCTGAGATGTAAATTTTGCAGTTCATTTGGACGTTCTACATGTTCTGTCTGGGATACTGAGCAACGGCGATGAATCATTAAAAGACTACAACACAACTCATGGTTACAGGTGTAAGGAACGCTATGTTTGGGCCCTGTGACTTATCCATGGAGGTAAAGGGTTTTTGTTGTTTTTTTTTTTTGCAATTCACTTGCAGGCAACTTCCAAGTGCAGACACCCAAAATCTTGGAGCCAAATGATTCCAATTTACCGACATGCTTTAACACTAATATGAACAATTTCCCACAGTTCTGCCACTGTGTTTTAAACGTTTATAGCACTTGCCATGATTTAAACACTTTCTATGAGGGTGGTGACTGTGTTTTTATTATTATCTTTTTAACCCAAAGAGCTTGAGTTTAATGAATTACTTAATTTGAATGAAGAATGATGGTGTTTTCTTTCATGGGCAAAGGACTGGTTAAACAGCATGCCATGGTTGAGCTACTACACAGACTGCAGTGTTGACACAGAAAGACAGCGCAGATGTTATAAAGACTGAGTTGTCTGTATTGCTCACTCTGCTGTCCAGAGAGACCGGAGAATTTGCTGGCCAGATCTCCCAAGGGCTAGGAGGAGTTCAAGACCTCTGAGTGATGAGGAAAACAAACATCATGCCCTATTGGCAGGTCCTGTAGACAGAAGGTGTTAAAGGGAGAGAGATTTGTTCTACTGAATACTATTGGAAGGTCTAAGGGATAAGCTACAATGTTGTGGGTATTATGGTCTCAGGTCAGATTTGCATAATCCAAATTTGTACTTAAAACTATACCTAATAACTGCTGATATAATCATTAAGACTTTTCTGTCATTCTTTCCAGATGCCTATTTTTAATATACACATTTTAACACACCTGGCATTGTTTGACTTTATAGCACTGTAGAAGAGTCATGATTTATAACCTCACTCTCACTGAGAAGCTCCACTGTTTCCTCTTAAAGATTTGAGGTCCCTCATTTATTATGTTATTTTCATTGCTACTTCCCCTGAAGGTATTTCTGACCTTATAATGCTGGTTTATGGCAATAACCTTGGTTAAAAGCACTATATAAATATTTTGATATATTGAATTGCATTGTTAGTTGTCATCTATTAATATCATGAATTAGTTACAAAATATGTTTTTTTCAACAACTAAATTGCATTTCCAAAATGATTCATAGTGTTCATAGTTTCTTATATATTACAAGTCATCATTTTTGATTACAGGTAGTTTATCATATAATTATATTTCTCACACAATTTATTCAGACAATTATGATTGTGGATTTTTAATAAATTATCTAAGAAAGACAGCTTCTTGTTGGTTTTAACTGCCTACTAGTCATGAATATTCATGAGCAGACGCACAAAGTTCATTAATATTCATTACTTGATGGGCTAGTTACAAAATGTGTGCCTGTGTGAAAACTAAAGGTAATGAGGGAAAAGGAAATATGAAATAATAATAATGAAAAAAGTTTTAGGCTTGTTAAAATATTTTTTACATTAAAAAAAATAATACTTTTTGCAGGTCAGTGAACACAGACATCTTGAAAATCAGTGTTTTGTTTGCTGTTCCAGACCTGGGCAGAAATTCTCTCTTTCATTATTTAATATAATGAAAACCTGAGCTGAATCAATTGCTTGCAATAATCCTGACATTTCGCTGATACTGTTCTGAAATGCGGTGCTCTAAGGATAAGGAGTTGAAGAGCTGTTGGAAAATCACAGCAAAATATTCCTTCCACTCTTGACAGAGAAATAAAATGGTATTGTTGGTCAGAAACCATATCCATTTAAAGTAGGCTGTGCATGTAACTGGTTCAGGCTATCATATGAATGTTAATGAGCTTGAATTCAAAGGAAACCAGGCTGCCACTGAGAGCAAACAACCAGCAAAAACCGTACTGTACTAATTTCTTATGTTTTAGCATTTCCTGGTTGTCATTATTTCAGTCTGCCTTACCTCGCTAATGCTGGTGTGTCTAACTGACAACAAATCTCCACAAGCACGTACCAAAATCTATAGAAAAGTTCTCCCAGAAGAGTAAATGCAATGGTGGGACTACATGTGGAATGGTATGTTAAAAAAGCACATGGATCTGTTAACAGGTGTCCACATACTTTTGCCATATAGTGTATTTATAGGCCAAATACTGTTTGTGTACTAGCTACAATACAGCATATGCTCGCTAACCTAAAAGGAATACCTGGTGACAAGTCGATTCACCGGTTGCAACTAGAAAGTTGACTTGTAAACACACATGCAATGCATTAATTGAGGTCAAGCCTGCTTGCCACATAACCTCTACATGATGATTTAACTGGCTTCCATTTAAAGTTAACAGACACTACATATGATGGATAAGTACTCTCTGAAATCAGCTAGAACAGGTCAAGAATTGAGATGGTGTATATTTTTATAAGCTCTCCTCATGGTCAAGTGGGTTTCCTCCAGATGTCCTAGTTTCCTTGGACTGTTCAACAACATGGAGATTAGGAGACTGGCTATGCTAATATCAATAAATGTGTGAATGTGTGTCTATGTGTGTATGGCATTCTATTTGGGTTTTATTCTTTCATCCCCAGCTCTGTCCAGGGCCTGGATAAAGCAGATTCTGAACACGAATAAATGAGTTTGTTTGTGTGTTGACTCATCAGTGATGATAAGGTAAAGCAAATAGATAAGTGAAGATAAGTATAAAGGAATATGCCAGTTCTGCCAGAATGTCTTCCTGTAACCAGACCTGTTCTAGCCTTTTCTCACCTGCCCCCTACTCTCATCGCCTCCTTTTTCCTCCCACACACAATCACTGGCAAGGAAAAGTTTGTGAACCCTTTAGAATTGCATATAATACTGCATTACTCATACTCGAGCACGGAACTGATGACACACAAACAGGACTTTTTTCTTTACAGAACACACCATTTATACATTCTAGGTCTAGGTTTTAAAAAGGGTGGGCTCACAACTTGTCAGAAGGCTAATTGGAGTCAGGCACTGTGCTATAAAAAGGCACACAAAGTCTAGGTACTGACAGAGTCTGCTCTTCATAAGACTCTGTCTTCTGAACCATGCATCCAATCATAACACACTGCGGAGGACATACAGTAAATGTAGATGGTTTGCAGTATGGACAACTCAATCATTTATATTTCTTTAAAAACATTTAAGGGAGAATGTCAAGATAGCAATCTTTTATTTGAAGAATAATGAACGAGTGATGCAACAAGGCACAGTGGGATGGTTTAAAGAGAGAAGCCGTATCTAATGTGCTAGTCAGACTTTGAGATGCTTAGGCATGAGCTCAAAAATACATTCATGCAAGAAATCCTAAAAATATTCAATTGAACTGAAATAATGTTGCAGCAAGTATAAAGTCGAAGAAAAATCCTCCTGATTATGGTGCAAATGTTGAGAGGAAACTACTGGAAACATATGGAGGAGGATATTATTAAAGAAAATGGCCGGTTTTTGGCTGTGCATGTCAGCGCATGTCACTGAGAATTTCTTTCCAACAGTCACTGTAGCAATGTTAGGCTGGCTCTGTGCCTGAACATTGAAAATCATTGAAAAATCATTGAAAGATGAAAGTGCGTCTTTGATATTGTACAGTAAATATATACATAATTATGTTTGAAACCCTTTTTTGGGGTTGCATCTTTGGTATTGTACAGTAAATATATAATTGTCTTTGGTTGGCTTGTAACATTGCAACAACACAATGAAAACAATGTATTACAACTATCATGACAAGCACAGGACATTTGTTGATTTTACAAAATTATTTAAAACATTTAGGTTCGGCTGGAATTACTTTGTAATTAAAGATACAGTTAGGTGACACAAATCTTTACTTGCTGTTACTTGCCATTGTTTGATTATACCGATTTCCGACAGATCTTTGAAAAGTTAAGAACCAAACACTCACCTCTATCTGTGTCGTACAGGTACACAAACTTCTCCCACCTATAATAGGTCAGGAGACTAAGAACAGCCCCTTTTAGGGGCGGGCGCATCTGGATGACAAATTGGACGTCAGAGTCGATTGGGTAACTGGGAGTAATGAAGGAAGTATGGAGGGCACCACAGAAGGAGGTCAGCGTGTTCATGGACTTCTTGTCGTAGAAGCCGAAGATGGCGTACACTCCTCTGGAGAACTGAGAGCAGACTGCAATCAGGGCAAGGTGAGAGAGAGAGAGAGAGAGAGAGAGAGAGAGAGGGAGAGGGAGAGAGGGAGGGGGGGTGTGGACAGAAAGCGTTAGAGTTCTTTTCATAATGAAATGCAAGTGAGCACTGGAGTCAAATGACATTTGGTCTTATAATTATCCGAATTAATCTGCCTCTTTATTGTCAATGTTACTGATTGCATGAACATGGAAGAGGAACTACTTCTAAACTACTACTAAAGCTAAGTACAAGTATTTTGCTCTCCCATGGCAAAAATGAGATTATTGTCTGATCAACTGTTTCTAATCCTTGCAAGACACTTGAAGCAAATGAATGCAATTATGCACATCTCTTTGAAATGGTACCCGATTTGACACTCCAATTCTTAATGGTTTGTTGACTGCTTTGGTTCATTGGAGTAATTTAGCCTGAAGCATTTGTTATAAAATTCAGAAATGTATTCATCTGTACTTCCAAAGCCACTATAAATAAAATGAGGCCTGGCACAATCTGACACAAAGTTCAAAGAAAGATGACAGTGTACTTGGATTGCGAAAAGAACAAAAAGAAAAGAAAAGAATAGCAAAACACCCACTCTGACCTTGCGCATGGTTCATTAGCTTATCGGAATCTTGATGAATCTACAGTTTCGAGGCCATGTTGGCAGCTCTGCTGTGTTGCTGATGACTTGCTCAGGTCCACTACACTGTTAGTTCCACCTTTGAAGCTTTGTCTCTGACAGACTGCTGCTTCCCCAGTGTGAGGTGTACACATACATGCTGATATATCACTTGCCTTTGTGTGTGCTAACAGTCCTACATTAGTGGCAGGCTGAGAGCAGCGGGTGCATGTGTGTCTGTGTGTGTCTGTGTGTGTGGGTGTGTATGTGTGCGTGCAGCAGCTCACTCCTCGAGGCGTTTCTGACAGTGCCTCAGTGCTTTTACCTCAGTTTACTCATAATTGGGGCCAGTACTGGCATAGCCTCTTTCCCAAGAGGAGGATTGTCGACTGACTCCATCCCTTCAGCTGTTCTGGACTTATTAGACTAGCCTTTGAACAAGTGCATGCTAGTCCGATAAATATGTCTCTGCTTGCTTGCTGCCTTGCTGCTCTGATTGAAAGCTCTTTTTTGTACTTGCTTGCCTTTCCCACTGACCATCTGGACACTCCCTTAAGCTTACATGCTCTTGAGGTTTCGAATGCTTCTCTCTTTTCAAATGCCTCCCTGTTCAGATTGTATTAGACCACAGACCACAGCAGTTCTGGAGGTTGACTAGACATTGATGTTTACTGTTACCATTGAGCATTGAGCAGGAAGCCATGCCAAAACAATTCCTTTGCACTTGCTGTCATTCATTTTTGTAACTCGGGGGTAGATTGAAATAAATGTCCATTGGAAAGAAAAGACAGTCAAAGGCTTATTACAAAATCCAGATTCTTGGCTTACTGTTTTTCATATTATATTATAAATTAGATTTATTATGGTGTCACGGTTAATCGGTTATGGTGTATGATCGCAGGGTTATTATAAAGAATAAAATGCATGCCACATTCCACTTCAGACAATCTTTAAGGTCCTAATGGCATGAGACCACATTTTTCAAGCTGGACAGTTTTATGCATAAAGTGTGAGTTGTAGCGTTTACACAAGCAAATTTGGTACAGTATTTAAGGAACTCTCATGGGTTGTGTAAAAAAAAGTGCATATTTAACTCCTGCTTTTGTGAAAAATATTTGTTTCATAGGAATGCCATCAAGTACAGAAAGATGATACATGACAAAAACAAGCAATAATAAATCCACAATATAATTAAGACAAAATGCAGCTCAGACCAGGACAACTCTCTGCAGACCATTCACTTAGAGGGACACCTGCCACATTCACTTCCTACTTTTCTAAATGTGCACCTAAAAGGTATGAGGGATTTGTAATCAAGACACTTTGCTACCAATAAAACACACAAAACATTTAAACACAGCAGTGTCACTATAAGTGTGTGGTGTTCACAACCTCCTGGAGGCAGAAGCTTCACATTTTTTCGTTTATTTTAATGGCAAATATTCAACTCATTTGATTCTGGTTCGCCGTTTATGTACTGTAGTTTGGCATCAGATTTTTGACTTTCAGGTGCTGATACATTGTTAAAAATGGTTTTATTGGCAAAAATGAAAGTAAAAATGACTTCTACCTTTGAGGAAACCTTTTACTTGAAATTTTATCTATAAAGTTTGCCTTTTATGGAGTTGAGTGAGTGTTGCCAATCTGTTCTATACTGTACATGTTTCTGGCAATACACAGGTGATTGACATTCATCAACACAGGTATGTGAGCATAAAGCATTTCTTTTGCATTTGTAAATAGAGCACTCGCTTGACAACACAGTTTTATAGCTTGATAAACAAATCACAATGCAAAAGATTTTATTGTAAATTTGTTCTCAAAAATATATTTTGGCCTGGACTACCTGCGGAGGTTTTTCACTTGTGGAGGTGGGGTAATAATTACCCGAGTATCTCTAAGTTTTTAGTCCTGTCCAACTCTGTGAAGCCAAAAAGTTTCTTCATGTCACCTAAAAACTTTTATATCTATAATAAGATTACACCCATTCCAATAAAATAACCAGCAGAAATGATCCTAGATATTATCCTGTATATCCTGTAAGAAAAGTGTCATGCAAATTTTTATTCATTATAAAAACACTCCAGGAACCACTCTTTTTATATCTTCTTGTGCCAAAACCAAAAGGATGCCAAATACTGACTGAGTATTTTGTGCAGAAGAATAAAATATAGAATATGTTCAAAGGGACCTGCAGAGAACGGTGTCTCCAGGGGTTTCATTTTAGCTCCTAGCAAAGGTTTAACCTACATACATGTTACGGTTATGTGATCTACTAATGATCAAACACATCTTGCATGGGCACACTCTCTTTTTTTTTGGGTGTAACAATCATTCATGCATCAAGAAGATACTCCAATCTCTATTTTTATTCAGAGATTGCTTATTATGTATGAATCAATCAAAAATAACTTTCAGAAAGAAAAACAATTATTGGGTTTGATACTGAATTTTCCTTTTGTGATGCATTTCTGCATTGTGGTGCACTTCCTGCATACAGGTTACAATGAAGGTAAAACCGCGTTGTTGAAATGATACGTCATTAGATGTAACCATGTACCATAGACAGACTTTCAGCCCGATCGAACGTAATCACAGGTCCATACACTGTCGGCGTCTCTCGTCTGCACAATCATACACGGCCCACCACAAAGGGAGCACACAGCTGGAAATGTCAGGGCTGATTACCAGGCTTTTCCAGTCTCTTATCTCCTTCCTTTCTTGCTTTCTTTTTTCATGACTCTCAGTTTATCTCCTATGTCCTGTCGCTCTTGAATTCCATCAGTAATTTTTTTTGCTCTCTCTGGAGCACTGAAACAATGTGTGAGCAAAGTCACAAGTGCTTCTGTAGAGGAAGAGAGCAGCTGGCTGGAGAATGGCATTTGCTCTCTTCATGTATAGATGTAAAAAAAAATGCTTTAAACCATTTACTTCAAATGTCAGCAACAAATCTGGCAATCCCCAATTCAACGCAGCAGATACGACCCTTTGAAAGTCATCCAAGGCATTCTCTTAAAACATTTTGAGGAAAGTTAGCTGTCCGTGATTAAAGATGTTCTTTAACACAATAGGTTGGACTATACTCATTATATGACACTGATATTGACACTGGGGGGAAATGCACATGTTGTATAGGCCAAAATAAAAATAATAAAACATATAGTAATGTAATAGAAAAAATATTTATTTTGGGTGTTTTTATTGTTTTCAACCAATAATGTCCAATTGAAATGTCAGATTAGCCAACATAGTACATTTTATAGCCTTTAACCTATATTACAAGGATGACTATTAGAATGAAATGTTTATATAAAAAAGTAGCTCTGTGCTGTTGTCAGAATCCAGAATCAAACCCAGGTTGCTAGCATTTCATAACAACTACTACACTAAACCACACGTCTCAATTGTTTTAATTTAATAATATATTTATACTTCAAGTTAGTTACATGTATAAAATAAACTGACCTGTTCGTTTTTGAATCAACTGATATTTAAAATACCGGTAAGGTTTTCTTTTCATTACATAAAAGTAGATTTGAGTGTCACAGTCACAGTCGTCATGGCTGGAAGCCAAATTGCCCATGTTGTCCATGTAGGATTGATGGCATTGATGCCTTTTCTTTGAAAACACTGTGAGAATAGCAAATCTTGGCTGTCTTTGAGCTAATGTATGCAGAAAGAAAATGGTAGACAGTGATATTTTTCCAAGGGTGTTATGCTGCCCTGTGATGCAACATGAGCATAACTGTTATATGATAGTAGGAACTGCTATTTTAATGTGTTACAGGGCAAATTCTTCTCATCTTTGACCCTTATTTCCAAATGTATGACTTGCCTATTGCAGTCCAAGTTTTAAGAGCATTGCTTAATACTTTGTAAAATTGATAGCACTGAGAAATTTGTTGTGTTATATTTTGTCAGTCTTCAGTTCATGTCTCACCCTCTGTCCTATTGGTTCTAAATCTAAAAAAACCAGTGCAGCAGTCCACAGGCAAACTCCCAAGCACAGATGCAGACACATCTCAGATCTTGTCCAGATCTCCGCTTTGACCCCTGCCTCAGCCACTGCTAGAAGGACATGCCACCTCATTGATGCTGGCTCTCCGAGAAGTCAGTGAACCAATGAACCAGCTGTCAGATTTCACACAGCCTCTCACTCAATCTTCTCAGAGACATGCTGTTCCTGTCTGCTTCAGAATCAAGCCTTTTCAATCTATTACCTGGGTTGTTTAAGGAGCTAAAATAAGGACATTCTTTTGGCTAAAGTGTGTATGTGCGTGTGTGTGTGTGTGAACAACAGGAGCTGAAAGAAAAACGGTGGAAACACTTTACATGGACAAAATGATATGGCAAACATCATTTCATTGGCACTTACTAAAAGGTGACTACTGCCAGAACTCATAATGCTTTTACTAGTGACATGATTATGTGGCCTAGAGGCAATAAATAGCTCCAAGCTGAATGTTCAGTTCTTATCAGAATGCAAGGCTAATACTGTATGTTGCATACAGTAACTATCAATTGTCTTGTTAAAGCACATTTTAGCAGTTCAAAGGGTTGTCCTCTGGCTATGATTTTGGGTATGTGCTATGCCACAATATGTGTGCTTTGCATTGTTAGTGGGACAACATCATTTACAGAGATCCTTCCTTTTATTATTTACTCTATAGCCAGTCAACTGGGCATCTGCATAGCTGCATGGTAAAGTCAGGATATTCTTTAAGGCATTGAACAAGACATGTATCCCACAGTTCACTGGTGCCCATTTTCTGTATATATATATATATATATATATATATATATATATATATATATATATATATATATATATATATATATAGTAGGCAGAAAGTGAACATTTTGTCTTCAAAGTTGATGTGTTAGAAGAAGGAAAAATTAGTATGTGTAAGGATTTGAGTGAGTTTGACCAAGTTGTGATGGCTAGACGACTGAAGACTAAAACAGCAGCTCTTGTGGGGTGTTACCAGTCTGCTGTGATCAGTATCTATTAAAAGTGGTCCAAGGAATGAACAGTGGTTAACCGGCAACAGGGTGTGTGGCCAAGGTTCACTGCAATGCAAGTGGGGAGTGAAGGCTGGCCTGTGTAATCCAAGCCAACAGACGAGCAACTGTAACTCAGATTGCTAAAGAAGATATAGGAAGGAATTTACCCTAAATGGAACCTTATGCATATTAGGGTACTGTGCACACACACGCTTAGGGGCAATTTAGAATCATCAATCCATGTGCAATCGTTTTGACCTGAGAAGCCTCATTAGGGAAAACATGTGAAACGCTACACAGATAGCAAAATGAGTTGATAGCATTTTTTTCTGACTTGCTGCTGACACCAATATAACAATACAAACAACACTGTAAGTAAGGTGAGTTATATGCTAAAAAGTATCTTTTATGTACTCAGTGCTACTAGCATTACTGGGGTATGTATATATGCTGACTTTCACTGAGTAAACCACCTGAATAAACTTTAAATTGCAAAACATAATGAAGGGAGAGACAGAAAAACAGTTCTATATAAAAGCAGTTTATCTGATAGATGGTTGTTTTGATTACCAAAACAATTACTACCTCAAGTCTCTGCCATGGTCCTAAGAGCAGAACTGGTGATAAATTTAACATTTTAATGGATCTGCAGAATAAGACATTTTTTTCATACGGGAAATGGAAGATAAAAAAAAAAATCTGCTTTGACTTTGGTACAGTAAGCAAATGTGCTCTGAGTTAATTGATACAGAACAGGACAGGTAGTGTCGCAGATGACAAAAAAAGGAAAGGCAAGCAATTAGTCTGCTGTCTTCACACTTCCAGAAGAGAAAAAAAAGTGCTGTAAAAAAGAAGATTTAACTGATAATATGTTGGTGGGAAGTGGGATAGACAAGGGGCTGTGAATTTATGCTTAAATATTGCAATGAGTGCAGTATTTCTAGCTGCATTATGGTTTGAGTGTGTGTGTGTGTGTGTGTGTGTGTGTGTGTGTGTGTGTGTGTGTGTGTGCATGTTGGTGCATGTGTTTAATGCAGTGTTTTTAAGTGAATGGCTATTTCACAGTAATTTATTCAGAAAAACTTGATATGATTTTGACTGTTGTAGTCCTACAAAAACACAGTACAATCGCCCAAACCATAATAACCCCAATCTTTTTATACCTACACTGCCTACCTGTTAAGTTTAGAATTGACTACAAACTATTGCTAAATACTTACAAAACACTAAATAGTTTAGCTCCCATGTATCTATCCAGTCTTCTAAAACGCTACAATCTGTCACGCTCCATGAGATCTCAAAACTCCAGACTTCTAGCAGTTCCTAGAATAGCAAAGTCCAGTAAAGGTGGTAAAACATTCTCACATTTAGCTCCTAAACTTTGGAATAGTCTTTCTGACAGTGTTCGGGGCTCAGACACACTCGCCCAGTTTAAGTGCAGATTAAAGACGTATCTTTTTAACAAGGCCTACACATAACACACATCACATATCATAACCTTGTGCTACAGTACATCTGATCACATGCACATTATCAACTTGTGCTACGCTAATTCCTCTCCACTGCTTCTCTTTCTCTACCCATCCTGAGGCATCCTGAGGTTGCGCCAGATCCAGTCGTGTCCCACCTCATGAAGATTATGAACCTTTACAGAAGTAGATGCCGACCCCGCTAACATCTCGAACCATCTAGAGACGTACCAGCACCATTTGGATTTCACCTCATGTAGAGTTTGGACATTGGACTTCTTTGAATGTTTAAAGGCTCTGGCATGGAGAAGCTGGTGTTGGATCTATGATGATCTCAAATGTTGATCTATTTTAATGCGTTGCTCAGCAGCTCCTGTTTCCAAAACGACTGCTAACTGTATAAGACTGTAGAAAGGACATTACTTATAATCTTACACTCTGGTGCTCATGTTAGTTCTTACATTCGGGTGTTTTGTATTGTTTTAAAGACTATAATCACACTCTTGATATCACCCAAAGGAGGACAGGGGAACCTGGGTTTGGTTCCTCTCACGGTTTCTTCCTCATAACATCTAAGGAATTTTTCCTTGCCATAGTCACCCAGGCTGCTCATCAGAGATAAATAAACATCATCATCTAAACTCAATCTTAAACTTGACTTGACTAATAATTTACAGCAGTGCTTACCAGGCAGTTGCTGTAATTAATATTTAAAACTTTCATACTTTGACATTTTTACAGCAATGGCTGATTGTACTGTAAATGTAAAATGTAAATGATGTTTTAAAGAAATCAAATAATAAAAATCAAAGAATGTGTTTTGTGTTTACAAAAAGAATGGTTCAATAGCTTTTCGCTGAATTCCCTGGTAGTTATTGGACTGGTCTGGTTTTTATTAAGATTATAATTTGTGTGTGTGTGTGTGTGTGTGTGTGTGTGTGTGTGTGTGTATATATATATATATATATATATATATATATATATATATATATATATATATATATATATATATATGTGTGTGTGTGTGTGTGTGTGTGTGTGTAACTCTCCTTAACAAGAAACATTAGTATCTGAGAAACACCCAAAGTCACCTTTTGCTGTCCTGAATTAATATGGATTTAAGGTCTAGCCTAAATTCATGGCAGGCTCTTGGGGTGAAGCCCTTTATTGAGTTGAGGCAGCACACGCATGCAAATATCGCTGTCATTCCTTCATACTCTCAGCTGAAGAACACATCTGAAGGACATTCGTACTGAGTTTTACGAAAGGGTTTGATGCATGTACGGCTTATGAAATACTGTAATTGGATTTCCAGACAGCTGTTGACAAAGTCTCCTATGAGCACCTAATCCCTAATCAGCAGTGCCGAGCTGGAGCATGTTCCTGGAGCTGAATAGAAAGCAAACCTAAACAAGTAAGAGGTGGCAGCCAGAAAATGGCAAGACATAAGCCCATGTTTATCACATTAAGTGAAAAATTTCTCATTAAAATAAGCCTGATCCAGAATCATCTGTTGTCCTTCACGACCTCAACGGTAACTAAAGCACTGTATAGACCTTGTCTATCTGGGTAAGCAGAAATGGCAAAAGTACACACATACTTAACTCAAATCAAAGTACAGATACTCATGTTTTAAAAGACTCTGGTAAAAGTTAAAGTACTGAGTACACTTTTTCACTCATTTTAAAGTAAAGAAGTATGGGCTCTGACATGTACTTAACTGTTTTAGGGTCACGCTGGTAACTGGACCTCACATCAGCAATAGATTAATACAAAAGAATAAGAAATTGTGTTGCCTTATAAATGTCCAGGCTGAACAACCACTAAATAGAACACAAGCAGAGAAAAGATGATGATCAGGAGATCAGGCTAGTCTACGTCTATGGTGCGTGAAAGCCAGGAAATGATACCCCAGTGGTAGATTGAAAAAAAAAAAAACGTGCAATGACAAGAAATAGGTTAATGGGCTAAAAGCAGCGTGCAATGAGCCGAAAAAATATTGATTAATATAACATTTATATAAAAATACATTAAGACTGAAGTAACGAGCCTAGTTTGAAGGAAAAGGAACAAATATTTGTGTAAAAACTTTCTTGAGTGAAAGTAAAAAGTAAAGTACTGATATCAGAAAAATGTACTTGAATACAGTAACAAAGTTACTTAGACTTTATTACTTCCCATTTCTGCTGGAAAGCCATTTGGAGTAAAACCTTGGTGATAATGTACTTCTATGCTTAATTAGAATAATATGCAATGTGTTTCTATTATTTTGTAATAATCCTGCTAATTCCAAAAGTATTTTAAAAGAGGTAGATATGCAATAAATATGACAATTTATGGGTGAAGGAGATACTTATGAAATGCTGAGGGGAAACATTTCTATCCCAGATTGAATTATAGAGTAAATATCACTAGCAATATTAATTGTAATGTTCACAAAAAAAGCCCCAGACATAGTAAATATTCATATTACACAAAATATACACCATTCACCATAAAGTTCATGATTTTTTTTTTCTATTCATGTAATAACCAATTTCAGCCCCTCTGCTGCAAGTCTTTGTGGGAGTCTACCTGTGGAGAAAACTATCTATATGCAGTGCAGCTAATACCATGATTACCATGATTTTCTAAGCAGTCATGGCAGTACATGCTAAGTGGTATTAATAAACATCATTGCCATTACCGATTGTAACACTTGGCCTCTATTACTTTCAGGACAAATCGGTTTACCTTGTAGAGCATAAATGTTTAGAGTACCTAACATTACTATAAACATATATGTATTAAAGCTATTTTTACCTACTAAACAGACAAATAGTGGACACCTGCCTATAAGATTTGTATGTGCCTTTTGAACATTCCATGGCACAGTTATATACCATTTGCTTTTTGAATAACTCAAACTGTTTTGGGAAGATGATCCACTAGATTATGGAGTGTGGTTAACTGAGCATTCCATTTCACATTTTGTCCCCATTTGCTTCTGGAAAGATGTTCCACTAGATTTTAGAGTGTAGTTGTAGAGAGGTCATTCAGTGTTAGTAAACTCTAAGGTTTTCGGTGTTTGGATTTCCATGTTGAATGAAGTCTTGTATGACTGCACGTGCCATTTTTGTGGACTAGAAGCTATTGAAAAACCCTAATTTTTCTACTTCATACTCAGAAAAACCTGCCATCCTTGGTGGCATAAACTATACACAGATTATATAGAAAAAATATTGCAGCAGATGCATAGACGCAGATGAAATATGTACAAGTACTGACATACCTTGTCTATAGTCCCAGTCTCTGGATGCCGTCATGATTACAAATTACTTGAGTTCCAATCCTTTATTGTTATTCTATAAGTAATTAATGTTTACATGGTTGTAAATCATTTTTACTGAACCTTGAAACGTATTGACTATTGACTTCAGTGTTAGAGTCAATGTATACTGCGTGCCAAAAATTGCTTTAGACATGAAATGTATTGTAAAGAGGCAGCAGTCAGGCATAAAGGAGGCATCTCTTGGTCACTTGGACATATGCTGTCCTTAACATAGACATTTTGGCATGTAGAGAAAGCAGCGTATGAACTTCTGCATAACACAACAGACTCCATAGAGCATGAGCTGTAAAGAACCAAGATCCCTAACAGAGCAAGATCTTAAGGGAATATTTAAGGAGGGCATTTTTAAATAGTCTATTCTCCTCCGAGTAGCCAAGTTGCAGTCTTGGAGAGGCCATTTTTTTTAAAGGGAGAGCTGCAAGCCATGGGTGGCGTGTTTCTCGGCTGGGTTCAGCACTATATAGAATGAAACAATGGCAAGCTCAGAAATAACAGCACTCAGTCTTCCCCCGCTCTCTCATGCTCTCACCCTCCCTTACTCATTCTGCATTCGGAGAGCCGGATCGCTCACATCACCCACGTAGCCATCCATTGCACCCTCCTCCACAGCACCTCAGATAACCTATTTGTGAGTAGATGGGTTTCAGCTGGCCTAAATGAAAAGCTTGTGAGCCTTCGGTGAATCGCTTCTGTCTGTGTTGAATCGAGAAAGGTTATAATTCGACATCTTTATTACCTTTGAAAAATATAACTGTTCCATGAGTAATATGTGCATTGCATAATAATGATACAGCTTACAGATTCTGAAACACAGTCTGGATGATATTTTAAGATAGCTGATAGTCCATAGATGTATTCACTGCAGCTTTGATTTAATGACATACCAGTATTCATAACTGATGGTGAAAGATATCTCTGTACAGAAATAAAGTGTATTGTTTGATTATGGGTGTAAAATTTCAAATTAACCAAGGACTGTTTTTGAGATTTTCTGCTCAGAACAACCAAATACAGTATGGGTGGGAGAGTGTGGGTGCTTTAACCCTGAAGCCAGTTTTTTTGTTTTTTTAAAACACACTCCTCCTCTCAGCTTCTTTCTCTCACACATTCTCACTATCACACATGCTCTCTCTCTCTCTCTCTCTCTCTCTCTCTCTTTTTAAAGCACAAGAAATCCACTTTCCTATTTCATCTTCCAGAAGCCCTCACCACGAATGTATAATGTGGGAGGAAAGCGGGGGAGTGCTAGCCTACTTTATCACAGACTAAGGCATGCCAGCTCTTCATCACGATGCCTGTGTATCTGAAGGCAGCTTGGCATTTCTTAGGTCTCATACTGCTGTTGGACTGGAGATACTACTTCTCGGAATGGTCCTTGGAGCCAAAACGCAACTGAATGTGTCACAATTGAGAAGCTAGACGGTTGTCCATGGGCATCTGGTCAGAGCCAAGGGGGGCTGTTCCTGTCTTATTTGGTCGCTGCCATGTGTCATCATCTGCCAAAGCTGCATGTGTGTAAATGCCTCAATGCAGATTTCTCAACCGGGAGCCTGTTTGGTCTGCTGTGGCAACTTGATCTCATTAGAACTAATCACAAGAGATCCAACAAAGCAAGAAAGATTGTGCAATAATGAGGTCATAAGAAATGTTATGCTCACAAAACCAATGAACTTGTAATAGGTTACACAAAAGACATCAGTGAAACAATACCAATGGGCTGCTGGGAAAGCAAGAAGGTGGGGGTGAGCAAAAAGCTGACACATTAAGACAAAGAAAGAGAACTGTGGGTGAAGCGAGAATAGACCGTGAGAGTAAAGATAAAACAGAGGTCAGGTAAGTAATGGAAGTAGAAACAAAAATCCCAAAGGGATGCTTCCCGGTTAAACCACTCATGGCTACCAGTGGGGAAAAATATGAAGAAAGGGCACAAGCATGTCTGCAGCTAAATTATAAATCAACATTTGAATCTATATGGAACGTTAGGAACATATACTTTTAACCTTTGCCACAAAAGTCAGTACCTACAACAAAACACCACAGATTCGTATATAAACAGAACAAATTTCAGCATATCTCTTTTCATTTTTTTGTTGCCTTGATGTCCTCTTTTTATATCACACATCCAAAAACCAAGCAGTGCAAAACAAGGCACCCAAAGGTGTATTTGCAAAAAACCCCAAACAAACAAAAAAAAAAACCAATCCAGCATAGCAGTGGTTCTACTGTACTATAATGAAAGGAAAAAATAAAAAAGAGAAAGCCACCTGATGTGAACATTTTAAAATATCCTGAGCGGTCACGTGTGTACACCCACTTGGGACCTCCCCAAAGAATCCGCCCACCGCTGTCTATGCCTGTGTATGAGCTGTCACAGACGACTGCTCAAAGCACTTCTAGAGGAACTGCCTGAGAACACATGAGAGGAGAGCAGACAGCATGCTACCTGCACAAGTGTTCATAACCACATGTCCTGTCCAGTGATAGACGTGTGCAACAATATGAAAGTCTTTATGACTGGAAGCAGCTCGACGGCTTCACAAATCCATTCATTCAATGGTGCGGAGAAAATCAATTGGATGTTGAAAGAAACAGAAGGTAGAGCTGATGTATGGGCTATACAAGAAAGGCAGTCGATAATAAGCAGCAGGATGGGGGGGTGATGCTGGATTTCACTGCAAGCTCATAAAAAATACATTTTGTTTTCTTATGGATCATGTTTAGGTGGTGCATCTTGATCAATTGTTCCGGGCTATCTGAAACTCAGTCAGCGATCAATGGCAAATTATGTTATCTACATGGAAAATACAACATTAACACATTGTGCCATACCAGTCTCAGTTATTTCAGCTAGCAGGATTGTGGTTATTTTATTTTCAAAACACTTGAATTGTTCAAATCTTCTTTGCAAATTATTTAAATTATTTAGATGAGGAAACACTTGCTCCTTTAAACAAAAAGAGGACAAAACAGTATTCGTATATATATCTCATATATACATATATGCTAACAAATTGTTGACTTCTTGTTAAGGACACAATGGGTTACATTAGAAATTTTGTATTTTTTAAATAGTCATTCCCTGTAGTCTGTATTAATGCACTGAAATAGTAGGCTAAATAAAAATTTGTCAACCCTTGTATGCATACATGGAAATAGCAGGATTGCTCCTGATTTCTACTTTTTTTAAGTGTATTAAGTATTTGTTAGCCAAAATAATAATCCATCCACATAATCATTTCAAATTGCTGTGTGTCTGATGTATAGGTGCAGTGGCTTGCGTTGTATGGAAGCACAATGCACGATATCATGTAAATACAAGCCAAGAGATTCAGTTAAAGTTTACATCAAATATTAGAATGAAGGAAGAAACGTGATCTTAGTGATACAATGTTAACCATTATAGCTGATGAATATTGGGCTGGGTTGAATATTTCAGAAATGGCAGAACTTCTTGGATTTTTCATGCACAACAGTCAATAGAGGATAGACAGTACAGTGTTAGAAACAAAAACAGCAAGAGGAAAAAAGAGTCACCCAGTGAGAGGCGGTTCTGCAGCAAAAAGACACTGTTGATGAGAGATATCAGAGGAGAATGGCCAGACTGATTCGAACTGACAGGATGTCTTGAGTAACTCAAATAACTATCCTTTGCAAACAGAAAAGGCAGAGCATTTGATGTCGATGGACTACAACTACAAAAGGCTGGACAGTAGAAGATTGAAAAAAATACTACCTGGTCTTTGTCCAGTCTTCTGCTTTCTTTTCTATTTTCATCTTTGTAAATGAATCAATTCTAGACTCGTTTTAGATTTAAAAGCAACAAGGTATAACAAACAAATATAACAAACAAAGTTTTTTTTAATTCTTTGCAGGCAGAAACATAGTCAAGGTGCCATTAATTTCTCTGGAGCTGCAATTAAAAACCATTTGTGGTGTTTTTACAATCAGACTTACAGCAAGCTATACAAGACCTAGGAATCTATTTAAAGGAAGCATGGCACTATGGCACTCTTTGTAGGCTTGTGTGATATCGAATATTCCAACAACAACAGTTCTCAAAAGCTTGACCCTGAACAATGGAGTGGTCCTTCAGCAGCAGAAAAGGTTGCTAAAAACAATAGCAGATTGTTAAATGCACTGCGAGACACTGTTCTGACCTTGCGAAGGACAATGAAGGCAGTAGAAGGAGCCAAATAACATGCTAGTGGAAGCAGAGTGGAGCTAAAAACACAGTGTGTTTCAGAAATTTTTTGGAATCAAGATATTTACCACAGGAAAGAACTGCAGTTTGTCCGGCATTGGATTGATTGAGACCAGTAAGAAATTGTGAAGGCGTTCTTCAAAAGGGAATGAGGAAAAGCAAAGTAGGTGGTAGAGGACCTTAAATGAGTAGTCTTTACACATATGCTTTTTCTAAGAGCAGTTTTTTCTAATAGGCCAATGTTCAAGAATAAATATAAGCAAGCAAAGATAAGCTGTTCCCAAGGTGCTCTTTTTTTTATTTACTGATGAATAGACATCAATAACAAGTCAGTTTATTTTGTTCGATAGCCAAACCATGCGTGCACCTCTAGATCTGAACTAAAGCAGCCGCAGCTTAGAACCAAGGTTTGTGATGCAGGGCTAAATGAGTTTATATAGGTTTGCAGAGGTACTTGGTTTGAGTTATTTTTCTGTTCAGGGACTATTTGTCTCTTTATATCATCATACTGATAGCATCTTCAATAAGGCCAAAGACTCCAGTCATTTTATGACTTAGTGATGGTTGCCTCTGATTTAAAGGAAACATGCAAGAACACAGTGTCGCAGGGAAAAAAAAAAAAAACTGACAACAAATATGCATCATTAAAAGGCTGTCAATGCATCCTGTTTTGTCTCAAAATGCCCAGTGCTGAGGAAATGGCTGCTTATCAAAACACTGCATTGGAGACAGTTTTGAAAGCAGACAGCTTTTTTTTTATCAAACAACATCTGTGGGATTGTCATCGCAAAAGCAAATAGGGCCTTTGACAGTAGACTGGTTTCTCATTTCTTAAAGAAACCTCAGAATTCTATTTAATTATTCATTTGAAGATCAGTTTCTGTTTGTTGTACAAGCTATTCCATTTCAACAGACCTTCACTACAATCCATTTTTTGGATTGGGATTATGGGGTTAGATTTTCAAAAGTCCAATACGAAGAATTAACTGGATACAATTGATCTAAAAAGCCAGATGAGTCGGGACTAATGGTATGTATATTCTATACGAACTGGAAAATCACAAGTGTTTGTGAAGTCAAGCATGCATACTGTAAGTCAGGCAGAAAGCTCTTTTTGAATGAGACGCCGCATGAGCAGCAATTTACACGTGTCTTATGATGGGAGAGCTGACTGGTGAGGTGATTTGGACAAAATCAAATTACTGAGAATATTGTTGGAGGGATGAATGTGCATTTTAATTTTTGAACAAAAATAGCATAGTTTAAAAAAAGATTTTTAGTTCTTGGAAAATAATAATAATAATAATTCAGTAGTGATTTCAGCTATGAGTGGCACAGTGGTTAGCAGATGTTTATTTCAACTGACTAGAGGTGGACAAAGTACACAAACCATCGACCAGAAAATCAGCCAATCATATCGGCCAAAAAAATGTGCATCAAATAGTAGCCCACGATTTCTAAATCAGAGAAAAACCCATATTGGCCAACCTCGGTAGTAGATACCAACAAGCAGCAATCAAAACAAACTTAGTTGAGAAAAAAGTAAGATATTTAACTTTGAAATGTAGTGAAGTTAAAGTTAAAGTCTCACCAAATGAAAATACTTCAGTAAAGTACAGATACGTGAAAAAGCTACTTAAGAACAGTAACTAATTATATTTACTTAGTTACTGTCCACCACTGCAACTGACTGTCTGTCCACAAAAACCCATGCATCTCCCATGTCTCTGTTGATTTCCTACAGGTTCTCAGGTTTCCTTTGGACTTTACCTATGCCAATAGATGGACTGTTTAAGGCAAACTGCCCCTGGAGATGTGACTGAAATACATACTAGATAAGATACCAGTCGATCACATAATCATTTACACCTAGTAGCTATTTAGTGTAGAATATCCACCCAATGCCATGTTTTTGGAAGTGGGAGGAAACCAGAGACAGAAACCTGGAATCAGGGTTGATCCAGAGACCCTGGAGTTGTGAACACACAATCCACACCAGGGGAACAAAATCTGATGTCTATTTTTTAACTATATCCTTTAGGGTGTTTTGTACAAACGGTTTAACTTTGCACAACATTATTAGCAAACACGATAATTAGAATTTTATTACTCTTCCATGATGCTGCTGTTTGGTCATTTAATGCTTCATGTTTTGGGATCGTTTTCATTATTTTGCATCATTTTTATATAAATACACACACCCAATATGGAATATGGAAGAAGTTGCTGCTGAAACACTTGCTGAATTATGAATCATGCTGTTGCTTCCTTTAATGTTTTTTTCTTCTTCTTCCAGGTTCTTCCAGTGTCATACTGCCCTTCGAGTTTATGTAAAAGCCTATTACCTCTACCCTTGACTGCTCTTGCCTTGGAAAAAAAACATGTGCATATTAAATGTGCTTGTGTTTGTGCCGTTTAAGCTCCTCCTTCATGACTACCACTTAGCGAAGGTTAGCTAGAGGTCCTTTCTCTCATTTTCAAAAGACTCTTATTGAATCACGAATACGTATGACTTAATAAAGCCACCGCTCAAACAGATTACAACTGATTACTATTAAATGCTAACAACTAAGACTTACCAATGACCGTTTATATTTGGTGTAATATGATGTGGCAGATTCATATCAGCACGCTATGACTAATGTTGTGTTTGACTTTTTTCACTGTATATAGTTTCAAAAGAAATGAAATGATTAGCAATCCACAGGCATCCTCTGTGGACGCCTAGGGAGACCTTACAGGAATTAACACCAGCAGTTAAATGAAAATTCGATTTATTTAACATGCAAACATTTTATTAGACTAAATGATTGCTCTAGTCTTGTCATAAATGTATGCTTTTAGCACTGCACAGACATAAAGAGCTATCTGTATTGTTTAAATGATTAGTGTTTGGTCATTTGGACTGCCGTTATCCTGAAAAAAATGTAACACATTACATTTGTCTTCTATATTTGTCCCGAAATTGGCCTGCCCTCATTTTCAGGGTAGCGTGTCCTGCTTCTGGGTTGCACTGTCAAATAAAATCACTGGTTTTACTTGCTTTTAGAAAGCACTACGAAGTCAAAGTATATTTTCGGCACCTTAGCCCAACACTTAAAATGGCTCTTTCTGTAGACATTAACATGAAAAATGCAAAGAAGTAAATACATATAAAAAATAACCTTCAAACTGTGTTTCAAAGCAGCCAGTGCATCAAGGCCACATACTGTAGGAGTGTAGCAGCAGGAGTGTTACATCAGTGTGTGTGTGTGTGTGTGTGTATGTATTTGTGTGTAGGCAGGGGAAGAGAAGAGGAGGGAGGGGGGGTTGGGAATATTGTGGTGTTCATCCTCTCTGCATCTGCAGCCTTGGAACAGCTGAGCCATGGTGTGACCCAATAACCACACATGTTTGCCCTGAAGGCATTCCTTCTTACTATCTCTGCCTCTGTGAAAAACCATCAAGTTACCAAAATCAAAACACTACCATTTTGTCAGGAGGCAAATCAATAAAATCAATGCATTCTGATTACCTTGGTTATATCTTCCACCCTTCCTTCACTAACCTGAAGGTGAAAAGGCCTTTCATTTAGTTGCATAATAAGGTGCTGACTGGGTCACAATCTTAAAGTGGTCTGATATTTTGCCTTTGAGGCAAGTCAGGGACTAAAATATCAATGTGGCTGGCAATCCAGTAAAAAGCTCAGTCAGACAATACATACCTCGATTTGAATTTTTGTGAGTTTTTTTTTTGCTGGTAACCTCCTTCATATTCTCAGGGTTCTGAACTATACTTTTCCTTATAACCATGGTCCAAAAATACGCTTTTGTCTAACATTTTCTTTCGTTTATCTGCACGTTTTTGAAAAGAAAGCATTTCCTGCAAAACAACACAAATATCCATATTTGTAACAATGTCTAGACTTAAACTTAAAGTGGGCATTTCCTTATACTCAGTCAAACATATGAAAAAAGTTATTTTGCATATATAACCATGATGATCAGGCAGATACTAAGGATGAATGAATGTACAGCTTGAATGTGGCATTTCTATATTTCTTCTATTTATTCTCCATGAGCATATTATCTGACCATGGACCTGGTGCATGCCTTTCCAGCAGCAAAAAATATGAATAATACAAAAATAAAGTAAACATTGTCTCTTAAATGGATCAATATATTTGCAGTCTGTTGGATCCCTATACTGTACGTTTAAAGCTTTAATTTATTAACAATTTATGATACATTTATCAAATTCAAATCAAAATCAAATTTTATTTGTCATATACATATTCATACAGAGTATGGCATATAGTGAAATGCTTTTTACGACTGTCCAAATTAAAATACAATTTAAGGTAAAATAAATAAATAAGTAAAGAATTAAAGTATAAAAAAAAATTAAGTATAATAAAATGTAATCTGTATAAGTATAAATTATATATATACTATATATACTCGCAAAAACAGTATATACTGTAGATGTATATACATATATGAATTAACAGAAGTGATGGATGGATATGTATAACATATGTATATGTTATATGACAGAAGTACAGATTAAAGTGACTCAGTGATGTAATTTATGTTCCTTAAATCGTTATAAAGGTACACTATGCCCATGTTTCAAGATTGAAGTTACATTTCAAAAGATAGAAAGGATGTACTCTCTGTGGAGGATTGTACCACCCCCAATGACAAGGAAAAGGTGAAGTAAAGTCCTGATTTATCTTCATGGTTTTAGCTTATACTTTGTTCTTTTATAAAATATGTCACACATGAAGGTTGTATGAAGTACTATGAAAAGACCATATATTTTTTAAGCGTTGACATTGCTCATGAGATCCATGTTGAAAATGTAATTTGGATGAGGAACGCTGTCTATGCTCATGATGTAATTTCTGTGAAATTTTACTTGTTAGAAGATTTTCAGGTTTCTAATAGCTCTATCCTACATTTCATAGATGTGTAGATGTGAATCACTTTACAAAATGATGCGTTGTGCTTTGCTTCCCACCCGTACATCACTTAATATATTCATGCAAAAAAGATCTTATTATCCATGCCTTTTCTTAGAGAAAGCTTCATTTCAGCCTTTTCAAACATCTTCCCTCTTCCCCAAGGCTTAAGTTAGAGAGTGGAGGTGGACAGAAGTTCTAACTGAGAAACTAAGGGTTAGACTGAGATGCATTTCCAAAAACACATCCCACAGGTAAATGAATCACAACCACCAGAAAGCATTCAGTACTCACAAGATCTATGCACAAGATAAACCTATTCCTTCTGGGCTATGAACAGAAGAACACACACACAAAAAAAACATCTATACATATTCTGTAAGCACATTAAGTGAGCTGTGGGCAAAAATGTATTTTTATTTCTCTAATCTCATCAACTTGAAATTAAATTGCTATTTTGCTATCTGTAGCAACCAGATGCCCAGAGTTATAAGAGGACAACTGAGAGAGGTAAAAAGCTGACAAAACCTTTTCTTACTAATGGTTTGTAAATGAAGAGAGCAAGGCTCAGTCAAAGGAACAAAATGTATGCAGTAGCGTACACAATAGCACATTTAACAGTAGGCAAAATAATCAAAAGAAAAGGCTTAGCTTTACACCAGACACAAATATTTTGTGATACTGTGTAATTATTTGGCATTTGTAGAATATTACCACACATTCAAAAGCCTCTCTACGTGCCTATTAAATAGTAGCTTAATACTAGAAATGAAACATTTGGTTTAAACCTAACATCTAGAAGATATGTTTGTCTTCCATTGAACCCAATGAGAGTGTGAGACTGTTATTCTGACTTTCTGACTAATATTCTCCAGGTTACCTAAAGTAGAAGAATCTACAAACTCATTACTAGCAATGTCTGTTTTTAATTTACCTATGTTTGATGATATAATTATCTCATTAGATAATTGTCATATTTAAAATGAATGTAATTGTTATATTAAACGTCCATACGTTAATCTGTAAAGACTATTTGTAAATCAAACATATAGTAGTTACATTATATTATATTAGTATTTTAATCTGAAAGAGCTGTTATCAGAACTGGCTTTCTTTTTTTTTTTTAGGAATTGATTTATTTGATAAGTCAATAAAAACTGTACTGCACTATGCCCCAAGAAATCATGTAAAACACTGAAAAAAAAATACATACGGGGAGAAATGCCAGGACTGTCAGCATGCACAGTGATTTCCAAGGTTCCTCAACCTCAGCTACATCACTCAAGGTAATAAATGATGTCAGATAGAGAGATTTATCGGTGTATAACTTGCAGATGCAGTTATTACAGTTATTAGGTTTTTTTGTACCGACCCTACATATATATATATATATATATATATATATATATATATATATATATATATATATATATATATATATATACGCGTTACTGTAACGAAGTTACTTTTGACAGTAACTAATACTGTAACGCGTTACTTTTTAAAAATAAAGTAACTCCGTTATCGTTACCGTATGGTGCGTTACCCGTTACTTTTTTAAATGAATGAATTTCGGCTGAAGTGTAGCCTACAGTCTAACCTGTTGACAGCAGAGACGCATTGTAGGATTGGTGAATGAACCACTGTAAACACGAAGAAGACGTGCTGTGGGCGTGTCTCCGTTTATTCAGGTCTGTGCGGCAGTAATGGCGAGTCGAGGCGAGAGCAAGACGAGTTTCTCAAAGTGGAAATATGCTCATTATTTCACTTTAGTTGAGCATAAAGACAAAAACGCTGTGTCTTTCTGGTTCGAAGGTCGTATCTACTGCGATAGCAACACCTCCAGAAACTCCATGCCTCGATGAAGCTAGAAGCTAGAAGCTAACCTGGTGTTCTGTTCTACATTGCTGATAGTTTTCATACTTAAGCTGTGAAAGGAAAATTTTTAAAAAGCTCAACACAACAGCTTTTATGATGCAGAAGCCACTTTAGTTTTTGATTGTGAATATATTATTCAGCTTGTTTTGTTATTTATTTCAGAAATCCTTGTGATATATTTAGTTTGTGCTGGTCTGACTTAAATAAAATAGTGTTTAAAAATTACTTTGTGTTTAAGTCAGTTTTGTGTTTGTATAGACCATAACGCATAAAAGGGCATTAAAGGGAAAATTAAAGAAGGTTTTTTAAAAAAAAATACTAAAAAGTTACTTTTAACAGTAACGCATTACTTTTTGGTGAAAGTAATTAACAAAGTAATTAAGTTACTTTTTGAATGAAGTAACGAGTAACTGTAACTAGTTACTATTTTTTAGTAAATAGCACAACACTGTATCTCTGTCTCTCTTTCTGTCTCTCTCTCTCTTTCTCTCTCTCTCTCTCTCTCTCTCTCTCTCTATATATATATATATATATATATATATATATATATATATATATATATATATATATATATATATTTGTGTGTGTGTTTGTGAGCCTGTGACTTCAGTCCTCGAATAATGATAATTATAGATAATTCTTTAAAAGTTAAAAGTTATGTCCAGAAAACACTTCAAAGTAGCCTTTTAAGTGTATTGGCCTTACTAAATACAAACAAACAAACAAACAAACAAACAAACAAAAACTCAGAAATCCTGTTTAAATATAATAATTTCACACAAAACAATGTAACATCTGAACAATATGTCGTATATATTGTATATTGTATTTTAGTATTTAGTATAATACAACAATATTATATATTTAGCATAAAACAACAATATTGCATCATGATGCTAAATTAGATCAGTGCTTGAGGCCTTGCTAGTAAGAAACATCTTACTAGCAAGTAAGTGTTTGTCTGCTTGCTGGATGTTTTTTTTACTAGCAAGGCCTCAAGCACTGATCTAATTTTGCAGCTAAATTAGATCAGTGCTTGAGGCCTTGCTAGTAAGAAACTTCTAGAAAGCAGACAAACACTGTACATGCATCTGTCGTTGTTTATCCCATGAGCTTCATATCCGCCTACTTATTCATGCTCACATGAAAGTAAAAACCTCCCTCACATATGACATTTTTGTGTCCCATAGGATCCTATTTGCAATGCACTCTCATAGTCTCAACCATATGCCCTATGAACTTTTCTGAGAAGCATTCAAAAAGAAAGAAACTAACATTTCTAATTCTTCTTTTCCAAACTGTACTCATTTAGTATAATTCAATTCAGTTCAGCTTAATTTGTATAACACTTTAAACAATGGACTTTGTCCCAAAGCATGTTTACAGAGATAAATTGGTTATAAAGTTGGAATGTATAGGTTTAGTGCCTATAACTTTCTTACATGGTAATGCCTAATGAGCAAGGCAATGTTAAAACTGTGGAAAAACTCCCTGAGACAATATAAAGAAGAAACCTTGAGAGGAACCAGGCTCAAAAGGGAACCCGTCTGTCCTTTGTATACATGCCTACAGAGTGGTAGCTCAGTGGTTAAGGCTCCGGGTTACTGATCGGAAGGTCAGGTGTTCAAGCCCTAGACTCGCCAAAATGCCACTCTTGGGCGCTTGAGCAAGACCCTTAACCCTCTGGGCTCTATACCATGGCTAGCCCTCCGTTCTGACCTCAGATTCTGAACAAGTTTGGCTATGCGAAGAAAATAATTTTACTGTAATGTATATGTGACAAATAAACATAGCAGGTAAAGACAACTATGCATTTCTACAATTAAGTGCTTTTTTTTTGTTACAGTCAGATATCCTATGCAGACCAATAAAATATGTAACATGGAGTAAATCAATGCAAATACATATTGTAAGTAGGAACATTCAAGCTCACTGTGGAATAAGAGAATGCACTGCAAGCTACTGTAACTGTCATATCAGGCGATTGTTTCTAACTATTCACTTGTCTTTTGCACAGTCAGCGGGCTGCCTTTATGAACAGTGTCTTGTTATAAGCTTATATAAAGGCAGTTGAAAGAATCTTTGTTGTAGCCTTTTGTTCTTTTTACTCAGCGTGTAAAAACAGCAGTCTGCAGAAACGGCTGCAGCCATATAACCAGCTGCTGGCTGGGTGTTTAAGAACCTGGAGGAGCCAATAAAAAAAGGGGGAAGGCACATGTAAAATCTTGGCAGAAGGGACACACGCCATTAGCTTAATGACAGAATGAAGGATGGGCAACTTTGTGCAGACGGAGCGGTGAGATTAAAGAGCCTAGAACTGCAAGTTTGCTTTTAACAGAATAATGAATAGCAAAGGAAAAAAAAGAATTTAAAAAATAAATAAAGAAAGCATCAAGCTCTCTGCTTTGTTGCTCCAAATGGGAGGGGGGAAAGGAGCGAGGAAGGACACTTGTGCCTGCTTAATTCACTTGTGACTATCAAAAAAGAATAGAACACCGTCCATACGGTCTTTTCATGTTGCCTCATCTGCTTTGAACTACTGTATTAAATGTACCTGCAACATCAGGCCTCCAATGACATAATGGGCAAAACAGAAGTAATTAATTTTTTTCCCCCTCTCCTCCTTATGTCTAGAACTCACTTCAAAGTAGCTTTTGGTTTTACAAAAAGAAAAATCCTACCTGTAGGAGTTACATAAATACACTGTTTTGGCTGCCGGTCATTAATTCAATTATTTGTATGGCTTAAAAAAATTACTCAAAGAGTATACATTTCCAGGGAAAGGTTTATGACTTGTATTGAGTATGGTGCACAAAACTAGTGCTGGAACTTAATTTCTCAACTTCATGACATAATCTGTATGATGAGTGGGTTTTGAGCTCTGCAAATACAACAATAAAAGCAGAACTGTGATTGAGTTTAATTATGCGAGGAAAAGTGTGAAGAGTGAAAGGAAGTGATAAGTATTATTGATTTTTTCTTGGCATGGCATTTGAAAAAAACAAAATCAACTATTCGTCTGACAACAGAGTTTCTGGATGCCTTTACCGTAGTCAAACTGCTTTAAGTATAATTAGTTCACACAAGCTAGTGTAACATGTTTACAATATGATGCATTAACAATGTTGCGTGCTTTAATATTATGCCAAATTTGTTAAGTGCTTCGAGACTTGCAGGACTGCCAAAGCTGATATTTCAGCAGGTAATAAACAGAAATGCATACAACAAAAATGGTATATACATTTAAATCAAAGCTCATACATAAAAGCCAGAAAATGATTAGGTGATTGACAAACAGCATATGCAGGGCAAAAAAAGGAATCAAAAACCAGAAACAAGATCACACTCAAATACAAAGGCCTGATAGCGAACAGAAAGCAAAGATACAAAACATATACTATTTATTGAGATGGCACTCATGGAAATTCGACTATGCTTGCGTACAGGTGTGCGCCACAAAAATGACGTTGACTGAGAATTTGACAGACCTCGTATTTATCGGGTGTTGTAGTTTGCAGCAGCTATGTATGTAGGTGTGAGTTCTAATGCTTGTAGTGTGATGCATGTTCTGGTGTTGATGTGGCAGTTAGGTCTGGCACTGAGATCACTGAGATTCTAGTGATAGTAGATTTGATTTATTGCAATATTAAGTAGTGATCACATTAGCCGCATAGCTAAGAACTGTACCAGTTGATACCATCAATATCATGATATGAAACAGGATGCATTGATATTTTACAGTGATGCTGTTTAAAAATGATGACTACCTCAAGGTTAACACAGAGAATATAAAAATCAATCTGCTTTTGAATAGACATGAGCTTGCTTAGCTGACAGACCCCCTTGTTACAATATCAAAGTTTCTATGACTAATGATGAATGTAAGCCATAAGTCTAAAGAAAATTCCTATCTGAAGGGATATTTGCAGGGTAATTTGATATGTAGTGATTCGGTATATTGATTTCATTTGAGAGCACGCAGTTTTACAAGCATTGGAAGGACAATTTTGTGCATGATCCAATCTAGTAGATGAATCTTTATGCACTGAATTCATATTTAATTATAAGATGAATAGTCACCCACAGTTAATCTCAGATATCTGTTCAGTTTCATATCTAAGACTATTTATATATATATATATATTTTGACCCGGTAAAGGAATGTGTCAATGGAAATAGTGTTAGATGCCTGGAAATTGCCTGAAGGAAAAAAACTGCTGAATTCAACAACATTTTTAAGGTACATTTCAAAGCTTTCTCAGCAAGTTCAAACCCCACCGCCTGCTCATGAAACAGTGTTAAATTTGACATTTTGACTATAATGGGTAAAATTTTAAAAGCTTGTTTTTCATGCAAGCCCAAGTATAAATGCAGCTGCTGATGTTGGGAAATCTGTGGTAGTTTTATATCTAAAATTGCATTTATATTGCTGCATCTCAATACCTTCTCTTTGTGAAGATACAAGAGGCAAATTCCATTGTCTGACGAAATTCTTGACCCAATTGTAAACCCTGTTTCTGTGGATGTTCATTATTAACGACATCCTATCTCAGTGAGATAAATGTATACTTTACCCAAATCTAATCTAATCGAAATACATCTGACTAAATAATTTAGCTTATTAGAAATCCTGCACACATCAAACTGTTCACATCAAACATCAAAATGAAGTAAAAAATGGATCTCTGTGACTTTAATTGTGGAATGGTTGTTGATGCCACATGGGCTGATTTGAGCATTTGAGAAACTGTTACTGCTCCTGGGAATTTCACACACAACCGTCTCTAGATACTAGATACTAGTCTCTAGTCACTTTATACAGAATGGTGTAAAAAAAAAAAAAGTGTGACAATCTGTGGGCAGAAATGCCTTGCTGATAAGAGAGATCAGAGGAAAATGGCCAGATTGGTTCAAGCTGTCAAGAAGAATATGTAACTCATATAAGCACTATTTAATCCTGAGGTGAGCATAGAAATCATCTCTGAATCCTCAGTCTTCAACTGTTCAATTTTGAGTTTGTGACCATGATAGCTTCTAGCCCACCCATGCCAATTCTGATGTATTTTGCATATGCCTTTCTGCTCACCATAATTGCACAGAGTGCATATTTTACATTACTATAGACTTCCTGTCAGCTCAGACTAATTTAGACATTCTAGTCTGATCACTCTCATCAACAATTTTGCTTCAGCCTGCAGACCTCTCAGCTCACAAAATGTTAACATTCAGAGTTTATCTATGCTGGAGTTTGAGAAACAGATACATGTCTCAATTACACTATAATCTGACCTAAGATTTAAATGCATTATTTGGGCGTGATAGGAAGTTTAGCACTACTGGCTGACAGTTTCATTAAAAAACAGAAAAAACAAAAAAACAATACATCTCACTAAATGATGTTTTATCCTCTAACACTAAATAAATACTATTCAAGAGACCACAATTAAATATATAAATCTGACACCCTTAACTACTTAATAGTGTAATTCCTATGAAATCTTATTCAGAGACAATGCTAGAAAAATTGTTTAAATAATTGAAAAATAATCGGATGTGCTGGATGAAGTACTATTGAATAAACTGCTGAGCAGGAAGGGAGGAAGCCATATTGTAATTTTGTTCCATCAAATTGTTTAAATCTATTATTCCAGGACCTACTGTGATCTTTTGTGAATTATTTATATAGCAACATACAAGATGTAGTAGTAAGTTCTTGCCATCTTTTCACTTATATTTGATCACATTAGTCTTAAAATCTTTTTCAATTAAATTAGATTTCATTACTGTACATATAACAGCAAAGAAAAATAAAATGCTATTTGATCCTATAGAAATTATTTTAGGTTTCAATGGAAGTGTACTACTTTAGATCTACTGTAGATGTCATTTAATAACATTATGAACACTTCTACTTTATAAAAATCTGCCAACCGTGCAGGCATGAAGTACATGCAGGTGATTTGCCTAATCTGATTGAGAAGCCCAGAAAATGTATTTAAGCCATTGTATAAGCTATCTCTGAATACACATGACTTTCCTATACAGTATCTCACAAAAGTGAGTACACCCCTCACATTTCAGCAACCATTTTAGAATATATTCTCAAGGGACAAAACAATAGAAATGAAACTTGGATATATTTTGGAGTAGTCAGTGTGCAGCTTGTATAGAAGTTGAGATTTACTAAAAAGCCTCTAAAAATAACTCAATATACAGCCAAATTGTCTGAATAGGTGGAAACAAAAGTGACTACACCCTAAGTAATAACAGCTGTTCGTCATGCAAAGCCACATGTCCTATTCATCATATTCATGTTTATCTCCACTTGACATACAAATTTGTGTATCTTGTATTAAAGCAGTTTGCTACTTTGAGTACAATTCTCTCATACTGACCACTAGATGTTCAACATGGCGCCTCATAACAAAGAACTCTAAGGATTTGAGAATTAGAATTGTTACTTTCCACAAAGATGGCCTTGGCCTTAAGAAGATCGGTAACACCCTGAAACTGAGTTACAATACAGTATCCAGAGTCATGCAGATGTTTACCAAAACGGGTTCCACTTGAAATAGACCTCGCAAGAGTCCATCAAAGAAGTTAAGTCTTCATACTGTGCATCAGCTGCATGAGTGCTGCCAGCATTGCTTTAGAGGATGCAGAAGCAGAAGGTCAGCTTGCCAGTGCTCAGACCATACGCAGCACACTGCAACAAGTCGATTTGCATGGCCGTCATCCCAGAAGGTAGCCTCTTTTTTGAAGGTGGCTCACAAGAAAGCCAGCAAACAGTTTGCTGAAGACAACCTGTCTAAGAGCATGAATTACTGGAACCATGTCCTGTGGTTGGATGAGACTAAGATCAACTTGTTTAGCTCAGATAGTGACCAGCATGTGTGCCAACACCCTGGTAAGGAGTAAGAAGAAAATTGTGTCTTGCCTCTAATAAAGCATGGGGGTGGTAGCATCATGGTCTGGAATGCTTCTGGTTCTGGTGGATTCTTACATGTACTGTGACATTCTTATGTATATGTATATGAATATGATGCCCTCCCTTCAGAAACTGGGCTAAACGGCAGTTTTCCAACATGAAAGCGACCACAACACCACCAAGATGACAACTACCGTGCTGAAGAAGCTGAAGGTGAAGGAGATGAAGTGGCCAAGTATGTCTCCAGACCTGAACCTGATTGAAAACATGTGAGGCATCCTCAAATGGAAGGAGGAGAAGGACCATGTGTCTAACATCCAGCAGATATGTGATGTCATTATGGAGGAGTGGAAGAGGATCCCAACAACAACCTGTGCAGCTCTGGTAAATTCCATGCCCAGGAGGATTAAGGCAGTACTGCATAACAATCATGCTCAGACAAAATATTAACATTTTGAACACAGTTTTGGCATGTTTCATTGGGGTGTACTTACTTTTGTTGCCAGTTATTTTGATGGCTGTAAGTTGAGTTACTGCTATACAAGCTGTACATTGACTACTCTCAAATATATTCAAGTTTCATTTCTATAGTGTTGTCCCTTGAAAATATATTAAAATGGTTGCTGAAATGTGGCAGGTTTACTCACTTTTGTGAGATACTGTTAATATTATCATAACTTTTAAACTTGCCCAATCTCACAAGGGAAATAAGCGATGCTGATCTAATTTGATCAGTTGTTATTTATTATGTACAGATAAGGCAGATACAAGTGCAGATTAATTCACAGTTTGTATGTATGTATGTATGTATGTATGTATGTATCCAAAAGAAACATAAAAGATAAAAAAGCTGGGTAAGCCAGGGAACAATGTAAATGTAACCTGAATTGATTTCAAACAATAAGGACAATAATGGATGGCAAATGTGAGACCAAAACTGTGCAATGAGAGAAGTACATACTGGTGCTATTCATCAGTGAATATGGATCAAGTTCAAAGATAATGTGACATACTATAGTTCAGTGGTCGATGGGAAGTAAGTGACTCTTTTAGCATAAGCCTGACACTTGGTTGGTAAGGGACCAGCTGACACCGAATGAGAATGATTCAGGGAAAATTGCGAAGAACATTGAACAAAGACAAAGGGTTGCAAAAGCACACAACTGAGCAGAAAGATCTGCTGTATCAGAACACGCTGCATTTTTTAACATGACTCTTTCAATAGCATTTGCAAAGGTGTTAGAATTTTGTTGACAGATATTTAAATGTAAATATATATTATATCTGTAACAAATTGGGTATATAATCCTGAATATTCCTGCAGAACTGATATCTCATTACAGATATTTCAGGCTGCAAAACACACTGATTCAAAACATATTAATCTAAACAAAGCATACACTAATGTGTTGATTTGGCTTTCTGATAGCACCATATTGCACATATTAGCCTCACAGCTTGAATCACAGTTGATGTTTTATGTTGGTTTACTGCCTCAACTAAAGCCACAATAAGCCTGCATGTTGTACTGTGACAAAAGACAGTCTTAGCGAGCCAGCTTTTGCTTTTAATCCAGTATATATTTTAGTCCTTTCTGCCGGAGCCGATGTCCTTACACATGAGTCTCAGGGGCATTTCACAGTTTGTTTCAGGCTGTACTGATAGTGCTACCTTAGGAATACAAGCACTCCTGCATTACTATACTGTAGCTCACCGGCCATGTCTGATATTCTCAGACAGCTTTTTGATTTGAGCCTTTTTGCTTCACCAGTGTTATAAAAAAAGAACAAATTCAGCCAGAGCTGTTTGGTTTGCCAAAGTGACTACTGCATTAGGCACATGCCTCTCTTCCTGTCACATTGAGTTGGATGTCATGGCATGCTATTATTCAAAACTGCTCGTTCGAAATAGCATCTATTGCCCTAAAAGGCCTCTGAATGTCACAGTGAAACACTGGGATATTTGCAACAAATATGCACATGACAAAAACTTGCAGACGCATAAAATACATCTGCTAAAAACCATAATAAAAACAAATGATATAAAACTGATATGGATTTGGATTTTTTTTACTGGATTAGAATGAAGTTATAAAGTAACACAAATGGGATTTTTACTGAATGACTTACATGGAAAAAACATCACTTTCATCAGTGTGAATATAAACAATACATTTTAAATAATGCATTAACAGCATTTATAGCGTAGCTTCGGAAAGACTCTGATAGTCCTTGAAGACAGGTGACTCCTGTTAGACAGTAAGGGCTCAGAGAGTTCTATCCACAAAACATTATTGATTAGTTTGGTACATTGATGTGGATTACATCTTTGAGGTATTAAGTAGGTAGAGATATATATGGGTATGGTTTGTAGGGGAGTGGATGGAATGTATCGTTGGTTGCGAGATCCGAGATATTTGATGCTCGTTAGGTTGTGTGGTCATCAGCATTCATTCATCCTTAGTAACTGCATGTTCGAGGTCATGTTTTACATTAAGCTACTAGTTGTTTTGCTATAGTTACGGAGTGGAAAAAAAAAACCTAACAAAATACATGTACAAGCAGGTACAAACAATAACAAGCAGGTACAAAGAAAAACAATTATTGTGCACATGCAATAAAAAAAAAACGGTTGCAAAATTTTAGGGGCCACACCCACTTAGGTTTAATTTCTAATCCAAAAGATATATGAGCATTTGCTAGACAGACAGCATATATATGGACCTAACATGAATCAAGTAAAGAAATAATTTTAATTAATTAAGCAGACTGAATGAGCTTGTAGTTGAGAAAATCAAAAAATCTAAATGATCAAAATAATTGCAAAAAAATACAAATAAAACATTCTGTTTATCCAGGTGCTTTTTACAAGCCAATATTTCATAGCAATCATAAAAAAGTCACTCTCAATAAGCTGTCACGTCCCTGAAGCAGGTTTCTTTTTTGCTCATTTGTCCAAGTATATCGATTTCAGGAGTGCAGGGATGCTCTCTGAGAAAATATTTGATCATTTTATCATTTATATCTTTGGCTGCGATTCGTGAAAAGAGTGATATGACCCATTCCCCAAACATACCGGTGACAAGGAAGGAACAAACAATTTCATAACAAAGCTTTGTTTTATATGTCCTGCTGTGCAAATGTGACCCGTTCTGTGCTGTTATAAATGAAAGCTTCCAGACAGACATATGACCTGTCTCAAGCGCAGCATGGAACGTCATATCCTTTAAATAGATTCACCTAACAAGACTTGGCCTCCCATGTGAAATAAAAAAGAGAAATGATTACGTGGTGACATTGCGCTGCCAATCGGAAAGAATAAAATGCTCAGTAAAACGCTATTATCGTTTTTTTAGGCTGCGGTATACATTTGAAACTCTCGATGATTTCTAATGCACACAAAGAAAAGCTCTATATTCACACTACACTGCTCCAAAACAGCACAATTATGCGAAATTCTAATTCAATTCAAATAGACTGAACCCATTTAGACACAGTCTAGGTTTTGTGTATTTTTTTTTTCAAGCCATATATTTAGAGGAATTTGGCAAAGATCCCAAAACAAATGGAGGAAATTAGAAGAACAAATAAGCCTGCATTGACGCCCCACTCAAGTATCATCAAATAGCACTTCCATGAAGTGGAGACTTGATTCTCCAGCATAGTTTTACACTGAAATCCCCCAGACGGCATGTTGTGTTTGTGAACTGATCTCCGATTTACAGCAAAGCCGTGCTACCCGGATGAGAGCAATTTGAAATCGAGCTGGATTTCGCAAAGTTTCTGACAAGCTTTTGTCAAGTCTGATTTGTGCCTGCTGTCAGTTATACGCAGTGCGAAGTCTTAAATAGTCCTGATCAGGTTGAAATGGGAAACGACAGTCACTGTTGACGAGCAAGTGAGGGTGCACTTTATTACTTGAGCCACCTTAAGAGTGAGCAAAGCAGCACAAATTTAAATTTATAGCTTGTCTTTATTATATTCAATGACATAAAATGCAACTAACCATATGGATAATAACTTACAGATTGGGCAATTCAATTATAAGCTATAATAAACGTATTATTAAAAATGTTAATACAGTAAATGTATATTCATTTTTTTGTGATGAAGAAATACATTATTCTGGAGTATCTTCCATACCAGATTAGTTTTACATCTTAACTGAGTTTATGTGAACCTAAAATAGCAATGAAGAATCCATGTACTTTAGCATTAATACACCATAAATAACATTAAGTAACTAACAGCTTTATTAACTGTTTTTCCTTTCAAAATAATAACCCCAAATTTTCTAATCCTGTTCTAATACATTGTCATGCACAAATAAAATAAACTGAATCAACATGCTTGTGGGTAAAAAAAAAAAAAAAAAGCAACTTCCAGTTTCTATACTTGGAGACAGCAATGTATTTAAATATTTAGAAACAATGATTGATTGATTTATTTATTTTATTTATTTTATTTATTTTATTTATTATCATAAACTTGGTTGCTAGTCATGGATTGAACATTAGTCAATGCTGGTAGTTTGGTAATAAACAAGTTGTTGTTATATAACAATTATTATTATTATTATTATTATTATTATTATTATTATTATTGTTATTATTATTATTATTATTATTATTATTATTATTATTATTATTATTATTATTATTATCATCATCACCACCAGGTTGTTATAATCGAAATGAAGCCAAGTGCATTGTGATCCCCATTAAACATTTTATCCACATACTAGCAAGTTAATTACTATTTAAGTAAGACAGCTAATCTTTTTTTTTTTTTTTGCTTTATTCTCATGGATGCAGTGCAGTAATGAACAGGTTTGGTAGTGCATCAAATGCAAACAAACACAATGTGGTTTTAAGTTTCAAATACATTTATAGCTAGTTTACTTTATATTTTTTCTACATCCTTAACAAAAGTTATGAAATGTGTTAATTCAAAAACATTTTATGTTTGAAGGAAAGCTATAAAATAAACTACTGGTCTATAGTAGAACAAACAACAGAGAGAAAATGAAGTTTCCTGTTCTGTAGCAGTTACAGTTACAGTTGCACCTAAGAAAATAAATTTAATTTCTACGGTTTGTGAAATTCATAAAAATATAAATGTAAAGATCTGGCTAACCGTGTTCATGTCCACTGCTAGTGTGTGCTGCATTTTCATTAGTAATATTTACAGTGTTAAAGTAATTTACCATAGTAATGAAACCATAGTAACTGCATGTATACAACATTATTCACTGCAAAGCTGAGCCACTGTTAATTGTGACACTTCAGGTTACCTAGATACATTTTCTTCATCATCTTAAAAATAATTTTATATGAGTGCATAAACAGCCCATGATGGTTCATAATAGACAAATGATTAGCTTTCAACTGCTTTACAGAATTAAATAGATTACAAATATACATTTTAGCTTCATAAATAAGTCCCTATAAGTTTATCCATAATGAGTAATCCAGTGGTGAAGCTGGCAAGGAAAAACTCACTGAGATGGAATGAGGAAAACACTTTAACTCAAAAGGGTGCCATCTTCATCTGAGTGACACAGAACATCCATTCATTATGGTTCCATCATTGTTGAGGTTATCAACTGTTTACTGGTGTACACCTGAATGCACAACTGTTCATGGAAATTGCACGGCCTGAATTAAATGGCTGTCTACACAACTGAAAATTTGCTTCTCCAACAGCTGGGCCACTTCATCAGACTCAGACAACACCAAAGTTGCTTTTCAGATCTTTACTTAGGCTCTTAGACATGAAAGTGATTTGGTTCAAAATAAGTAAAAGATGGAAGATGCAATTTTTTGACAGCAACACATCTGTTGATATGCATCCAGTACTTCAATGACACACACATTTGGAAGATAAAAAACACGACAGGTTCAGCAATCATCAGAGCACCTCATATGTTGAAGACAGTTTTTAAACCATGTTCTTGGTAAAAAAAAAAGGCAAAACAGCAAGAGAATAAAAAAATAGGGCAAAATCTCCCACATTTAATTAGAAGCCTTGAATATTTTGCCTCCTTTCCAACCAATAATCCTGTACTTCTTCAGCCAGTGTGAAATCGCACACACCGTGATCATTCACGTATTTACTCAGGTTCTTATTATATGTAATCTTATTAGGCAGAATAGCACAATAAACACCACTCCTTGGAAGCTTTTCTAGCAAGTTTTGCTTTGATCTAACTTCTTTAACACCAGCCCTTTTCACATTTATCTGATGAAGCAGAAAGAAAAAAGAATTCTGAGTTTGTCAGTGAGGAAATGCAAATGAGATCCATGTGGCAATGAGCTCACGCTGCAAAATGAGTGAGAGATCCCCATAAACCTGCAGGGAGGTGAATGTGCCTCAATGCAGAGTAACATATTTGGACAAGAAAGCATCAGGGTTCTCATTAATGCAAAGCTTTTCTCTGAATCCTAATGCGGTTCAAAGTCGAAGGACGCTAGTAAAAGCCACTCAATATAATTTAAAGATCATGTAAATTTAAGTCAACGTGGGACTTTTATTAGTACGTAGGGATCAGATATATATACAGTTTCTCCTGAAATTACTGGAGGATCAAAGTCCATTAATTTTTTGCTATGCACTGCTATAAACATTTAGATTTTAGATTTAAAGATAAATATGGAACAACAGATCAGAAATTTGCATCTAAATGTGTTAAAGAACTTAGACATATGGCACATTTAGTAGCAGACCATTTACTATAAATGAATGTAGATAACATTACATATTTGGTTGCATATTCCTTTGGTTTTATCAACTGCATTAAATGGTGATCTACTGACATCCCTGACATCAAGTGTTGCACTCTTCTTTTATACTGCTTTTACAAGCTTTTACTGCAGCTTCTGACAGTTGTGCTAGGGTTCATGCGATTATATCCCCCCTCAGTCTGTCTTCAGGAAGTAAAGTGCTTCCCAAAGTTCTGATGACTGACTTTGTCAGTTTAAAGCTGTCCACATTTCCAACTGCTTTTGAGTGTTGGCATTGTGCTTTAGATCATTGTCTTGCTGTAGTTCCTGCCGATTATAATGATATGTTTCTCTGTAACTCAACAGACAGTTTTTTACACTTCTGATATAATTTTGGAGCGATCCATTAATTTATTCTGTAATAAAGGTTAGTGAGCTTGTTCCAGAACTAACCATGCAAGCCCAAGCCATGACACTACATCCATTATGCTTAATGGACAAATGTATGCTTTGGATCATAAGCAGATCCTTTCTTTCTCCAAAGATCGGCCTTGCTATCGCCTTGGTAAAGGTCGATCTTAGTTCCAGAACTTTTGCGGTTCATCTCAATATTTCTTTGTGAATTGCAATCTGGTCTTACAATTCATACAATTACAATTCATTTTGCCTCTTTAGTTCTGCTCTTAATGTCTTCTTTCAAACAGTGAATTGTGATACTTTCACCTCTGCCCCACATAGGTTGTTGGTGATATTGTTGTTTCACTTCACAACTCTCATGTTTCGGTCATCAACTGGGTGTGTGCATACAAAAGCAGCCACATTTTAGATTCTTTGAGACATTTATAAATAACATACACATTATATATAGATAGATTACATACCTTTAGTCTGAATGTTAAAGTACATGAAAGTAAAATAGAGCCTGGTAAAAAAAAATGACTGGTTATAGCTGTTATTATGTAAGCAATAACTATCATGTATTTCCCATATGGCATCATAACTCCGTATTGGGGAATATTATCTATAAGGACACTTGTATTTTAAACCTTATTTAATAATTGTTCAACAAGAGAACTAACTAACAATCCTATTTGACCGCATACCAAATAGTTTTACTGTGATGGATCTGATTTTACTGTCATTGAACGTTACTAGAAACATTTTTTTAAACACAAGTGAAATATTGTGATATTATCTCCTTAACAGTGATTGTAAACCTTGCTTGCATAATCAGACATGTAATCTTTTTCAGCAGCTATCAGAAACCTCGGCATTGATTCAGTTATTTCGTGTTGCCAAGGGAACTTGTTTTGAATTCAAAGAGATTTTGTGTCAGAAATACCAATGCTGTGCCCACAAAACACTTTCACAGCCGACTATTCATCCTCTTACTGCAAAATACTTTCACTTGCAAATTGGAGTGGACAAGCATGGAAAATGAAAAGCACTGTTATAAAGGGATATCGTCACCATGGAATGAGAAAGGAGTAATAAAATATCTGTATTATGTGCATAATAAAAGGGAAAAATCTTTCAGGGGGAAAATTAAATTAATATATATGTCAGTTATTATACCTTTATAATGTATGTCCAGATAAAGCAAATGAAAGTCAAAAGGAGGTCAATGTTAACAGCAAATATCTGAAACTATTATACCACTACATATCAGGCAAAAAATGCATGCAAGAATGTGAATAGGCTTTGCATCACTCTTCTAACAACCGGAAATTGGATTGTATATACAAGGCTTATGGGATTACACATGAAGGAATCTCTGAGTAGCAAAATTGGGTGCTCCTCACAGGTGTTACCTGTGTTAAGTGAGAGCGTTAAGCTGAAAAGTTGGACACAATTGACTGATAGGGTAATTACTGCTCAAGATGGACAGTTATTTGCAAAAAAAAAAGCGAAAAATTTACAGTGTGAATGAAAAAATCTTTGCAACTAGAATCTATTAATATCTACAAGGTCTTCATAAAGATACTACTGGATAGAAATATCCTGCTCTTTCTGTCAGGATGCACATTTATCCCATTGATAAGTTAAATCCAGTACAATATTCATAAACATTATGTTTAAACAACATTATGGCCATTTATTATTATTCTAATATAATAACTGAAGTGATTTAATGACTGTATGGACATTTGCAGCAACGTTAGCAGTTGTAGCATTTCATATGACTTCATTTGTAAGAAAATTGTCCACAAGATTACTCCTAGAAGCTGACAAGTTATGAATGTTGTATGGGATCGAGTTATACTTGTGTGGTTTTATGGCTGAATTTCCTTGCTGTTTGTGGCTTGTGAAACTGCAGACTACTTACAAGCATGAGTGACGGAGAAGCTGTTGGAGGACTCCAGGTTATCCACGTTGTAGTTCAGATGGAAGGGCTTCTCACTCATGTTCTGGTTGGTGTTGTACAGCTGCACAGCAAATCTGAAAGCGCTGTGTTCTTGCACCGTTGAGCGCATGAAGAGCCCACCTTGAAGAACGGTGCAGGAATGTAAAACATATGCAATAGGTATAAATGCATTACTAAAGCATGATCATGGCATGGATAGTTTTTAAGCTGCCTACAACAGTGCTGCATTTAAATGTATGTGAAAAGGCTTTGCATCAGTGGGTCTGCATTTCCAGAATTACGCTTTGAATTTCTATGCAGTTGTGTTTGCATGAATGTTATCTTGCATCCCAAAAAATCAGTCTGTGTAAACAAACACTAAATGTTTTAATTAATAGCTGAAATACATTAAATGATGTTGGACGTTGTTTCCATTTCTTTCACAGCATTTTAGTCTCACATTAAAGTATTAACTGCACGCCTTGCCACATGATTCAAATACATTTAGACATTATTTCAAAATGATACCCCCCCATTTTCAAGAGTTTCATCAGTTGTGCAACATTCAGGTCAGTTTCATAAGTGCATTGCAAAAAAAAAAAATTATATAAAAAAGCTATATAGGAAAAGGGATTATTCCCACCATGCATTTAAGAAATAGTTTTATCTAAAAGAAAATGCAGCGCTTAAAGCATGATCTACCCAAAGATATAAGACTCACCTATATTTATCTGGTTTGGAAATCCGGCCAGAGATCTGCCCAAAAGCCAAAAGAAAAGCGGAACCGCACTCAATCGTGCCATTTTGTCCCTTTTTTAAATAATAATAATAAAAACACCTGAACAGTTCCAAATGTATAAAAAGGAGAAATCACATGTACGATCGAGCAAAGCGTCCAGATGAAACAACAGCAGTGCGCGCTTGCAGTGCGCGCAATCGCTTCATAAAGAAGCTGAACCAAATAAACGTGTCTACACGTGAAAAAAGAAAACGAGAGAAAGAGAGAGAACAAGAAAGAGAGAGAGTGATAAAAAGAGAGAGAGAGAGCGAGGAAGAGAGAGAGAGAGAGAGAGAAAGAGAAACTGAGCAAATTAGAGACTTATTCCGTTAAAGATGGATGGCGGATCTACTGCGGATCTTAGGTCTCCAGTCGCATTCAGGTTGCTGTGAATAAAATGACGAAGCTGAGAAGAAAAAATGAGAAGAAGAGCTTCTCTGTGCGACTACAGCAGCCTGACACCCTGCAAGGCGGATGAACAGGAGCGCGCACAAAAACCTCGAACCGCTGGATCAATGCGAAAATGACACAAGAGCCGATGTTATGGCGACCTCCAGGAATCACCAAGACGTTCTTTTACCATAATGCTCAGCGAACACACCTAAACAGCTTCATTAAAAACCTGGGCTGTAAGCCGCATCAGTGTCTTGCGCTGTGCAGACCATGTGTGTGCGCGCGCGTGCGTGCGTGAGAGTGTGTGTGTGTGTGTGTGTGAGGCTCCACTGGCGGAGGAGTAAAACTGCAGTAACAAGAAGCCTTTTTTATTGACCACCATAGGTCTCGGGTTCAGATGGAGCATATTGGTCGGCTTTGGGACAAACAATAGGTTATGAATTAATAATTACTATAGCAAAAAACATTGCAGACTACAGCAAGAAAGGAGGATATTAAATTCAACAACAGCTTGCGTCAAAACCAGCTACATTTGCGTGCGAACACATCCGAAAAATGCGTGGTTTGATTATTGTGTTTTCGTAGAAGAGGAACGCTGTCCATGGTGCTGAGGAAAGTAGCCAGTGCTGTACCATTTTCTCACTCCCTCTATTTGCTAGCAAACTCTTAATATATATATATATATATATATATATATATATATATATATATATATATATATATATATATATATATATATATGTGTGTGTGTGTGTGTGTGTGTGTGTGTGTGTGTGTGTGTGTGTGTCTGTGTAAAAAGTTGCTCTGTTTAATCTTCTGCTTTCCTCAAACATTTAGATTTTTGCATTAGATTTTTTTTTTCAATTGCACTCACAAAACACCACCAGTCACCCCACACGCTTCACCCAATAATTATCTTATTTGTCTCTTTTTTGTTCAACTTCTACCTCAATCCCCACCACTGCCTGTACCAGAACAAATCAAGCATTACTCTTCTGTCTTTTGTCTTTTTAATTGCATTTTAATTAAACAGCCAAGACTGTAGCTATTGATAAAGGAATAACCTCTGCTCTCCCTCCCCCCTTTGCTTCAGTGCAGCTTGTGGAGAGAAGAAGCTCAGTTCCTTACTGGTTCTTCTTGGGTGCAGTTCAAAGATCAGATGTAAACGTGTTCATAGTAATGAGCAACGGTGCCTGATATACAATTTTAATCTATCTGTTAGTGTCCTGCCAGGACCATATGTTTTAAAATCCTCAAAGCGGGTCTCAATTGGAGATTACATGTCTTATACAGGGGTTTATTGCAGAAAATTCTCAATGCAGAGGACTTGATTACTTATATTAGAATCTATTACCTATATTAGTACCAAAACTAATTATGATTTGTTTTGTAGTATGCGGTTAAGTGTAGTATACATAGACAAAGGGTTTTAATAACGCTACATATACAGACAGGCTTGCATAAAAAGAAAGACCGTTCATATAATTAGGTTTCCAGTAACACAATGATACAATTATAACATAGCAAAAGAAAAAGCATGCATCAACACAGCAATCCTGTAATATCTAAAAATATGGCTTCATTTGATTCCAATGTTCCTTCACTGATTGGGTTTAAATTCGATCATATGTGTTAATTGGTTTGTATGTGACAACATTAAATGAATTAAGAAAGGAATAATGGGGTCTGATAGGCTTGTAAAAAATAACAACAATAGGGGGGATGTGTAAAGAGGGTCTTCAACACCTGGCAGTTTCCTTTAATGTATAAAGTATTTTATTCCTTTTATACCACAATGATATGCCAATGCTAACAATTTTATAAAAACACTATACATTTATAAATATTTAATGATGATTAATGTAATTAAACATCTAATTGTTTACATAACTGCAGCTAACCCTTCTCTCTTCTCTCTTGTAGCCATTAAGACAAAAAAGCTCTGTTTGTTACAAAAGCTTAGAAACTGCAAAGTCCTGTGCCCAGAAGAAGTTCCCTATTGTGAAATACTTAACAGTTATACCTTAAAGTGCTAAAACTATCTGAAGTCTTTTATTTATTATAAACATTAAGCATACATTAAGCATACATCTGATTAACCCAGCCATTAGGGTTGCACAAGCCAGTGCACTCTTAGTGCCAGTCCCAAGCCCGGATAAGTGGAGAGGGTTGAGTTAGGAAGGGCATCCAGCATAAAACATGTGCCATGTGCCAGGTATTGTTAGCCAACAGGGTACAAGTGGAAATTGGGCTACGGTTGGCCAAAAGAGGAGAAGAAAAGGAAGACGTCTACAGAGATGGCAGGAAAAGGAGAAGTGGAGGAAAGTGGAGGTTCGGGTTGGTACATTGGACTGAAAGAAGAATAAGATGGTGAAAACTGAAGAAGGAAGACTGTAGTGTGAGATTCAGGGAAGAGGACAGACAGAGGCTCGGTGGTGGTAAAGAGGTACTGGATGATTGGGCAACTACTGCAGAAGTGATAAGGGAGACAGCTAGAACAGTACTTGGTGTGACATCTGAAAATAAAAAGGAAAACAAAGAGATGTGGTGGTGGAATGAGGAGGTGCAGGAAAGCATAAGGAAAAAGAGGAAAAGGCATATGAGGAAGCTGTATAGGAAGTTGGAAACTAAGGAAGGAGAAAAGGATTTATACCGATTGGCCAGGCAGAGGGACCGAGCTGGGAAGATGTGCTGCAAGTTGAAGCAATAAAGGATGGAGATGGAAATGTGTTGACTAGTAAGAAAAGTGTGTTGAGAAGATAGAGGGAGTATTTTGAGAAGCTGATGAATGAGGAAAATAAGAGAGAGAGAAGGTTGGATGGTGTATAGATGGTTAGGCAGGAAGTGTATAGGATTAGTAAGGAGGAAGTGAGAGCAGCGATTAAAAGGATGAAGAGTGGAAAGTCGGTTGGACCAGATAACACACCGGTAAAAGTATGAAGATGTTTAGGACTGTTTAACTAAAGTTTGGAAGGTGAGAGGATGCCTGAGGAATGGAGAAGGAGTGTGCTGGTACCGATCTTAAAGAATAAGGGAGATGTGCAGACCTGCAGTAACTACAAGGGAATTAAGTTGATCAGTCACACCATGAAGTTATGGGAAAGAGTAGTGGAAGCCAGGCTGAGAGAAGAGGTGACCATCTGTGAGCAACAGTATTATTTGCTTTGAGAATGTTGTTGGAGAAGTAAAGAGAAGGTCAAAAGGAGTTGCATTATGTGTTTGTCGATTTAGAAAAAGCGTACAACAGGGTGCCGAGAGAGGATTTATAGTATGAGGTATTTATTGTATGAGGAAGTCAGGTGTGTCAGAGAAGTATGTGAGGTTGGTGCAGGACATGTATGAGGACAGTGTGACAGCAGTGAAATGTGCAGTAGGAACGACAGACTGGTTCAAGGTGGAGGTTGGACTGCATCAAGGATCGGCTCTGAGCCCAGACAGGAGTCTCCCTGGACTATGGCGTTTGTGGATGACATTGTTATTTATGAGAGTAGGGAACAGGTTGAGAGGAGCCTGGAGAGGTGGAGGTACGTGCAGGAGAGAAGGGGAATGAAAGTCAGTAGTAGTAAGACAGAGTACATGTGTGTGAATGAGAGGGAGGGCAGTGGAGTGGTGCGGTTGCAGGGAGAAGAGGTGGAGAAGGTGGAGGAGTTATTGTACCTGGTGTCAACAGTGCAAAGTAATAAAGAGTTTGTTAGAGAAGTGAAGAAAAGAGTGCAGGCAGGGTTGAGTGGGTGAAGAAGAGTGGCAGGAGTGATTTGTGATAGAAGAGTATCTGCAAGAGTGAAAGGGAAGGTTTATAGGACTAGGGTGAGACCTGTTATGTTCTATTTAGTTTCAGAGACAGTGGCATTGAGTAAAAGACAGGAGGTGGAGCTGGAGGTAGCAGAGCTAAAGATGGTAAGGTTTTTGTTGGGAGTGACGAGGATCGACACAATTAAAAATGAGTTTATTAGAGGGACGGCGCATAAAGGACGTTTTGGAGACAAGGTGAGGGAGGCAAGATTGAGATGTTTTGCACATGTGCAGAGGTGGGACATGGGTCATATCGGTAGGAGAATGCTGAGGATAGAGCCACCAGAAAGGAGGAAAAGAGGAAGGCCAAGGAGAAGGTTTATAGATGTGGTGAGGGAAGACATGCAAGTAGTTGGTTTGAAAAAGGCAGATGTAGAGGAGACGGAGACAGATGATCCGCTGTGGCGAACCCTAATGGGAGAAGCCGAAAGAAAATTTATTTATCAATTTAAGTTTTATCTGACTGCATTAAAATAAAACTCATTGAGACTCATGGCTTATGTCCCAAAAAATGTGTCAGTATCAGCTACTGCTGTCACAAAAGTTATTTGTTTTTTAAATTGTGCACGTTTTGCTCGAACATGAAAGGAAACATAATACAATAGACTGCAAATCTGTGTATCCTTAAGAACCAAATTTAAAACAATTTTGAACAATATGAGGTATTACAAAAAGCAAAATTTTCCCCCTATGTAAATTTTACATACAGTTTTTGTAACTTTTGCCAATTGACCATCTGTATCCTCTGATCTTGTTTATTAAAACAATAAAAAAAAAGCTCAGAGAGTTTGTAATGGTGCCTAAACCCTTCTGATGTAACTGAATAAATGTTGCCAGGTCTGTTTCTTTTAATTTCATCAGTGACAGACTAACAAATGTCTTGGTTATTTATTTATTTATTTATTTTCTTGTTTATATTTTCTCCCCAATTTGGTCACCTGCCATTTCCAACACATATCCTAAGACAGCTACCAACTACATCAATGATGAATGCTAACCCATGCTTCCTCTGAGACACGTGAATCTACCCAGCTGCATCTGTTCGAACTTCTGCTCATGGTATTTCATCAGGCAGTGTAACACACTCCCCTTTCCCCAATTCCCCAGCACCATGGCAAATGTTTTTCTATTATGTCACTGAGAAAGCCCTGAAAAACTTTTCAACCATTTGAGTTTTGAATCAGCTTTTGATTAAGGAACAAACCATATGCACACCACATCATATTATTTTAGTATATTATAAAACAAAAATTGTAAGTTCATTAATTGATTTGGAAAATAATTACAATAAATTATATAAACCACATTTAATTTCAGCTCACAATGATTAATATGTCTAGGGTTTTTAAATGGCAAAATTAAAAACTGACACTGAAGCAAGTTCCAATATTTCTACTTAGAGATCAGATATTAGGAAATTATTTGCATTTAGTAATGTTGTTTCTTTCTTTCAGCTTCTCCCATCAGGGGTCGCCACAGTGGATCATCCGCATGTTTGATTTGGCACATGTTTTTACGCTGGATGCCCTTCCTAATGCAACCATCCATGTTTATCCGGGCTTGGGACTGGCACCAAGAGTGACTGGGGTTGGTTCCCTGACCGGGGATCAAACCCGGGCCGCAGCAGTGAGAGCACCGCATCCTAACCACTAGACCACCAGGGGACCTATTTAGTAACATGTTATAAATCTTTATTCATTTGAATGTGTATTTACATGAAGAAATCAATGCATGGGTATATATATAATACTTTATTATGAAATATATAAATATGGATATGTATACATAAGTATGTATAAGAAGTGAATCACAAAGAGCATTAATTTGCAATGTGTGTGTTTTTGTGAGTCTCTTAAATAGTGGGGAAGTTTGTCAGATTGTAACCTGTGCTCAATCAATAGAGAGGTGAACCGGAGCATGCATGTGTGAGTGAAACTTGGGATTTAAAAATTTGTGAGGTATATTTGGAGGCTGTGGTGTTTGTAGTAGCTCAGGTGACTGAAACGTGACATACAGTGTAAAAAAAATATATCTAGATATATTTAAGAAAAATTATTAGAACATTATCATAAAAATATTTTGAGTAAATTGAGCAAGATTTGTTACAAGGGCAAGGGCATATGAGTAAATGTGCAAAGACATCAGGATAAAATATCTGAAATAAATATACTGGAAATGAAATAATGCAGTGTTAGCAGCCAGGCAAGGTGCCACATTCAGATCCATATTTTCATGCTTAAGTGCATGGTTTTTTAATGTTGACTAATGCAGTCAGTACTACTGTTAATGTAAAACATTACCAGTAGATTAATATGTTTCCGATAGATTAGTATATCTTTTTTGTTATACCTAAAGGGGTTGAAAATGTTTTTGCACATGTAATAGCAGAAAATGTAAAATTCATTTTCAATAAAAGAACCATCATGTCTAAAGACCATCGGTGTCAGAACAGCCTAAAGGTTGAAGATTATGAGAGTTTGCTCAGTGAGAACTGCACATCTGAATGTCCATGTTTTGGCTAGGGAACAGAAAACGGTGGCAATATTTGAATGAGGCAGGCTGCCTGAAATTCATTCAATGACATGCCACAAACTATTTTAAACACGACTACTTCTTATAAGGCTGAAGTAACAGAAAGCTAGTGTGAGATCATAGGCTATAAAATGGATTCTAGCTTCATGGCCAAGTTGGGGAACTGCAGCATTGACATGCTACACTGACAGCCACATAACAAACCCACTCATGTGATCTGGTTTCTCAACAGAAAACGTCTTTGGAAAAAGCGTGACGGTGGCTGCTGTGTTATCATCCACACAGGCTCACAGACCATTCTCTGGGCCCCAAGGGGCTGACACAGATGTCCTTGTATGTCTTCTGCAGACAGGGCATAGAGAGAGAGGAGCAGAAGAGTCCTCTTTGGTGTGAGAGGCGCTCTGGGTAATCAACTTATCACTGAGGGCCATCAGGAATAACTCTTTTGGTCAGCATTGCTGTAGGCATTTGCCCTTAAATGCCTAGATTACCAAAAACTCCCGCTGGAGGAGATTACCTCCAACCCTCTGCTAATGATAAAAGGCAAATGTATTTATCAAGATTGCAAACTGGTGGCTCCGGGTTCATCGTGTGCGAATCAGTGGGGGTTTAGGCGCCAGTACCTTTTCAATATTTCTTTTTATTTAGAGAATTTCTCACCTAAAATATTTTACCTGAAACAATCATTATGATCATAATTATTTGAAACCTATTGCCATTATGCACCCTGATTATAAACAATGTAGGGTTCTTTTTCCTCATCCAAAGTAATTTTTTTTCGATCACAACATTTGGTCCAGTCACTTTGCCTCCTAATTAAATCAATTGGATTCATCGCATGGCTTACATGTGGAGCAAATTTGTCCCTCTAATGGAACTGTCTCTGAAGACTTAGCAGTGCCTGCCACCTTGCCACTCTGTTTCTCACACCTTTTTGCAATCAATTATGCAGTAGAGGAAGCCTTTCAGAGACAAGGGCGAATGGGATCAGCTCCCAATCACCATGGATCCTGCTCCTTGGACGCTCTTAGATTAAGCTCCTGCATCCATGACTTGCACTGATGTATTTTGGGCAACTGCTGAGGTGACATTGCTGAGGAAGCTGTTGTTCCTGAGATGAAAGTAAAAAACAAGAGGTTGCCATGACTAATGAGAGAGCTGAAGCAATATGTTATTTAAGGAGTGCTCATTTTCAATCATTGCTGAAACTAACCGACTTTTTGTTCTGTGTTGTCACCTACAAGAATGGACAGTAGTGTTACTACAGGTCCTGTGTGGTCCAGGTGTTAAATAATGTGCATTGCAGCTGGAGATATTTCAAAGTGCAGATCTTTAAATAGAGTACTAAATAGGAGGATAGATGCAGTACAATAGAACAGATTGGTAAAAAGATAACAATGTTCTCTATTAATGTCAACCTCTTATGTATTTCTAATATAAAATATTATACCAGCATAAAATATTCTTATTTGAGTTGACACATTATTATTTTGACTTCAAAACTCATAATCAGCCATTTTTTTACGCTATTGTGATACGCCCTGTGTTGTTATTTAAGAGTACATTTTAAAAAATAGTTATTTATGTACTACATTCACAGAGTACAAATTCATACATTTGTTCCCCTATTAATTATTTTAAAATTCTTATACTAAGAACCTGAAATTCATGCAAAATTTTTAAACAATTAAAGGATTTTATTTGTCATCCAAATTGCCATCAATACACATGAACACTTCTAGTGGTGTATTCAATTGAAATTCAATTTTATTTTAATATTTATTTTAAAATTATATAATATAATATTATTGATATTTATATATATATTTATATAATCAAAATAAAATCTATTTATTATATTAGGTTGCAAATATACATTTAACATTGATAAATGTATCTCTATAAGTTTACCCCTAATGATGAAGCCAGTGGAAATGGTGACAAGAAAAACTCCCTCGGATGATATGGGAAAGAAACCAGAGGAACCACACTCAAAAAGGGACCCATTCTCTTATGAGTGACACAAAATATCCATTCATTTTAGTTCCATTATTGTTGAGGTTATCAAGTGGTCACTGATGGATACTTGAGTGCAAAACCTTTGATTGCATCTGTGCTCCTAGCCATTGTAGAATACTGTTTATATTAATTAGAGTCCAAATCCATCATTATGTTTCTTGAGTTTAACCTTCCATAGTAACCTCATAGTTTAAATTAACACCAAGGATGTTTTTTAATATCCAAATGCATACAAATGAAGTCTAAAAGTGTTGAATTAACACTAAAGCTTTTGTGGTGTAATATAATTTGCAATGAAAATTGTTCTATTAACATAGTTCAGAACACAAATGCAAAATAGACACATTTCCACTAATGCTGTGAGTCTTTTGGACCCCACTGTAGGTACAACACTAGAGCATTCATCAACAGCTGCACTGCATTGAATTACTGAACAATCTGCACAAGGAATGCGTGATTTGAATGTTCCTCAAAAATCTTGAACGTTCTCCTAGGAAACAGATGTGTACTTCCAGAGGGCTCCTGCTGTTCATTACTCCATCGCATGCTGCTTAATGCCTTGCTTAGTAAATTGGAAATTATTTTCTCTTGCACCTTCAATTTGATTTTCAAAGACAAATGCCTGCCTGATTAATCCGAACAGAACACCATTTCTCAGCATTCCTGTAGAATTTAATGGTCACACAGAATAATCTTGTGTCAAGTTTTGCACATTTTGCTATGCCAATCAGTGAAATTGGATTGCTGTTTTTATGGTAAGTTAAATGAAAATATATTTGGAATACATAATACAGGGCACTGCTTTAATATGTTAAACAAAAGAGCTGATTAAATGTGCACAGTCCTGTTGGCTCTCGCATATGCAGACTCACACTCACTTAACAGAATGAAGTACACAAGCTTTAAATCCTGCATCTGTGATGATTATCATATCATATCATATCATATCATATCATATCATATCATATCATATCATATCATATCATATCATATCATATCATATCATATCATATATTGGTTTCATAGTTTTTAATTTATAATCCTATAAGTCCTTATTTGTTCATATAATAACCTCTCCACTCTTTTGGGAAGATGTTTCACTAGATTTTGGAGTGTGCTTGGGGATATTCTTTTCATTCAGGCAGAAGGGTGTTAGTAAAGTCAGGTACTAATGTAGAGGTTTGGTGTGCAGCCACTGTTCATTCCAAAGATGTTCACTAGGGTAGAGATCAGAGCTCTATAACAGGTCACTCAAGATCTTCTATTTCAACCATGTAAGCAATATCTTCATGTAGGTGGGTTTGTGCACAGGGGCATTGTTATGCTAGAACAAGTGTGGGTCTCTGGTTCAATTAAAGGGAAAATTGTAATGCTTCTGCATCCAAATACATTCTATACAGTTTGTGGGCCACTAACATTGTGTAAACTGTGTGGGAAAGAGCCACATATGGCTGAAAATGTCAGGAGTCCAAATACTGTTGCCCTTATAGTGTAGATGTGTGTTAAAATGGTGTAAAGCCCATCTAGCCTTGGAAGATCCTGCATATACTGTAGTCACTTACTAGCATTGAAGTCAAAGTTAAAGCTATCATAATTTTTTTTGCAAAGACAAATAGAATTCTATGCACTTTAAATCACAGGGATCAAGTGCCATAAGATGACATTTCTTTTAATGTATTTAAATAAATAGTTACTAAAGCAAGATCAAGAGATATTGTGCCTGTCATGCATGTGTGTAAATTGTATGTGTCTGTGCTACTTCTATACTGTTTTAATGCTATCCTCTCTTTTCATCAAATTGATCTTATAAATTTATCAATCTTGCCACACTGACCATATCAGTTAAATAACACACACAATAAACCGTTTAGCTCAGTAAGATAAATAGGAAAAGTTTTCAATTTTACATGCAACTGTTACATTCTTTACATTTGTTTATAAGGCCACAGGATTAATTTAGAATCTCATTAAACTGCAATTACCTATGCATTCAAAGGTTTGAATGCACACTCTTCCAGCCAATCAGAATCAAGTATTCAGATGGACCATGTCTGAATGTAATATAATATAACATATTCCTGATTAAGCTCTATCTCAGTTTCCCGTTTTAAATCAGGTCAACATATTATTACTCGTAATAAAAACATAGAGACAATGGAAGTGAAGTGAGGTTACTTTAGATTCTATATAATAGTTATTTAGATTTTCATCAACTGATTAAACCATTGTTTCTGGTGTCTCAGAATAGTAACTAGGATGACACCAGACCAATAAGAGAGGACTGTCCTGTTCAATTAGCCAGAAAGCTCAATTCTAAAGATTTCTGGCAAAGTGGCCTTGGTGTGAATAAACAAACCCATGAATAAATCGCTGCTTGCAAATAAAGTTGTCAGACAAGAATCACTACTTTGGAGTCATATTTGATTTGGACAATTTGTGAAACCCATGCGCAGAATGTTGGAGCCCAAAGGCAATAGTTCTTGTGTCATGTTTGGGAGGCTGCCATTACATCAGAGAGTAGTAAACATCTCCTGGAGGGCAATGTGTCAGTCCTATGATCTCCTTAAACTAAGTCTCCTTACTTTGAGAGCTCAGTAATTTGTAACATACGGAAGCCTTTGCAATTTGTAAAGTGCTTGTTGAAGTGCTACAGTATGACATTATTTTTACTCCATATCTCATCACTTAATACCTTTTTTAAAAACAGTATGCTGGTAATTTGATTGTCTAGTAACTAAGATCTAGGTACCGTAGCCCTTTCCAGCCTTGTGGAGGTGTACAATTTTGTCTCTAGTGTCTTTGGACAGCTCTTCTGGTCTTGGCCATGTTAGTAGTTGGATTCTCACTGATTGTATAGAGTGGACAGGTGTCTTTATGCAGCTAACGACCTCAAACAGGTGCATCTAATTTAGGATAATAAATGTAGTGGAGGTGGACATTTTAAAGGCAGACTAACAGGTATTTGAGGGTCAGAATTCTAACTGATAGACAGGTGTTCAAATACTTATTTGCAGCTGTATCATACAAATATATAGTTAAAAAATCATACATTGTGATTTCTGGATTTTCTTTTTAGATTATGTCTCTCACAGTGGACATGCACCTACGATGACAATTTCAGACCCCTCCATGATTTCTAAGTGGGAGAACTTGCAAAATAGCAGGGTGTTCAAAAAACCTTATAAAAAAACCCTCCTCTTTGTAAAATGCTGGCCACAGGTTTATACACAAGCCCTATACATTTATGGTATATGGGAGATGCCCTTAGCCAGAGTGAATTATCTCATTGATATATAGTATATGAGCAGTTGAGGGTTAAGGGTTTTGCTCAAGGACCCAGCAACACCCAGTGGTTCTGGAATTTGATCTCATGATCTTCTGACCTGAAATCTAACATCTAAACCAGTGCAACATAGATTTAGTATAAGTATCCAATACTAAGTTTGTATTATTTGCTTAATTCTTCTTAATTTGCTGCACAATAATTTTAATAGCTTATTCATTAAAAAATACATTAAAAGATTAATATTTTGGGTTTGGCCTATTTTTTCCCAGAGAAAAGTAATTATCAATTCAAATCAAGTCATGGCATTCAATTTCAATTGTGTATATATGTATAGTTGGTACAACACACAATTAAATGAAACTGCATTCTTCCAGGATCAAGGTGCTACATAAAAGAACAGAGTTAATTTGGATATATTGCATTGTAAATACAGTATATGTAAATATGTTAGTGACTTTTGCAGCAGTGTTTTCAGTGCAAAGTTGCAAAGAATGTGTTCATTGTGTGTGTGTCTGTGTTTTCTCTCAGAAGACTTGTGGGAAGAAACAGTTCGACAGTCTGGTCTAGGATTATATAAACATCTGAAATATTAATAAACAATAAATGATGTGCAAAATATACTTTAATATGCCTTTAACCTAAAGAAGTCTCATACAATATAACATAAAAGCTTATGTTTGAGCCAAGCCGTGTGTCGTGTAGGCTGCAGAGCAGTGTAGGCAGTATGCATTGCTTAAAATAAAGAAACCCACAGTATCAGGATCTCATGACTGTAACTAACATGTTAAAGCAGATTTTCATAGAAATATCAGATTTTCTAAGATTTTAGCATTTTTTTGTTGCTATTGGGTTTTAGTTTGGAATTTGTACCATATGCAATCCATTATGTACCATAATGCCAACTTTGTAACAATAGCACATGAAAATAAATACAAATAATGTTTGCATAAAAAGCTAATCTTGCTCTACTGGTAACATATTTAATACCTTAATTCTTGAGTGTAGCCTTTAGCTAATAAGATGCTGCAGTGCAATTTACAGATGGCAGTGTTTACTTGCAGTGCTTATAGATCCCTCAACCTCTAACAGCTTCATATAGTCTCATCCTGATTCATTACATCTGTAATGCCTGCTATCTTTCTTAATATTACACAGAGCTAAAAATGTAGATGGTTGTCTTGTTGTCAAGCTAAATAAATGTAGCATATCGATTTTATATGCAATAAAGAGGTGTCTATACAAAACACTCATGAATGTTTCATTGTAAGCACATGCATTATCAAGAGTGTAAGACAATTATGTGTTCATGCTAAACTCTAATATTACATTGGCGGAAATCGATTTATATGAACAGGCTACATATTTAATGCAAGGCTGCGTTAGAAGCAACTTAGAACTAACAAAATGCTGCAGTGAAATGTATCGGGTTGTTTTTACATTCTACTGTACACTGTGTGTTATTGCTCTCAATAGGCTGAGATATAAACTGTACTTTAAGCATTCTTAAATCCTACTATTACATCGGCTGAATGTGTGACTATCATTGGTCAGAAGCTGTTGATAAATCTTTCATGACAGTTAAATTACACCAGTGGTGGCCCGCAAGACCAGTGGTGGCCCAGCAAGACCTTCTCTGCTGGCCCAAACACTATCAGAAGCACTGACCTACATTTATAACCTAAATTCTAATATTTGTTCCATGAAATTGTATTAATTTATTCCCATCAGTCTATTCTTTTCATTTTATAGCGTTTCTCTTGGCTGCACTGCTTCCAGTACTTGTATGTGGATGTTAGATTTTTTGTCCAATCAGATTCCAGCATCTATGTGCTGCCATGTCAATCTAATCTGCCCAGGACCTTCACACTCAGTAGTGCTTTTTACCATAGTCTCCTTAAAAAATAGCTCTGTTTCTTTAACCATTTAGATTTCAACAGCTAGCTGGCCCAGAATAGCGTCATAATTTTTCCCTCTTTTGATTGGTTGGTCAGAGGGAATCTGTTACAGCCAAGTTCGACTAGCAAAACACGCCTTTAGCGATCTGCACACATTAATACATCTAAGTTAGACACAATAGCTGACGAAGAAAGAGAAATGGATTTGGTCTTAGACTTTTCCAGAAAAACTAGACATCGTGAGAAGAGGTTGGCCAACCCCCGAAACTAGCTAGCTTGTCTCATCCTAGGAAAGGGTTTGTTCGCCACTACCAGACCAGTGCCTACGAGCGGTACCACTGGCTTACAGCCTCTGATGAGCGGTGCAAATTATATCAGTATGCATCTTTGGTGAGTATGATGTATTTTATTACAATTTTTTATGTTTTTGTCATGTTATTAGACAAATATTGATTCTGAACTGCTCTAGATGATGTAGGTGACACCGTTGTGGTGGTAGTGTAGAAGTTTGGAGTCTTATATGGGTTTCTTGCTTTAGTAAAAATGGTATTCACTCTCAATATGCGAAATGCATCTGTCTCTGTAATGCCATGTGTTGTTATATTTCGTTTTTTGTATAGTATTGATGGTTTCTATAATTTTGACGTGATTGTGGTAATCAAGGCCCAGGTACCAAATGCAAGACCCAACACTAAATTACACAATACATTATTTTTTATACTTATACTGAAACTTATGGCAGATACTCCACATCACAGAATCACAAAACCATGTGAAATTGTTGATAGGGTGAATTTTTTTGTGAAAAGACATTTATTTATCATATCTGAAAGGAGTCTCCAATATTAGTACAACAGTCGGAGATTAACGTCTAACAGTGTTTTATAACATTGAAAACACTGCAGTTGATCAGTCTGAGTATCAGTAATATGACAGGCTTTATAAAAGAGAAACAAAGAAAAAGTCTGGTGAGGGAACCCTCATTGTACATTCCTGTTGTAGAACTGGCTGTGTTATGGAAAGTGCTTTCTGATGTGTACAAAATATTTATTTCTAAATGTGGAGACTTTAAAAGCTATTACATCTGTTTCCATATTGTATTTGTTTCCATAGCCTGATTTTATAAATATGCTGTGCTGCTGTATGCAAACTTAATGACTTATGGACACTGAGACACTGAGCTAATGTGCAGCCCAGAGTAGAATTCTTTTTTATTACACATAATGTTTACATTTATAATAAAATAATGAACTAGATACATGAAGATCATTAAATGCTATGGGGAAAAGCTGTACTATTAGGCATAGTTATTATTAGGAAAAAAATGTTGGAATTTTTATTAGAACCTATGCTACTGTTGGTACCTATGGTGCTGTTCTTCATTTTCTTCTTCTTCTTCTTCTTGTTCTTCTTCTTATAATACAATAGTATATTTTTTGCCATTTAGTTTAGTTTGCTCTGTACACAATGTAAAATTTACCAGGCATAAGGAAAGGCATGTGGCATGTGGCATGTGGTGATTTATGATTGAGCAGTTTAAATGTCTATAGATTTCATTCGTGGTTCATCAAATGCACATCAATTATCGAGGATATCAGAAAATAATGTGACCAAGCTGTACTTACTAATGTGGCATTAATGGTAGTTCATCTGAATGATGCATACTGCATAATTAATAGAAAAGGCACAGTGTAACCTATAGCTAATGTTTTGCTGCAATGCAATTCACTAAATATGAAATGTTTGCTGGTTTCTCAACTTCTCAAAGGTCATTTTGAACTTTCACATAATACGTGGGCATTTTACTTGCTGTGTGTGATTAGTTTGGTTTATTTTAAGCAGAAGAATTAATTTGCAAGTTAACAATTCATGTGTTTACTTCACATGTTGGGCTTTTTTCTACTTTTGGTAAATAGTCCTGTAAAAAAAAGCTGAAATTTATTTCTCATATGCATAGGATAAAGGTTTGTGGATTCCTGACCTTCACATTTACATGTAGGCCTTTCTCAAAATGTTGCCACTAAGTTTTGAGCACACAATTAATTTGAATATTTTTTATGTTGTGGCATTATGATGTTCTTTCACTCAGAGGCTCAAACCTGTTCCAAAATGACTACGTCCCTGTCCACAAAGTTGAGTCTAACATGATTAGCCATGGTTGAAACCCAGCCCTCCTTACTCTGCATCAGTACCAGACCTGACTAATGTTCATGTGGCTGAATAAACAAAAATCATTACAGCTTTGTTACAAAACTAGTGAGAAGTCTCCCTAGAACAGTGTAAATCATTATAACAGCAAAGACTAAGGAAATATGGATGTGGTTTTCAGATGTCCACAAAAATTTCTCCAACAGGAGAATAAAGTTTTAGCATGTTTTTTTTTAAATATCAACACACACAAGTGAAAATTCTTTTCAATTTATGTTTTATTTGTAATTTTTTTGGATTTATAATGTAATTTAACCAATTGAAAATATTTTTCTTGCCATCATTTGTACAGAGTGTGTCTATTTTGGAGATACACAGACACCTTAACACCAGTTATCACTGTCAGATTACAAACTGAACTGATTAGGCCTGTGGATGTTTGCTATGACATAAAGCTATTCAACAACTAGATCAAGGAAAATAATTAATTTAATAGAAAATAACACATTGCTGGCAACGTTTTACCATTTTTCTTTTTTTGCACGCCAAGAATTTATTCAAGTATAGCCTTGAGAAATCACAGAGAGTTTTTCCAGACCAAACAAAGGTTTGCGTGGTTTATGTCAAACGTCTGACCTCATAAAAAGACCTCAAAACCCAAACCATCTAAACTGTTTATTATAATTCCATTCAGTGAAGCAATATTTGAAATGGAGATTGATACAATTCTCAGAAGGAAGCTTTTAAGATTTCTTTCACACAGTTTCCTCTGACGTCGCCTTAAAGACTCTCAGAGAGTTTAAATCTCTCAGAGAGTCCTTTAAAAGGGAAAAAAAGCTTTGAATGTATTATCTATTTCATTTAATTCGATCTGACAGAGGTAATTGCTGATCTCTCTTGACTCAATGTATATATGTGCGTGTAAAAATAGCCGTCTGCGCTAAAAGAAAAAAATAATAATAAGTACAATACTGAAATCAGGAATCACAGGAGTCCAGATGAGACCAGTCTCCATGCTATTTAGAGGAGCAGTGAAGACAAGAGGAGAATATAGTAGGCAGTGTGAAACAAAGTCTGATTGACATCATTTATAAAGTCTTTTATTGAATCTGAGACTATCAGGGATGTTATTAGAGAGGTTATTGTATCTCTGCTGAGCAGTTTGTCTTCTGCTTCATCAAAATGATTTGTACAAGAAAACGAGATGGAGTTTTCCTGGACGCAGATAATACCAAGACTAGCAGTAAATTAAAATGTCAAATGATTGTATGATGAAAATGATTTTCACTGTAAGACCTTGCTTGAAGGTGTATTTTAGCCAAATTGCTCACGTTTGGAATAATACATAAAAGTCACAGGGGGCGATTATGCAAAAGATTATGCTAACATACTCCCACTAGCTTTTAGTAATGCTTTAGTAAGCCATTAAGTCTTTTATTGTCAAGGGGGATAGCAGGAAACTTTAAACTTTTTTAGGAAAGTAAACCTACAACTACCTGGTTTAGATGTTGGGAGCTGAAACAAATACTAGGTCAGCACCATTACAGGACTGAACAGAATCCCTGCCAACAATAAGATTTTGCACACTATAATAAGAACATTTAAAGTAATTTTGGGCTCTGGTCTAATTATTGAGAGTTGTTTTTAGCTAGGCTTCAAAGACACAGCTGCTACAGGCCACGATGAGATGATAAAATATTTAAAATTTCAGGAAGAAGGGAAATAGCACTGGTGCCAACTCTCAATAGTGTTTCAAAGGATAGTTCGCCGGAAAAGGTCAGAATCGTTTAACATTTTCTTCTAAGTCATTTCAAAGCACACGGATAGAAACTTTGTGTATAAATAGGCCAAGTTTATTTTTATGACTCTGGCAGCATTTTACTTGAATCCTCTGCAATTAGAATCAATTGGTTTGAGTTCACCATTGCACTAAGATCTATGATCCAACTTGGCTGGATGTCAATAACTATATGTAGGTATGCCAGAATTATCTTTATAAAGCCCCTGTATAAACAGCATAGCCATGAGGCTCTGACTTTCTAATAATGGGAAGCCAGAAGTGGCTAAGTATGTGGACATTTTCAAGCAGTGTCATTACCATGGATTAAATGTTTTATCTAAACTCACAAGCATTTACATTTGAAGTTGGAAAAATGTGATGAAAAAAAAAAAGATTATGTAATATAGTTTCACACACACCTACAAATTCTTTGTAACATACACTTGCTCAGTCAAGTGCGTTCTATATTTATTTATCTATCTTTTAAAATGAATCAGAAGATATTTTGCCTTTTAGAGGTAAAAAGCAACAAACGATTTCCAATTATAAGCATAAAAAATGTGAGAAAATCCTTTCAATCACATTTCCATTATATACATGTTGAAAATTTCATTGCAGTGCTTTTGATGAACCATGTATGAAATCTATCTTCTTCTTTGTTTTTCGGCTGCTCCCATAAGGGTTCGCCACAGTGGATCATTTGTCTTCATACTACCTTGTTCTCTACATCTGCCTCTTTTAAACCAACTACCTGCATGTCTTCCCTCACCACACTTCTAGGTCTTCCTCTTTTCCTCCTTTCTGGCAGTCCAAACCATGTCATTTGGGCCTCTCTCACTTTGTCTCCAAATGTTTTACATGCGCTGCCCCTCTAATAAACTAATTTTTAATCCTGTCCATCCTCGTTACTTCCAATGAAAATATCAGCATCTTCAGCTCTGCCACCCCAGCTCAAAATCTTGTATTTTAGTCAATGCCACTGTCTCTAACCATACAACATAGCAGGTCTCACCACAGTCCTATAAACCTTCTCCTTCACTCTTGCAGATAGCCTTTTATCACAAATCACTCCTGCTATCACTCTTCTCCACCCACTCCACCCTGCCTGCACCCTTTTCTTCACTTCTCTAACACAATGTCCATTACTTTGCACAATTGACCCCAGGTACTTAAACTCATCCACCATCACCACCTCTTCTCCCTGCAACCGCAGCACTCTACTGCCCTCCCTCTCATTCACACACATGTACACTGTCTTACTGCTACTGACTTTTATTTCATTTTTCTCCAGCACATACCTCCAGCTCTCCAGACTCTTCTCTCGCTTGCTACCTAATCTCACCACAAATTCCAATATCATCCACAAACATCATCGTCAATGGAGACTCCTTTCTGACCTCATCCGTCAACCTGTCCATCACCACTGCAAACGGGAAAGGGCTCAGAGCCGACCCTTGATGTAATCCCACATCACCCAACGACGCAATCTATAGACTTTTCAATTGCTTAAACATAAATCAAGCAGGATGTCAGAAAGCCTTTTATAGGACATATAGGCCACATGCCTTTCTTCATGCCTGGTGAATTTTACATACATACATACATACATACATACATACATACATACATACATACATACATACATTGTGTATAGAGCAAACTGAACTAAATGGCATAAATTATACTATTAAAAAAAATAAATAAATAAAAAATAAAATAATAATAATAATAATAATAATAATAATAATAATAATAATAATATATACTTCCTAAAAAGAAAGCTCAAGGATGTCAAAGTCCAGAGTATACTTCACATACAGTATACTCCTCCATACATGGACTTCTATGCAGCCTATACTCTGTATACTCTTCAACTTCGAAATCGTAAGTTTTTATAATTTGTAACTATCAGATTTAACTTCAAAACTTGTGTAGGCACTTACATAATACAGGCTGAACACCAGGGGTGAGTGCAATTTATTATCAGATGATCGCATTTGTCTCCTTTTGTTAAGCAGGTACTGTAGATATGCTGGTCTTATTTCACCCCTACTATCCACCAGGGATGCTGTATGCAAATATATGCAAATACAGGTGTAAGTAAACACTTGAATAACCCTGAATGCTGACATATGATAATGTCACATAGTGTTGTGTAACACAGTATTCGTAACATATATTTGAAACTTCATTCAACAAAACAAACTATTCCCTAATCAAATTGCTGAATGTGCAAGAACAATGGTGTTCTAACACATTCAGCAATTTGATTGAGGCATAGTTTGTTTCTTTCTCACACAACACTTTTGGGGTGGATGGGGGGCCAATTTTGTGACATGAGGTTTGATGGCTAGGTCTTCCTATATCTTTGATTTGATATTTGCACAATTAAGTTATGCTCATTTAGATTTAGAACACTTTGCATAATATGCACAACCTTTCCATTACAATCAATTCCTGGGATTTTTGCCATATCTTCAGAAAATTGAATGTTAACCTCAATAATGATATAAATATTATGGCTGCAATATGCCTGTCAGAGAACCACCAGCCACGCCTCTCTCAAATGCTCCCACTCCCACCCAGCTTCTCCCTCTTACTAATCACCCACACCTGTCCCCCATTTACCTGTCCCCTTTATAGGGTCCCTATTCCCCTTTTACTCACTGTCCGATCTACCAGATACGACCATAGATCGCCCGGACATTCTACCTCTCTTGTCCTGTGCATCCATGCGTCCATCCTTCCATGCATCCATGCTTCCATAATTCCATGCTTCCATGCTCTTGTCTATGCTTCTAAGGGAGCACTCAGTTACCATTTGCTCCAATCATGGATTAATTAGAGGTACTCTTCGCCACTGTCCAGGAGGCATTCGCACCAGCTCCTGCACACGCTAGCGCGGCCGCACCACTCGCCTTCTACAGCCCAATGGCACTTCCAGCTTCCTACTCCGGCAAAGCAGCCGAGTGCAGCGGCTTACTGCGACAATTGGTCTCTACGTTGAGATGCAACCTGCCAGATTCCCCACCGAATGCTCCAAAGTCGCGTTCCTAATCTCGCTACTAACCGGGAAGACTCTACCATGGGCCAGCACGATGTGGAAAGTCAATCAGACATCATCAGTGCATACTCCCTTTCCACCAAGCACTTCGCTGAGGTGTTTGGTGTTGCAACAGCGGACCAACACTACCACCTCCACCGCACAGGGAAGGCCCCAGACTGGACTGCAGACATCTGGGGCGCCAGAGTACCTTATACATAGGCTATCCTGGTTTTTGCCAGGAGCCCGGGTTCCAGTTTGGCTGTCCCTGTAGCCTACCAAATCCCCAGTCTTCAAGCCCCACTGAGTACATCAGTAGGTCTCCAAGCCCCACTGGTGGCATCGCCCAGCCGTTGTTCCCCGCTGAGGGTGCCGCTCAGTTCTTGAGCTCCACTGGGGGTGTTGCTCCACCTGGATCATTTCTGGGCGGGGTGCGCCGCTCCCGAGCCCCGACGAGGCAGTTACCCCACCCCCGAGCCCCGAAGAGGCAGTAGCTCCGCCCGAGCCTCATGGAGGCTGTCGCTACACCTCTGATCACCAATGAGGGTCGTTGCTCCGCCCCGGGCACCGACAAGGAGGGTGTCGCACCAGGCCCGAGCACCGCCGAGGGCACCACTGTGCTCCAGAGTTTTGCTAACGTGCGCAGAGGGCGCCGCTCCACTTCAGAGTCTCGCCGAGGGCGCCGCTTTGCCTCAGACCTTTCCTAGCCTCAAAGGTTTTTCTACCCAGTTGCAGTTCGCAGCAAGTATAGCGGTGTCTGCCGCTGGCACCCGACCTTCCTCATGCCCCAGGTTTTTATGTGCCTGTCCAAGACTTGTCCAAGACATCTTGCAGAGCGAATACCTAAAAGGCAGTGGCTGGTAATAGGACATATTACGGCAAATATTTCTGGAGTACAAACAGTTTTGTGGTTCAAGGCCTTGTTCATTTCAGACTGGAAGGTACCTTCACATTTTATTAATGTCATCTGGCAGACAACCTCATCTAGACCAACTTTCATTTATTTCATTACAGTATATGCAACTGAGCAGTTGAGGGCTGAGGGCCCTGTTCAAATGCAAATCAGTACCAGCATGGGGATGTTGAGATTCCAACTCACAACCATACAAATTGAAATAACCAATAAATCACTCAGCTCAAAAAAAGGATGAACATTTCCAATTTTTAATTTGAGACACTGACCTGGTTTCTAAAAAATAATGTCATCTAATACCCATGGTCTTAGGGGAACGGTTGCTCAGGGGTTAAGGTGTTGGGTTTCTTTTCATAAGGTCTGGGGTTCCAGCCCCATTATTGTCAAGCTGCCTCTCTTGGGCCTTTGAGCAATGCTCTTAACCCTCTTTGTTCCAGAGACAACATATCATGTATGACCCCAGCTTCTAAGCAAGAAAGAATTTCACTGTGCTGTAATGTATATGTGACAAATTAAAGCTATTCTATTCTTCTATACTTTCAATCTATGCAACCACGGCAATGAGGTTCACTTACGTTGACATATAATGCTTAGATTAATATTTGTATTGCTTCAGAGCACAGATTTATTTGAAGTTCGCATTCTTTACAATTCTTTAGGCATTTGTGAATAGTGGAATTTGTGAACTATTGCAATTCACCACTACACACTAGGGTCGCACAGTGGTATCTCAAATCCCTATACTGCCAAACTGCAAAGATCTAAACCTCAATAAGTGTATCTGCCAAATGACTTTAATGTCACCAGCGCATTACTGACTTTTCTACAAAAGAAAGTCATTTCCTGGGAGCCCAGTGTGGGACCTTCCACTTGTCTCTCTAAGCTCCTTATTATTAAATGTTTAAAGTAAGAGTCTTTACAAAATTGCCTTACTCCTAACAATCCCCTCAGCTAAGATAATTAGGAAAATCACCTAATTTTATGTAATCAATATATAGATCTTGCAATTCTTCAACAACGCTGAGTCTGTAGAATTTTCATGTCAGAGAAGGTTCATGGCTTTAATTATTATTTAAACTGGACAATAATAATTTATCTTTAGACTAGTTGTGTATTTGTTATGGAGATAAAACATGGTTCTTCTTTATTTAACAGACATAAAACCACTAGGTGTTGGATGACATCTCTTTGCTTAATAATGGTTTATGTTAAAGCCTTACTCCAAACATCTATTAAATTAATTATTTTCTGCAAAATTCTACAAATGATACCCCATAATGACAACGTGAAATAGGTATATATATATATATATATATATATATATATATATATATATATATATATATATATATATATATATATACATATATATATATATATATATATATATATACAGTGCCTCCACAATTATTGGCACCCCTGTTTAAGATGTGGTCGTGGACTTCTAAAAATTCTCCTTTTTTAAAACAACATAGAACCCAAATGCAAAAAAGAAAAATCCAACCTTTCATTTAAGTACATAACTTTGGTGGTAAAAAATCATACATTTAGAAAAAAAAAAACTTGAAATCATGTGTCCCACAATTATTGGCACCTAACAATTCCTCTGAAAAATTTAATTTTTTTTTTTTATATATATTTTCTGTAGTTGCTAAGGTTGGTCAGGGTATCTAGGGACTTTTAATTAGTAATTCATGATTTCCTGTTTCCTGGGGTATAAATATGACGTGACACAGAGGCCTAATTCTCTTACCCATTTGTCAACATGGCAAAGACAAGAGAACACACCATTCAAGTAAGGCAGATGTGTGTCGACCTTCATAAGTCAGGCAATGGCTACAAGAAAATAGCCACTCGCCTTAACTTGCCGGTATCTACAGTCAGAGGAATCATTAAGAAGTTTAAAACAACTGGAACAGTGACAAACAAGGCTGGAAGAGGTCCCAAGTTTATCTTGCCACAACGCACAGTGAGGAGGATGGTAAGAGAAGTAAAAAAATTTCCCAAGCTCACCGTCACAGAATTGCATCAAAGAGTGGCATCTTGGGGTCACAGAGTCTCCAAAACAACCATCAGACGCTCTCTACATGCCAACAAGCTGTTTGGGAGGCATGCAAGGAAAAAGCCTTTTCTCACTAACACTCACAAACGAAACGCCTGGAGTTTGCTAAGCGGTACTGGGACTTCAACTGGGATCGTGTGCTTTGGTCAGATGAGACTAAGATTGAGCTTTTGGCAACAAACACTCTAAGTGGGTCTGGCGAAACAAAAGATGAGTATGCCGAAAAGCACCTCATGCCCACCGTGAAGTATGGTGGAGGATCTGTGATGCTGTGGGCCTGTTTCTCTTCCAAAGGCCCTGGGAACCTTGTTAGGGTGCATGGCATTATGAACGCTTTGAAGTACCAGGATATTTTAAATAAAAACCTGATGGCCTCTGCCAGAAAGCTGAAGATGGGTCGTCATTGGGTCTTTCAGCAGGATAATGATCCAAAACATGTGGCAAAATCTACACAAAAGTGGTTCAGCAGTCACAAACTCAAGGTCCTCCCATGGCCATCTCAGTCCCCAGACCTCAACCCAATCGAAAACCTGTGGGGCGAGCTAAAGAGAAGAGTGCAAAGAGAGGACCCAGGACACTGGATGATCTAGAAAGATTGTGCAAAGAAGAATGGTCAAAATCCTCTCTCTGTGTTCTCCAATCTTGTGAAATGTTATAGGAGGAGATTAAGTGCTGTCTTGTTGGCAAAAGGAGGTTGTACAAAGTATTAACATCAGGGGTGCCAATAATTGTGGCACACATGATTTCAATTTTTTTTTTTTTTTTTCTAAATGTGTGATTTTTTTTACCACCAAAGTACTTAAAAAAAAGGAGAATTTTTTGAAGTCCACGACCACATCTTAAACAGGGTGTGGAGGGCACTGTATATATATATATATATATATATATATATATATATATATATATATATATATAAAGAAAACTACAAAAATCACTATAAAATCTTATATATATATATATATATATATATACATCTTAAACAGGGGTGTGGAGGGCACTGTATATATATATATATATATATATATATATATATATATATATATATATATATATATATATATATATATATAAAGAAAACTACAAAATCACATGTACATACATATATACGAATAATTATTTGATCCACTGCTGATTTATATAAAGAAATTAACGGTCTAGGTTTTTTATGGTAGGTTTATTTGAACAGAGATAGACAGAATATGCAAAAAATCTATAAAATAAAACTTTAAAGAAAAGTTATGAATTAATTTGTATTTAATGGAGTGAAAAAAGTATTTGATAAGTATTGGCAAGTCTACAATTTTGTCCCTGACACCCTTTGACAGCTATTTGGTCTTTTCCATGGTGGTGCAGAGGTTTGAATGGAAGAGGGTGATTCTGTGAGGGGTGTCTTTTATGCAAGTCACAAGTTTAAATTAGGAGTAGGTTCTTAAAAGTACAGGACTAATTTGGTTGTGTGATGGTCAGAATTCTTGTTTGTTTGTTGGTAGGGGATTAAATACTTTATCAAATACAAATTAATTTACTACCTTTTTTATTAATTATTTTATATTCCGTCTCTTTTTGTTAAAATTACTCTTTGTAAGGGGGTACATTTACTAAATCAGCAGAGAATCAAATAATTATTTACCTTACTATATTCACAGCCTTTGCTCCTTTGCACCTTTGGCACCAATTACAGCCTCAAGTCTTTATTTTTTGGGCAGTTTCTCCCATTCTTCTTTACAGAGTCTTTCAAGCTCCATCAGCTTGGATTAGGAGCACAGCTATTTTCGGATCTCTCCAGGGATATTTAATCGGGTTCAAGTCTGGTCTCTGGCTGGGTCACTCAAGGACATTCACAGACTTACCTGTAGCCACCCCTTTGTTATCTTAGCTGTGTGGTTAGGGTCAATGTCTTGTCGGAAGACAAACCGTCACCTCAGTCTGAGGTCCAGAGTGCTCTAGAGCAGGTTTTCATTAAGGATGTCTCTGTGCATTGCTGCATTCATCTTTCACTCAATCCTGTCTAGTCTCCCAGTTCCTGCTGCTGAAAAACATCCCCACAGCATAATGCTGCCACCACCATGCTTCACTGTAGAGATGGTACTGGCAGGTTGATAACCAGTGCCTGTTTGGCATGCGGACGCTTTTTGGCAAACTCCAGGTGGGGCTGTCATTTGCCTTTTACTACCATACAGACCTGATTCTGTCTGTCCGGGTTGTTCCAAACTTCTCCTATTTATGGATGATGGCAACTGTGCTCATGGGGACCTTCAAGACTGCAGAAATTTCTGCCTTGATATAATCCTGTCTCGGAGGTCTACAGACAATTCTTTTGATTTCATGGCTTGGTTTGTGCTGTGACATGCACTGTTAACTGTGGGACCTTAAATAAACAGGTGTGTGCCTTTCCAAATCTTGTCCAATCAACTACATTTACCACATATGGACTCCAATCAAGATGTAAAAGCATCTTAAAGATGATCAGTGAGAACAGGATGCACCTGAGCAAAATTTTAGGTGTCATGGCAAAGGCTGTGAATATTTATGTACATGTGATTTTTAGAAGAGATTTCAAACAAACTTATTTCATGTTGTCATGGAGTATTGTTTATAGAATTTTGAGAAAAATTATGAATTTAATCCATTTTGGAATAAGGCTGTAACATAACAAAATGTGGAAAAACTGAAGCGTAGTAAATACTTTCCGGATGTACTGTATTTCTCCTGCTCGGGCAACACCATGCACCTTCAACATATTTTACCCTCCCCTGGGTGTGTTTGGCAGTCATCTGTGAGAGTTCTGTTCATCATGACATTCAAAGCATATAATTATGCGTTATACATGACAATTACATAAGGCGTTAAACTAGCTGTATATAATGCATGTAATATATGAAAATAAACATTGAATTGAACATTGAATAATCTATACCAGTACCAGTGAGTAGGTGCTATGGAATTATCGTTGTACCATAAATCATTTTTAAGTGTAATTTACAGTGGTGGACAGTAATGAATTACATTTACTTTGCTACTATAATTAAGTATCTGTACTTTACTCAAGTATTTCTAACCCAGCCATTAGGGGGGCATAAGCCAGTGCACTCTTAGTGCCGGTCCCAAGCCCGGGTAAATGGGGAGGGTTGAGTTAGGAAGGGCATCCAGCGTAAAACGTGCCAAATCAAATATGCGGATCACAAATGAGAATTTCATACCGGATCGTTCGAGGCCCGGGTTAACAACGACCGCCACAGGTATCGTTAGCCGACAGGCTACTGTTGGCCGAAGGAGGAGAATGAGAGGAGGAAGACGTCTACATAGATGGCAGGAAAAGGAGCAGTGTAGGAGAGTAGAGGTTCGGGTTGGTACTTTAAATGTTGGTACTATGATGGGTAAAGGGAGAGAGGTAGCCGATATGATGGAGAGGAGAAAGGTAGATATGCTGTGTGTTCAGGAGACCTAGTGGAAAGGGAGTAAGGCCAGGAACATTGGAGGTGGGTTTAAACTGTTTTATCATGGTGTGGATGGGAAAAGAAATGGTGTAGGGGTGATTCTGAAGGAAGAGTACAGTAAGAGTGTAGTAGAGGTGAAGAGAGTTTCTGATAGGGTGATGATCGTGAAGGTGGAAGTTGAAGGGATGATGATAAATGTCATCAGTGCCTATGCTCCACAAGTTGGCTGTGAGATGGAGGAAAAGGAAAGATTCTGGAGTGAATTAGATGAAGTGGTAGATGGTGTACCTAGGAAAGAACGATTGGTGATTGGGGCAGACTTTAATGGGCATGTAGGTGAAGGGAACAGAGGTGATGAGGAGGTGATGGGTAGGTATGGTTTTAAGGAGAGGAATGTGGAAGGAAAGATGGTGGTAGATTTTGCTAAAAGGATGGAAATGGCAGTGGTGAACACGTATTTTAAGAAGAAGGAGGATCATAGGGTGACGATAAGAGTGGAGGAAGGTGCACACAGGTGGACTATGTGCTATGCAGGAGATGCAACCTGAAGGAGATTGAGACTGTAAGGTGTTGGCGGGGACAGTGTAGCTAGACAGCATCGGATGGTGGTCTGTAGGATGGTTTTGGAGGCGAAGAAGAAGAGGAGGAAAGTAAGGATTGAAAGAAGAATAAGATGGTGGAAACTGAAGGAGGAAGAGTGTAGTGTGAGGTTCAGGGAAGAGGTCAGACAGGGGCTTGGTGGTGGTGAAGAGGTGCCGGGTGATTGGGCATCTACTGCAGGAGTGATGAGGAGGCAGCTAGAAAAGTACTTGGTGTGACATCTGGAAATAGAAAGCAAGACAAGGAGACGTGGTGGTGGAATGAGGAAGTGCAGGAGAGCATTAGGGAAAGAGGTTGGCAAAACAGAAGTGGGATCGACAGAGTGATGAGAAAAGTAGGCAGGAGTACAAGGAGATGCGGCAGCAGGTAAAAAGGGATGTGGCGAAAGCCAAGGAAAAGGCATATGAGGAGCTGTATAAGAGGTTGGACACTAAGGAAGGAGAAAAGGATTTATACCGATTGGCCAGGCAGAGGGACCGAGCTGGGAAGGATGTACTGCAAGTTAGAGCAATAAAGGATGGAGAGGGAAATGTGTTGACTAGTGAGGAGAGTGTGTTGAGAAGGTGGAGGGAGTATTTTGAGCAGCTGATGAATGAGGAAAATCACAGAGAGAGAAGGTTGGAGGATGTGGAGTTGGTGAAGCAGGATGTAGATAGGATTAGTAAGGAGGAAGTGAGAGCAGCGATTAAGAGGATGAAGAATGGAAAGTCGGTTGGACCAGATGACATACCGGTAGAAGCGTGAGATGTTTAGGAGAGATGGCAGTGGAGTTTTTAACCAGATTGTTTAACAGGATTCTGGAAGGGGAGAGGATGCCTGAGGAATGGAGAAGGAGTGTGCTGGTACCGATCTTTAAGCATAAGGGAGATGTGCAGACCTGCAGTAACTACAGGGGAATTAAGTTGATCAGTCACACCATGAAGTTATGGGAAAGAGTAGTGGAAGCCAGGCTGAGAGAAGAGGTGACCATCTGTGAGCAACAGTATGGTTTCATGCCGAGGAAGAGCACCACAGATGCCTTATTTGCTTTGAGGATGTTGATGGAGAAGTATAGAGAAGGACAGAAGGAATTGCATTGTGTATTTGTGGATTTAGAGAAAGCGTATGACAGAGTGCCAAGAGAGGAGTTGTGGTATTGTATGAGGAAGTCAGGTGTGTCAGAGAAGTATGTGAGGGTGGTGCAGGACATGTATGAGGACAGTGTGACGGCAGTGAAGTGTGCAGTAGGTACGACAGACTGGTTCAGGGTGAAGGTTGGACTGCATCAAGGATCGGCCCTGAGCCCTTTCCTGTTTGCAGTGGTGATGGACAGGTTGACGGACGAGGTCAGACAGGAGTCTCCTGGACTATGATGTTTGCAGATGATATTGTGATTTGTGGTGAGAGTAGAGAGCAGGTTGAGAAGAGCCTGGAGAGGTGGAGATATGCGCTGGAGATAAGGGGAATGAAAGTCAGTAGGAGTAAGACAGAGTACATGTGTGTGAATGAGAGGGAGGGCAGTGGAGTGATGCGGTTGCAGGAGAAGAGGTGGAGAAGGTGGAGGAGTTCAGGTACCTGGGGTCAACAGTGCAAAGTAATGGAGAGTGTGTTAGAGAAGTAAAGAAAAGAGTGCAGGCAGGGTGGAGTGGGTGGAGAAGAGTGACAGGAGTGATTTGTGATAGTAGGGTATCTGCAAGAATGAAAGGGAAGGTTTATAGGACTGTGGTGAGACCTGCGATGTTGATGTAGAGACAGTGGCATTGAGTAAAAGACAGGAGGTGGAGCTGGAGGTAGCAGAGCTGAAGATGTTAAGGTTTTTGTTGGGAGTGACGAGGATGGACAAGATTAGAAATGAGTTTATTAGAGGGACAGCACATGTAGGATGTTTTGGTGACAAGGTGAGGGAGGCGAGATTGAGATGGTTTGGACATGTGCAGAGGAGGGACATGAATTATATTGGTAGAAGAATGCTGAAAATGGAGCCACCAGGTAGGAGGAAAAGAGGAAGGCCAAGGAGGAGGTTCATGGATGTGGTGAGGGAAGACATGCAGGTAGTTGGTGTGAAAGAGGCAGATGTGGAGGACAGGGTGGTATGGAGACGGATGATCCGCTGTGGCGACCCCTAATGGGAGCAGCCGAAAGAAGAAGGAGAAGAAGACTTTACTCAAGTATTTCTGTTTGTGTAGACTTTGACTTCAACAAATGAGTCGTTTCTTTTTATTTATGAGTGGATGAAAATTGTACTATTACTATTAATTATATAATTTTATAAATAGTGAATATGAGAAAGGACATTATAGATATAATAAATAATAGTACTTTGGATACTGAGACACATTTGATAGCAAATACTTTTGTACTATTTTTTTCTCAAGTTTACGGAGAGCACTTTTACTTTAACTCAAGTAATATTGTACCTTGTGAATCTTTTACGCAAGTACATGGTTTGAGTACTTTGTCCACCACTGGTAATTTGTAACATTTAATGCCGAATAATGCTTCAGGATGTATGTATATAACACTGTTATTCAGGTGTTATAGATGCTGGTTATATAAAGTTCATAAAATGCACAGTTACAGAACAACTGTGACTCTCGGATACAATATATCTGGTTATATTTCAAACTAGAATGGAAGGCATGGTAATCAATATGATTTGTTATTAAATCACAGATAATGTATATATAGGGTAATTTCAGTGGTGAAGAACAAAATGGAACTTTCAGGTCTTCCAAAAGATGGATTAATGATATAATATAAATGATTGATTACATTTTTTAACTACTTATTACTTGTTAATGTTATATGCACTACTCAATATTTACAAATATATATTAATCTATATGAATCTATTCAATAATTATTTTATTGTCTATTGTAAAATATTAATATTTTATATTAAATACTGTATTCAAGTATATCTTTTATATTATTGTAAATATTAAATATTAAACATTTCAATGTTTTTTTTTTTTTTTTTTTTTTACAGTAAATGTGATATAGTTTGACATTTAAAACAAATAAGTACAGAAGTTTTTGTTTTTTTCCTGGTGCCTGAGTAGATTCAGTCGAGCTAGCTTAGCCTTGGGTTAGGACTTCAGGAAATGGACAGAAGGCTGTGGGCATCCAATTAACCACCAACATAATTAGAAAGTGACAGTGGAACCAAGCAAAGATGTGTTAATCGCTTTATCAGTGTTAACAGTGCAAACTGTGAAACTCAATAAGTATGCAAACAAGCTATGTTATTGTGTGGTCATTAGAAATTCAGCAAGTACTCATGGAAAACCATAATGCCATAATGTAGTTGGTTGTGGATTTTTATTGTGGTTATTTAATGATCCAGACAATAAAAATAACAGTAGAGTGATGGATCCTTAAGTTAAACTTCTTATATATCCCACAATACAGTACATGATTATATATATATATATATATATATATATATATATATATATATATATATATATATATATATATATATATATATATATATATAATGTTAATGTTTAAAACATCTCTTAAGTAGTAGTACTAACAGTTCTGTCGTTCAAGAACTTAAGGATCCTGTGCGCACATTTACTTCTTCAGTCAGCGAATTCACACAAGCAGCTTCCATCTGCATATTCAGCACTTTTGTGATTTAATGGCTGGCATAGTTAGAACTGAGGCTGGCATTGATAAATTTCTTTGGGTAGGGCTTGGGAATCCTCTGAGTAATCAAGAAGAAAATAATAAAATGTTCTGATGCAGGTAATTATAGATTTAATTCAATTGATTGAACTGTCATAACATAATCATTCAGGCATGGTATGATAGCCATATTATGTCTTAGGCTAGTTTATTAGTAGTAGTAGCCTATGCGTTTTTAATTATCTATAATCACAATGCTTGCTAAGAAATGAATATTAAACTTATCTTGAAAAGTTTCCAAAAGTTTTTATTTTTGGCAACATAGAGCTACACACAGAACACAGAGGTAAGGACTAAAGAAAGTTGTCTCAGCCATATAAAGTGCATCATGTGCAACCGAGCGCAAACAGTGCAAGACAAAGACAATACAAGACCGTGTTGGACAGATACACAAAACACAAAATAGGGCCTACCAGTAAACCCACTGTATAATATATTATACAGTACAATGTGCAAAAAGAGATATGTAAACAAGAATGTATTTTCAACATAATTGTCAACATAAACAAAAAAATGTGCAAAGCAGCAACAGCAGCAATTCTTTTGCTATATTAGATATACTTTGGTTTATTTGCTTGAATATTGTGTTACACATTCGTATGATTTTCCATTTTCCTTAAAGAGCTTTGCTTTGGTTGACAAAGGCCAAAGCAAATGAATATATGAAGAACACTTTGAAGATTTGACTTCAGTAAAGTTTTCATTAAGCAAAATGACTGCCCATCTTAGAACTTTAAATGAAACCCAATATGCAATTATTAAAATGTACATACATTCAACAAAATAAATCAAATAAATTTGGCATGTGAACAAGGTTCACATATTATACTGTATACACCAAATACGTATTCAGATTCCAATAATTCCTGCTTCTAATGTTTTATTTCTTCCAGTGGTTGAGTGTGAGAAAGAGATTATGGAATAAAATAAAGCTGGACATTTGAAGAGCACATCTCCCCTGACAAGCTCTGAGGCATCGTTTAGTACTTGCTAGGGGAGTGACGGGTCAAGATGTTTTAGAATGTATTAAAAGCCTCTTTTAGATGGTTGAAACTCTTGTTCATTTGAGGTTTCATGCACTGCCTAAAATCCCAGTGGGAAAATACTTGCCAGCAGGTAGTAGTTGCAGAAACAAAACAAACATAAGATTGCTACAAACAGCAGCATATAGTACAGTATAAAGTTTATGTATATATATATATATATATATATATATATATATATATATATATATATATATATATATATATATATATATATAAAAATCTACAATATATATAACCCTTTAGATTTATACAAGTAAAAACACATCAATATTGAATGCAAGTAAGAAAAACTAAATGAAAAACTAACTAAAAATAATTTATTACATAATCAATATAAGGTTTTTGTCTTAGAATTGAAATGTGAAAAGTAAAGAAGAGATAATAAGTGAATTCAATGTTTTCAGTGATCGTGTTTAAATTCAGAAGTATCCAGTCAATGCTGGTGCCATGGAGGGTCTTATATAGCCATGTCTTGTTAATGTTTAAGATTGTATTCCAAATATATTTTTCCATGATGATATTTCCATGCTGGTGATAAAAGCATTTTTCTGCTGGTAATAAAAAAATAAACTTCGGGTAAGCACACATTTATAAGGGGGTGATAAGGAGGGAAAACGTGATTTGACTTCAGTAAAGTTTTCATTAAGCAAAATGACTGCCGATCTTAGAACTTTAAATGGCAATAGAGTATCTAAGAGAGATAAGCAGAGTCCAAGGACTGTGGTGTAACTGGTAATGCAGCAATAGTCTGAACTGTAGAACATGCTTATATCAAGGCAGAAATACATTACCATGGATAAGTGGCATAGATGAGTTATATCATATCTTATGTTTCTCCCTCCAGTGGTTTAAACATGCGTGGGTGATACCAGTGGTAGTGAGTTTTAAGCTAAAAGTGCAAGAGCAGATTGGAATCTAAAGTTTCATGTTTCCTGCAGCTCTTGTTTTGATGAGTAACACAACACTGTATTTGGTATCTGAATAATTCAATATTATTGAAGAAATAAAAAATGTTGGGTAGGGAAACTAGCATATTCATCACATTACTGGTTTAAACATGTGGACACAATCAAGCATGAAAAAGCGGTATCCCCTCTATCCCCCTTTTTTCCAGTTATGATTGATTGCCCAATTTTTGCCAAATAATGGAATTGACTTTCCTCCTAACTTGAAGTGAACTGAATAAGTGCAGGTTGTTGGCTGTTCAATAGAGGTAATGCAGTAAGGACATGCTGTCTCTCAGCTACAATAAGACATCTTTTCAGTGTCTCCGGCCCTGAGGCAGGTCTGCTTATTAAACTCTATTTCATACATTCTTCAAACCTTTTTGAGTGGGCCCCTTGTCAGTGTCTTTGCCTACAGAAGAGTGATTAAACACATAGCAAAAAAAATGTTATGAAACATTAATAAGACTGTTTCTGCTTACCCCATATGGCAGCAGTCCAGGGTAAAGCTTCCCCTGCAAGCAATGAAATAAACTAGGCAAGGCATTGTCCACTTTTAGTGACTGCATTTCAATAGGAGAACTTGGCACCTGACTTGGTCTCATTCATACTCATCAGGCTGAGCGATGACAGGATGGTTTCCAGGTAATTGATGTAGGCAAAGTTGCTGGAGGTGGACCTAGCATCAGTAATTGATTAGACAATTTGGCTAAAGTCTTGTGGATGTCAGCAAGCTATAACCTGCCACTGAGAAAAACTACTTGAGTGGAAATTCATTATTGCTTGCTGCATTGCTGGATATAAACTAAGAAAATTATAAAACTTGTAAACATTGCAAATGATTGAACTGAAAAAAACAAAACAAAAAAACACAATAGTACAAGGCTTAATGACATCACAGGAAATAAAGCTGGGGTGAATCTACTATAGAATCCAGAGCATATGATTGATCATCGTACAATACTAAAATTGTCACCTAATGTTGGGGAGCCAGCTTAAATGTATTTATTCTTGTTGAAATTGGGGCACTACATGCATTGAACCAAGGGCTAATGTTTTTTTTTTATTGATTTCCAGCAACAGATAGCTTTCTAATGCAAAATATCTACCTAAAAAAGAAAGACAAAACCCATAATGCACCAACTAACTATCATTGACCATATGGAGAGATACATACTAGTAACGTTTTATAATTTTGATTCTTCTGTACCATTTAAGACACAATACCTATACCTGTGTCTAGGTATATTCACAGAGCTGAAGATACTAGGGCCATATCTCAAATTGCATACTACAAGATTTAAACAGTTTGTCATCTACAAGTGGCACTTACATTTATATTTATTGAATAGATAAGTGCAGATTTGGAAGGGCAAGGAAGACATCACTCCCATGGCATCCAAGAAAACTATATAGGATGGATTTAACTTTTTATCACAAAATCATGAGCATAGCCAGCTGCCCAGATGAAATTTCAGCACCCTTTACAATCTACCAGAAATGTCCTGCCTTAAAGGAAACGTAGGATGCATGTTAACAAGCATGGTAACAAAACAAAGTAAAGAAAAGCATGCAAGTCTGCGGATCCTTCAAACTTATTGTTACATAAAAAAATCTGTCACTGGGAAAAGCAAAGCACAACTTACTATAGGAAATTGATACACATGCTTAAGCTATTCTCGCTGACATGTCTGAGTGCATTTGATGTTCAAGTGCACCTCATTATTGGGCATCGGGATATGAGGAAGATAATGCTGTTACTGGGTTCAAGAGAAGCACCGTTTCTAGGAAACCCCTACACATCATTAGGAACAAACTTTAGGTAGATACAAATCAGAATCCAAATCAGTTTTATTTGCCTTAACAAGCATGCCTTAACACACAAGGATTTTTACTCGGGCTTCCAGTAGCTGCCTTGGTCACACAAACAACATGCTCAAACACACGGCATTGTAGCAGCATATAGATTTATGATAGCAGATAAATGCGAGCATGTACTAATAATAATGATAAACTGCACAAGCTATGTACCATGTGATACACAAGTGTGTCTGGTTTTTAAAAAGCTATTCTAAAAACACTTTGTTTTGATTCAATTAAAATCCAAGTTTTTACATTTTCCAATATAAAAATAGTATTATACAACCCATTGTTATAAGCATTGTGGCATTAACATTTCCCTGCTACCTTAAATCATTACATAATTGTCCATATGTCTGCAGTGCCACATTCTGCCTTCTTCATAAACAAACATGTAAAAAAACAAAGAATGGCAAGTGCATTTAGCATGCATATCCATCAAGCTGTAACCTCTGAACTGGGTCTGTGGCTAATAATATTACACGGAAAAGCCCTTGGCTATAGGGCAAGATTAATTTTCTCTGAGTTAAGTAGCCTGCCTGCTCAGTAAATACAATGCGAAATAAAAAAGAGAGGAGATAAAACACTTTAAACACTGAAGTTAAAAATGTTAATTCATTAATGAATTAATAGAGCAATACTAACACACTACATATATCAGAATAATGCAAAACATGCATTTGTGCAGATTTTAATTGATGGTATTGTGTGACTGAATTTTATATATATATATGTATATATATATATATATATATATATATATATATGCGAAAAGGTTGAAGAGCGAATGTACACGCAATATACAATATACACGCACTAAATTGTTATATTGACCGCTAAATAACACTTTATTGTTCACAAACCGAAGTTTAATTTACGATAGATGCTCTCTCCATGAAGGCTGAGGTGAGACTGGGAAGATCCCTTTCCCTCGCTCCACGTCGATAAGCGGGCATTTGGTCGTTCAGGGGGCGCAAATTTCAGTTGAAAAACTGTTCGCTAAGCGAAAAGGTCGATGTCCGAGCCGGTTGATAAGCGGGTTACCAATGTATATATATAATTTGTATATCATGATGATATTCATAATTTATTCAAGTGATTCAAGTAATTAAAAAATAAATTTACTGGTGAAAATGATCAGATAGGTGACAGATAAGGAAATATATCCAAATATTTTTAGACAATTATTCATAATCAGTTTATAAACTTTTTTGATCTATCTGAGACACATGACAAATACACAACCTTCATGTAAAAAATGTAAATGTAAAAAATGTTAATGTAAAAAAATCTAGCAATAATTATTATTTTTTAATTAATACAAATAAATAAACAGATCAAACACCATAATGAGCACAATTACATCAATTAATAAAAACAATAGGGCATAACTGTGACTCTGCTTAAAGGAGGCTGCCCTTAATTAATTAAACAGGTAACTAAAAAGGTAATGAGAGCATTATTCAGAGAAGCAATCAATGGTAATTTTTAGAGTTGGAGGGATCCAGATCTTATTTATAGGGATGCTGTACATAGGACAAACATATTATTTCACCAAACTAGGCTGAATGAGCCATATCGAGTCATATTGGTGGTGCAGCATGTGAAAAATAGGATGTCTTATCTCATAAGAATAAAATTGCCCTTGGCACACTGCTCATCACCCTGAAATCCATCCCCAAGTTGAAATACAATAGTGGCATCATCATGATGTGGGGAAGCCCAGATCGCTATCTGATTAAGAATCTATAGCAAGACTTGAGAATTTCTGTTCACTGACAGTTTCCATCCAATTTGACAATGCTTGAGGAACTGAGCAAAAAAAAAAGGATTATGATGTGAAAAACTGATAGAGACACTTTCAGCTGTAATTGAAGTCAAAGGTGATTGTACAAAGTATTGACCCAGGATGGTGAATTCTTATGCAACCACAAAAATATAATTTTTTTGTTTGTTTGTTTAATTAGCCATTCTGTTACACAAAATAATATTTTGTGTGGCAAATTTTGTGTCAATATCAAATGGTCAAAATCCCAAATATCCCAAATGATCACAACCACAAATGCATTCAAATTTTAGGTTGTATCTTTGCAAAAATATTAACAAGCATGCAAACATACTTAGGACACTATACATTTGTTTTTAAAGTCATACCTAAGTCAATTGTGTTTCTGAAGATTAACCAGACTATAGCAGCTATATAATATGCCATCTGTTAGTACAGAAGAAATTCACCTCCATTTGCAGATAAATGTTCTTTTCATAATAAAATTAAACTCTGAGTCTTTACTTTTGCCTAAGCAGTGACCTTAATTACTTTTCTTATAAAACTTTTGTACCAGGCGTGCAAAAAAGATAATGTGTGTGTACCAAGGCACCACTCAATCAATGTTGTCTCATCTGAATATATCAAGAGGGATTAATAGCACTTGAATAAAAGCTAAATTGTTCTTGAATGTCATCACAAGTATATGGTTAAATATGCTGACTGCCACACCAGCCAAATCTGCATTCTAAGGAAATATAATCTAATGCTATGTTATTAAAGTATTTATAGATTCACTTGCCATTCATAAAACAATATTTTAATAAGATACCATGCCAGATGTCAGTCACTACACCCACCAGTCCGTCACTTAATGAAATTTAAACTTAGAAGACGAGATGAGTGACTGGTTGAATTTGATCCTTCCCCTACTGTAATCCTACACACAGAAAACACCTATGAAGATATCAACATCCTTCAGGAATCCAGATCACAGCTCGAGCGTGCGATGCAAAGCAATTTCAATTGCAGGAGATAGAAAGCAGTCGGGTTCTGAGCTCACACTAATCCAAAAGCTTGCTTTACTACAGCAATATTGGGCGGCCGACAGTACTGATTATAAATGCATTTATGTAATAGAGCTGCCAGTGCTACTTCAGCACTGCACACACATCTCTATTGTTCAATGCATGAGCGTATTCGCAGGAACCATTTAATAATCTCTAGTGACATCCTTCACACAAAAATCTAACTGCATAATCCTCATTGCTGTAGTTAACACATAGTCGATCTTTAGCCAACCCTTAGAAGGTATTTTAATTGTTATTAAAATGCATTCAAAGGTCTGTGAGGTCAGAGGTAGAGGACAAGGCAAATATACAGTGGTTGGAAACTGTTATTAAATTACATGGTGGAAAATCTGAAAGACGCATGCACTTTCTTAACATTCTGTAAGCTACCGGAAAGTGATAAAACTATCTTAACAGTGGCCTTGGAATACGTGGGTGTATCATAAGTGTAAAGAGTCTGTTTGCATTTTGAAGGCAGAGACATGCACTTGCCTAGGAGAGTCTCTCTGTATAATCGCTTGATGACAAGAGAGAGAAAAGAGATGGGTGAAGGATGAGAAAACGATAGAGATGTGCTCCAAGACATGAGTGGGTGCTTGCGATGAGCCAGTCAAAACACATTTTTGCTCTTAATTTCCCATCCTGAGGCTGCATAAAAAGAATGCACATGCATAATTCACATCTTGCATCTTTACCAAAAGATTAACTGAAGAAACTAAGTAACATACTTAGTATTTACATACTTATCACATTATGTATTGAAGAGTAAAATGTACTACATATCCTAGATTATCTTAGTTTTGATATCCAGGTATGCACAGTAGGACCTTTTAAATATTTACTTTATAATGTTGCTCAAAGAAACCCAAAATACTGTTAAATGCTCTGCAGTTAATCAATGATTAAACATTCGGTTCACAGAGTTCCTCTGATACAGGTGCCAGAGTTTGATATGCACAGGTGCTGCTGTCATTAATTGTCTTTAGTTGGTCACTGTGAGGGCCAGGGAAACAGCTGCACTGCCTTCTGATCTTTGACTCACAGTGTCTTTCCACTGAAATCTCCAGCATTACTATCATAAATATGCATGATTTCTGTCTAAATTGTGTTTAGGCGTAATGCCAGCTGGCTGACAATTTACAAACAGTGCTTGCAGCTTACACAGTCACTAATTCATAAGTCAATTAGTTGGCATGTAAACCGATAACCCATCTAGCACAATGTCAAGGAATCAGGACAATCAGCTAGTGAAAAATAAGAGCAACTACACTAAGGTGACAGATTAATATTTCAACTTAAAAATATGTAAACATTAAAAATATATTTAAATGCTGATTCCAGCTATAACACTGACATGATCAACTGCGCCTTTGGAAGCTACAATTGCCCCATCTACTCCAGGCTGAACTTTATTTCTGTCTCAGTCACCATCAAAATGATTCACGACAGCTGTTCTTCATTTTCATTCACTGAACACCAGTTAAGCACCATGCTATTTCATACCCAGCATTACATTATAGATTTATGAGCATTATTGTGTACAGTCTGTCTCTAGTTTTGACACTGTTCCAATTTATCAGCTTGCCCTGTTAACCTGTGTAGATGAAATTAGTTTGTCTACTCTTATGGATTTCTGTCAAAAGATGCTTACACTTGAATCTTAACTGTATTTTTGTTTAGAAAGCCTCAAAAAACCTGACTGTTGAAATTAACCAGAGTTAGTCCAGCCAGTCAGAGACCAATGATTACTTAAAGTTAATCGGTAAAAGTATTTTCTTCCATGGACAATAAGACCATATATGAGCAGTGCATTAGATACCTAATATGATACCAGGATTGTGCTGTAAATTTTTCAGCCCCTCTAAGGGAATGTGTGTTGTGTGCTGCTATTTGCTTTTATAGTAGCTAATATCTAATTAAGTAACTTCTTTCGGCTCCTCCCATTAGGGGTCGCCACAGCGGACCGTCTCCATACTACCCTTCCATACTACTACTTCCTCTTTCAAACCAACTACCTGCATGTCTTCCCCTTACCATATCCCTAAACTCCTCCTTGGTCTTCCTCTTTTCCTCCTTCATGGCGACTCCATCCTCAGCATTCTTCTACTGAAATGTTCCTCCTCTGCACATGTCCAAACCATCTCAATCACAATATCCTGTCTCCAAAATGTCCTACATGCACTGTCCCACTAATAAACAAATTTCTAATCCTGTCCATCCTCGTTACTCCCAATGAACACCTCAACATATTCAGCTCTGCTACCTCCAGCTACACCTCCTGTCTTTTATTCAATGCCACTGTCTCTAATCCATACAAGATAGCAGCTCTCACCACAGTCCTATAAACTTTTCCTTTCACTCTTGCAGGTACCCTTCTATTACAAATCACTCCTGCTATCACTCGTCTTCACCCACTTCACCCTGCCTGCACTCTTTTCTTCACTTCTCTAACATACTATACATTACTATGCACAGTTGACCCTAGATGTAACTTATCTCCCTTCAACCACCTCTTCTCCCTGCAACCACACCACTCCACTGCAATCCCTCTCATTCACACACATGTACTCTGTCTTACTCCTACTGACTTTCATTCCCCTTCTATCCAGCGTGTACCTCCACCTCTCCAGACTCTTCTCCACCTGCTCCCTACTCTCATCACAAATAACAATATCATCCACAAACATCATAGACCATGAAGACTCCTGTCTGACCTCGTCCATCAACCTGTCCATCACCACTGCAAACAGGAAAGGGCTCAGAGCCGATCCTTAATGCAGTCCAACCTCCACCTTGAACCAGTCTGTCATTCCTACTGCACACTTAACTGCTATCACACTGTCCTCATACATGTCCTGCACCAACCTCACATACTTCTCTGACACACCAGACTTCCTCATACAATACCACAACTCCTCTCTTGGCACCCTGTCCTACGCTTTCTCTAAATCCACAAACAAACAATGCAACTCCCAATTTTTTTCTATATTTTTTATCAACAATCTCAAAGCAAATAATGCGTCTGTGGTGCTCTTCCTTGGCATGAAACCATACTGTTGCTCACAGATGGTCACCTCTTCTCTCAGCCTGGCTTCCACTACTCTTTCTTCTTCAACTTAATTCCCCTGTAGTTACTGCAGGTCTGCACATCTCCCTTATTTTAAAAAATCAGTTTTGGCACACTCCATCTCTATTCCTCAGGCATCCTCTCACCTTCCAGAATTTTGTTGAACAATCTGGGTAAAAACTCCTCTGCCATCTCTCCTAAACATCTCCACACTTCTACCAGTATTTAGTCTGGTCCAACCGACTTTCCACACTTAATTGCTGCTCTCACTTTCTCCTTACTAATCTTATTTATTTCCTGCTTCTCCATCTCCACATCATCTAACCTTCTCTCTCTTATTTTTCCTAATTCATCATTCGCTCAAAATACTCTCTACACCTTCTCAACACACTCTCCTTACTAGTCAACACATTTCCCTCTCAATTCTTTATTGCTCTAATTTGCAGCACATCATCCCCAGCTTGGTCCCTCCGCCTGGCCTCCTTTTCTCCTTCCTTTGTAAGGACCTTCCGGTTTCACGGCAAGCACTTCCTGGATTGCTGTTTTTCCCATGCCACACGGTATTAAGGGAAAGAAACTCTGGGCAAGATTATTTTGTCAGAAATTTGATGCAAGGCCAGAGCCAAATTATTCTGTCAGAAGTGTGACTTGAAGAAGGAAACCCAAATGCAGGACGAAGGCAGATGTAAACTTAAACTTTAATAAAGGCAAGAAATTTCCCACTGTCCAAAAACTTATGAAACCTCAAAAACCGAGCAAAAAATCTGAGAACAGAATTCTTAAAACTTCTTAAAATAAATATTCACCACTGCCATTTCCATCCTTTTAGCAAAATCTACCACCACCTGCCCTTCCACATTCCTCTCCTTAAAGCCATACCTACCCTTTACCTCCTTATCACCTCTGTTCTTTTCACCAACATGGCCATTGAAGTCTGCCATAATCACCAATCTTTCTTTTCCAGGTACACCTCCTACCACTTAATCTATCACTCCAGAATTTTTCCTTCTCACAACCCACTTGTGGAGCATAGGCACTGATGACATTTATCATCACCCCTTCAACTTCCAGCTTTAGATTCATAACCCTATCAGAACGTCTCTAGGTTACGAACGTAATCCTAGTTCGCCGAGGGAACGAGACGCTGCGTCAAAACGCTATAGGAACGTTCCCATAGCGTTTCGACGCAGCTCGAGTTCCTGAAGGGGAAACTCTCTTCACCTTCACTACACTCTTACTGAGCTCTTCAGGATTCAACCTACATCATTCCATCCACACTATGATAGAAGAGTTTGATCAACAGTAGACCAATTTTCACCGGTACCCTGTTGGCTAGCAGTACCTGTGGCGGTCATTAGTAACCTGGGCATCGACTGATCCGGTATGAAATTCTGGTTCTGGTAAGTAATATTGTTATATTCTCTCAAAACCATTGTAACCTGTCTAAAATCTTGCCATATGTGAATTACAAAAACACTCTGTGTGAAACCTTCATACAGGTCGTTAAGAACTTTTGGCAATTAAGTTTGTATTATAAGAATGAATTACAATTCTACTGCCACAGGTTTGAACTTTTGATAAGGCAGGTGGTCACTCTTTATTCAGTTCATTTCCTGATGTATTAGCATTAAATATGCCAAAGCAAATGCTTTATTTCAAACTCGCAATAAATGCACCATCCGGACAGAATCTTGCATTCCAGCACCCAGCATCGTGAAACTCAAAGAGGGGATCCACTGGCAGCCAATATAGGCCTATGCTGTACTGTAGCAACTGGAGACCTACCTATCACATGTATCATACAAAAATCTTGATGAACACTTCTGAGACCTATAGTAATAAAACACTAATCAAACCATACTGCAATTAGCCAATGAAAAACACTTGTTCTACAAATGCTGAACACATTTCAACTCATCTTCATACAAAAACCTACTGTATCTTGAGTTGAATCTTTTCGATTCAATTATAGTTCAAGTATAGTGTTACACACTGTCACAAAGCATCTTTTTAGAAATGTGGATGTCGGATTCAAATCCCAAATGTTTTCCGAGGTAAAAATAGTATCAGGATATTTTAAAAAATTATAATAATCACATCTTTACTCACAGAAAAAAAAAACAAAAAAAACAAAACAAAACAACAAAAACCACTACACTTTGTTTTGTAAAATGCTCACAATGACACACGTCTGCTTTGCTTTTTACTCAATAAATTGGTTGTATATTGCCAGAAGCTATTATGCATTCCAGAGCAACACTTTGTTTGAGATGATATTCAATAAAACTAATGAACAGCTAAAAAAGCTAAACTAGAATGCTTCTCAGATACGCTGCTTTGCTTCTGACAGAAACATTAATAAGATGTATGGACTATAGAAGGGGGAAAAAATCTTTTACTTTAAAAGATTTTACTCAAACACAAAGTGGGGATGTAATCCTAGACAACCTGACTTTTCCTCCACCTGATTTCAGTGAATTGGCACTGTTTGTAAAGGGGAGTGTAATGAATGGTAATTGGAAATGTATTGACTAGGGGAAAAAAGAGAATACGACTTGAAAATTGCAAACTTGCTCTCACTGTTTGAGTAATGAACATAACAAAAGCCATGCAAAGCCCCTCTCAACCACAGGCATGTAATTCTATGTAATTCAATTCTTACTGAAGCTTAGCTAGCAAGGCAATCTCATCTGAGGCTGCCAGATAAGGCTCAAGGCTCAATCTGAAATTTTGCCACATCAGCCCCTGTTAGTTTTTGCACTGGATTAAATACGTTGATTTCATTAAAGACTTGTGTGCTTCCAGTGCTACTATTGCCTCTGCTATTAGTCCATTATCACAACTAACATGATGAAAATGCCCGATAGTTCAAGTCGGTTTCAATCTCTTTTCCCTTTTGCTCCATGTTTAGCAAAGATGGCAAAGCGTTTGCTGTTTTCTTGTTTTCTGCTTTGTAATGAGATCCATTTTGTGCAGTGGACCATGTGAAAATTCAGTTTTTATATTTAGCAGCCGCAACACCCCCCTCACCCAAGCACAGCAGGCGTGCGATGATGAATAAGACGTTCAGGCTCTCCTGCATTCTCCATTTAGCTTTAAAGTAACAAATAGAGGGATGTGATGCTGGAAAAAGAAAGGTTACCATTTCTTTTGTATAAATTATTCATATGCCAGAAAGCGCACACACACACACACACACACACACACACACACACACACACACACACACACACACACTTTGAAGCATGCATAGAATGTGGACTAATCTTGTCTAAGGGAGTTTTTCTGATTTTTCTTTTTTTCCAATATGGCCGGCATTTTTTTAAATACTTTAAAATAATTTGAATTAACCTCAAAAAAGGAAAATGTTTCCCCCACATTGACATTCCCAAACTGGTATGTGAGAGATAATTATGCTTGTTCTAATGGGTAGCTGACCAGCAGACAATAAACTATAGAATTTTAGATTATATTACCAGGTGAAAAGTTTATGTTGTGCACTTTATATTCTAGATGAATTTCTTTTCAAATATGTACATAGCCAGAAGAAGTAGAAAATAAATATTTAATATTTTGAGAAATATGATTATGCATTAATATATGATTAAATATGTATATTATACTAAGAGTATAAAAAAACAAAACAAGGCAAAACAAATGAATTGCTGGTTCACAGTCAGATGAGGTGAAAATTGGAGTCATTGTGAAAAAGTGTGCTTGGTTATAAAACTTAGATTGTGGACAGAGATATGCTTTTTTGTGGCTATATAATGAGGTTTGTGGTTCTTTTCCTTGCTGTAGATTATGAGAAATGTAGGTCGTTGTTTCAGAGGAAGCAGGTGCTGACATAGATACACAGATGACACAGATGCAGCTTATTTCTTAAAATATGTCACAGTGAAAACTTGGGCCAAACTAAAAACCCTGATTCCCCAAACAAATTAATAAAGAATGGACACTCTTGTAGCTTTGTGTAATTCCATTTACTCTCTGCGTCTTTGAAAATGGGAAATTGTAAGAGAATACATATAATAAAACTATGAGTATGGTTTACAATATGTTTTTTAGTACTCTGAATTTGCCCCACAACTCACAACGTAATACAGTTTATGCACTAAAACACACAGTAACATAGATAATTTAATAACTGAATAATCAATGTATGGAAATACTGTATTTGTACATTTATACTTTGTATTTTGTTAGAAGTAAACAAGCAAATGGTCATGCTTTGTGAAAGAAAATACACATTTTTTGCTATTCTAAAGGAGTCTGTTGTTTTGTTTCTTTGTTTCCTCACACTGTGCTCTCCTTTACCTGTGCACTGGAGGTCAAAATCTCCAGAGTACTCCATTTGCTTGACTTTGCACTTCTTGAGTTCATTCAAACTCCACTCAGAAGTAGTGAGCCTCCGAAACTTTACACACTTTACACAGACTTTCAAAATCACTGAAGACCAGTGGTGGATGAGATACTATAGTATAGCTTTATGTACACTAGAAATTACTGGGAAAATATAAATAACAACTGTTTTATTGCGTATCTGCTCTAGAACCTCTTATCCAAATAACAAATACCAAAATCTTCTCCATTTTATTCTTAGTCGCAGCTATATTTACCAGATCTAAGTCAACCTAACAAAGAAATATGACAGCTCCACTGGTAAATGACAAGCATTTCTGATGCACCGCATACTCTCTTTTAGCACTCAACGCCTACAACCATGATTAAGATATATCGCATTGCTAGCCAGAAAAGCTCCCAAATGGGCTACAGAAACAGTTTACCCTGAAGCAAGAGCTCTTAGCAGACATTCGGCAAGTGTGTCATGAAATTTTTAACCACCTTTTATTTCAGGAATGGACACAGGTCAGTCACTGTTGAATTAGCATGAACCAGCACTGAAGGATGTGTACAACTTGAATTTCACAACAAAGTGTAATGACTTAACTAGACGACAAGCATTACCATCTCACACGGTCCAGCTTTCTGTCCATCCATCTATTCATGCATCCACCCATCCATCATAATAACCTTGTATGGTTGAGGTTATTCACATCGTGGCTCACTGCTCTACCACCATATAATGATGTGAGCTGCATCATTGTTGTCAGGGAAAGACATTAACTGAAAAAGTTGGGTATGTGCCTCTACTGATTTCAGATGTTTTGTGATTTAGGAAATTCAAATTATCTGCTGAGAATTCTTGGTTTTCTAAGCTCCAGTTTATCTGTCTGGGGCATATTAAGATTTACATTTACGGCATTTTGTACAGACTATAGACTTTCACTTCAACCCTGGACTTGAACAGCACAGTGCCACTTTATATCACACCATACTGGCACATGGACACTTTAAGGACAATTACACTAAATCACTTTATGGCAGATATTGGAAGTACAAATGACTCATTCATGTATATCCATATATTTTCTTATAATCTATATAGTTTATACTTTTTATTTATCTACCTTTTTTTGTTTTATTTTTATCCTTAATTCTATTCCTTTTTATGCTTAAATGCTGCACAGTCGCACAAAGCATTTCACTGCATGTTGTACTCTGTATGTATGTGTATGTGACAAATAAAATTTGATTTGATTTGATATATATTAATTGCATGCTTGTCATGAACAAAGCCATTAGGGTTGCACAAGCCAGTGCACTCTTAGTGCCGGTCCCAAGCTCAGATAAATGGGGAGGGTTGCATTAGGAAGGGCATCCAGCATAAAACGTGCCAAATCAAATATGCGGGTCACAAATCAGCATTAATGGATTGGTTGAGGCCCGGGTTACCAACAACCGCCACAGGTATTGTTAGCCAACAGGGCACCGGTAAAAATTGGGCTACTGTTGGGTAAAGTAGGAGAAGAAGAGGAGGAAGACATCTACAGAGACAGCAGGAAAAGGAGAAGTGTAGGAGTGAAGGTTAGAGTGGGCACTTTAAATGTTGGTACTATGACTGGTAAAGGGAGAGAGTTAGCTGATATGATGGAGCAGAGAAAGGTAGATATGTTGTGTGTTTAGGAGACCAAGTGAAAAGGAAATAACGCCAGGAACATTGGAGGGGGGTTTAAACTGTTCTTTCATGGTGTGGATGGAAAGAAAAATGGCGTAGGGGTGATTCTGAAGGAAGAGTGCAGTAAGAGTTTAGTGGAGGTGAAGAGAGTTTCTGATAGGGTTATGAACGTGAAGCTGAAAGTTGTAGGGCTTGGTGATAAATGTCATCAGTGCCTATGCTCCACAAGTGGGTTGTGAGATTGAGGAAAATAAAAAATTCTGGAGTGAGTTAGATGAAGTGGTAGAAGGTGTACCTGGAAAAGAAAGATTGGTGATTGGGGCAGACTTTAATGGACATGTTGGTGAAAAGAACAGAGGTGATGGGTAGGTATGGCCTTAAGGAGGGGAATGTGGAAGGGGAAATGGTGGTAGATTTTTCTAAAAGGATGGAAATGGCAGAGGTAAATACTTATTTTAAGAAGAAGGAGTAGCATAGGGTGACATATAATAGTGGACTATGTTCTAAGTAGGAGATGCAACCTCAAGGAGATTGGAAACTGAAGGAGGAAGACTGTAGTGGGAGATTCAGGGAAGAGGTCAGACAGGGGCTTGTTGGTGGAGGTGCTGGATGATTGGGCAACTCTGCAGAAGTGATAAGAGAGAGAGCTAGAAGGGTACTTGGTGTGATATCTGGAAATAGAAAGGAAGACCATGAGACATGGTGGGTTAATGAGGAAGTGCAGAAAGAATAAGGAGAAAGAGGTTGGCAAAACAGAATTGAAATCGACAAAGTGATGAAAAAATTAGGCAGGAGTACAAAGTGATGCGGCAGCAGATAAAGAGGCATGTGGCGAAAGCTAAGGAAAAGGCATATGAGGAGCTATATGTGAAGTTGGACACTAAGGAAGGAGAAAAGGATTTGTACTGATTGGCCATTTAGAGGGACCGAGCTGAGAAGGATATGCAAGTTAGAGCAATAATGGATGGAGATGGAAATGTGTTGACTAGTGAGAAGAGTGTGTTGAGAAGATGGAGAGAGTATTTTGAGCAGCTGATGAACGAGGAAAATGAGAGAGAGATGGTTGGATGGTGTGGAGATGGTGGTGAAGCAACAAGTGGATAGATTTGTAAGGAGGAAGTGAGAGCAGCGATTAAGAGGATCAAGATTTGAAAGTCGGTAGGAACAGATGACATACCGGTAGAAGCATCGGGATGTTTAGGAGAGATGGCAGTGGAGTTTTTCGGAAGGTGAGAGGATGCCTAAGGAATGGAGAAAGAGTGTGCTGGTACCGATCTTTAAGAATAAGGGAGATGTGCAGACCTGCAGTAATTTCAGCGGAATAAAGTTTATCAGTCACACCAATAAGAAATAGGAAAGAGTAGTGGAAGCCAGGCTGAGAGAAGAGGTGACCATCTGTGAGCAGCAGTATGGTTTCATGCTGAGGAAGAGCACTACAGATGCATTATTTGCTTTGAGAATATTGATGGAGAAGTATAGAGAAGGTCAGAAGTTATTGCATTGTGTGTTTATGGATTTAGAGGAAGCATACGACAGAGTACAGAGAGAGGAGTTGTAGTATTGTATGAGAAAGTCATACAATACCAGAATGTGTCAGAGAAGTATGTGAGGGTGGTGCAGGACATGTATGAGGACAGTGTGACAGCAATGAAGTGTGCAGTAGGAACGACAGACTGGTTCAAGGTGGAGGTTGGACTGCATTAAGGATCGGCTTTGAGCCCTTTCCTGTTTGATGGACGAGGTCAGACAGGAGTCTTCATGGACTATGATGTTTGCGGATGTTATTGAGATTTGTGGTGAGAGTAGGGAGCAGGTCGAGAAGAGCCTGGAGAGGTGAAGGTATGCGCTGGAGAGAAGGGGAATAAACGTCAGTAGGAGTAAGACGGAGAACATGTGCGTGAATGAGTGGGATGGCAGTGGATTGGTGCGGTTGCACTAAGAAGAGGTGGTGAAGGTGGAGGAGCTCAGGTACCTGTGGTCAACAGTGCAAAGTAACAGAGTGTGTTAGTGACGAGCATGCAGTCAGGGTGGAGTGGGTGGAGAAGAGTGGCAGGAGTGATTTGTAATAGAAGGATATCTATAGAAGAGTATAGAAAAGTGAAAGGGAAAAGTTATAGGACTGTGGTGAGACCTGATATGTTGTATAGTTTAGAGACAGTGGCATTAACTAAAAGACAGGAGTGGCGCTGGAGGTAGCAGAACTAAAGATGTTTTTAATACTCTAATCAACATTGGCATTGACAAATATAAATGCTTTATGCAATTGTATGTTTATTGTGTATGTCTATCTATCTATCTATCTATCTATCTATCTATCTATCTATCTATCTATCTATCTATCTATCTATCTATCATCTATCTATCTATCTATCTATCTATCTATCTATCTATCTATCTATCTATCTATCTATCTATCTATCTATCTATCTATCTATCTATCTATCTAGATAGATAGATAGATAGATAGATAGATAGATAGATAGATTACTTAATTGATTACTTGATTAATTGACTGATAGATGAGTGTTGTGGCTGAATAATTTCTTATCTGTTTTAGTTTTTAAAAAAAAAAGCACAGGTACCCTATTTTTTAACCTTCCTAAGTAACTCTGGACTATGACTCTACATTCCACAAACTTTTTAAGACAGTGTACTTCAGAGTTCTTCTCACTTCTTCAATGCTGTCCAACTTAGTTCTCTTGAGGCACCATCAAACCTCGGAAAGACCAAATAGGAAGAACAAAGGGAGAATATGAAAAACTCCGGTACAATAGCCTAGTCTGGAGCCACTGTGCCACCTGCTGCCCTTATTTGCTTTTCAATAACCTGCATTGGATATATGAACTGCTGCTAACACTCTGAGTTGTTTATATATTAGAGATCACATTTGTTTAATCGGTATAATGCATTTCTTCAATGACACTGCACAGGCTTTTTAGAAATATATGGCCTCTCCAAAGAGTGCGCTGGCCATGTTTATTCTTTTTCCTTTTTAAGCTGAACTGATTTAAACTGCTGCATGTTCTTAACCCACAGCTGAGCTTTAATAAATATTAATGTAATCTTTTACTGTGTGATAAACATGTTTGAATGTTTCCACACCCAATTCATTGAATGATATTTTAACTTAGTTTTAAAAATTTGGAATAGATTTTTTATGACTTTGATGGCCATTATTTGGTATTTGCTATTTAAACCATAAGCATTCTGACAAGTGAAATGTTTTCCTCCATGGAAGACAGTCCTGTGTTTGCTGGAATTTCACCTCCACAGTGCAGATTGTGACATACTGTAGATCTGTCCAGGATGATATAGGGCTGTGGAACCTTTTACCTTACAAGATTCGAAAGTTTATTGTCATGTGTACAGGAAGCAGTCTGTTACATCATACAATGAAATTCTTTCTCTGTGAATTATCCAATCAGCCAGACGTAAATTAAGGATGTAAGAAAAACAGAAAAGAACACAGGACATACAGTACCTTCACCATAATATTGGAGGTCAAGTTGCCAGTACCTTTCCATTGACAGCAAGCCATTTTATCCACAGTGGGAGTTTCTCCCAATTATTTTCAGTGAAGAGTATTTTCTACCTCAGGGTTTGCCACAAAGGCTCAGCGGTACATAGTTGATCATATAAGAATCATGGCGCAACAACAATCAGACTCCATTCTCATACTTTTGAGGGATTTTAACAGAGCATATTGCAATTACAAAATGCATAAATGTGGGTCAGTAGATGACACAGTTAATATGGGTTTACATTACCTTTTCCAGTCCCTTGACTGCTCTGGGGCTTATGCCATACTATTTGTGGATTTTAGGTTGGCATTTAATTGAATAATTCTGGATCTACACCATACCAAATGCTCTTACTTGAGCAATGCCTCAAAATGCAGCTGTTTCACCAACTTTGTGATTAGTTAAAGGCAAGAGACGAGGCTGGAAAAACTCAGATATGAACCCCTGGAAATCATTTTAAATGCACCACTGGGAGGCTTATTCCCCTCACTGCCCTCCGCTCCGAACTGTATTGAATGTACCTAGATTACACCACAATTCATTTAAATGCCGAACATTTGCAGATGCCACAATAGTCATTGTTCTCATATGAGTCTTTCAGCCAAACAGAGTTTGGACTTCCGGCATGCAACTTACCACAGGAGCTGCCAGTTCTACACAGCCACCAAAGAAAGTCAATAAAAATCCCATTTGGCTCTGCAGCCCATAATGAGCTAAACAGACTTCAACACAGTGTTAGGTCAGCTCAAATAATTCCCTCTCTCAAAGACCTGTTCCCCTGCAGAGCTAGGAAGTGAGCATAAAAAAAATCACTGCCCACTTTCAGGCCATCACATGCATGAAGTTCTTGCCTCAAGCAGGAGTGTTGGGTCGATTGTGCAACAAAAACCATTAAAGCTTCATTCCACATGCAATCAGATGTATAAACACTGACTTGCCTCACAAATATGATGACTGTGTCTCTGACAGTTGTCTATTTTTGTGTGCAATGGAAACATTTTCGGTGCAACATTTATTTATTTTCTTGTGCAATATTCTTTTAGCTGTTTATAGCACACAAATATATCAGCTCAACAGCCTAGTCAAATTCTTTCTTATCTTTGATTTTCAGTATCTATTCAGTTCATTTTTGTTTTTTTTTTGTTCTCTACCATGGGGGCAACTTAAGAAATAATGGCTGCTCCTTCTGCCTCGACACGCATGTGAGCAGATAATTCAATAGCTAGAAACTGTGAGCACGCTATCCTGGGTTGAAACATCTTTACTTAGCAAGTCAAAGGGCAATTGATCACATTTGATGCACCTCTTTCAAACAATTTTTAAGAAGATACTGAGAGACAAAAAAACTCTTAATGGCAGCCATTTTAGATTCATGCCATTTTGTGTAATATTTCATTGCAGAAGCTCACAGATTAATTCTATATTAGCATCAGTAAGCTTTCGCATTAATTGTTGCTATATTTTCCAACACTACCTCAACACAAAAATCACCATGCTTGTGTGCATGTTTGTCCTTCCAGTTAAGTATGCGAGCCTGCTCTTTTAAACATGGCACACTTTGAGCTTATTTGCCTCCAAATCCATTATTGAATTTTTCTCTTTATTGGGTATGTTATCTGTGGTACATCTAAGACTGAAGTTCTCTTTCGATAAGAATCACAATTTAAAGTTTAAAATGAAAGAGTTGAAATAGTAAGAGTTGCTTCTTTCACTTATGGTCCAATGAATCCTTATAAACCCCTAATGACTAGCAATGAAACAGTCAGGGCCAGATTAAATTATTGTTATCTTGTGAGCATAGGAGAAAATATTACTAAGAAAAGCAAAACTTTTAAAATAAAATATGCATTTCCCCACTATTTATAATAGAACAATTACTTTCTATTCTTTTACTTCTGAGATCAAACAAACAATACAGCCACATATGGCATACTGTATGATTAGTCTAAAATCAGTCAATACCCTGTTGTTTCTTTTAATTAACTGCAAGATATATAGGTTATGTAAAGGATAAGACATCTTTGCATCATCAATCCATTGCAATATATTCAGTGCAGGTTACTAGGTACGTGTTGTTTTCTGTCTCTATTAATTTCTTTTAACAGTTTTTGACACCTTTTGTTCATTGCTCTATTATCTAAGTACAAGAATACTGTAGATGTCTGTATTTCGAAGAATGTTTTTGCCATTTTAGACCCTATTTACATTTAGTATTATTGCCAGTCTGGTTTTTATCATTGCTTCTCAGCCTGCTCCTGAGCAATAGCCTCAAATCATTGCTCTTGCTCCTGGTACATGTCTAGAAGAGCCTGATCTTGCATCTGGTTGACCCTACTGACAGATAATCTTACAAAGCAAAGAAATTTACATAACAGCATCTGGTATCTCATCCAGGTTTTTGGCACAACTGCAATTTTTAAGACCATCATTCTTTCATTTTATTTTCACTAATGCAATTGCTTTTAGCACACAATTCCTCAATTGAATTGAATTGAATTCGATTCGATTCGATTCGGCTTTATTTTTATATCACTTTTAACAATAGACATTGTCCCAATGCAGCTTTACACAGATAAAGCGGTTATAAAGTTGGAATCTAATGGAATGAAAGTTTAGTGCCTGTAAGTTTTCTTCTTATACTTTTATTACGCTTCCATATCAGCAGCAAACCAAAACAATACAAGTTCAAATGTAAGTTTCATAGAAAGTGTTTTATGTTGCTCATTCAGCTCTCTCTCTCTCTCTCTCTCTCTCTCTCTCTCTCTCTCTCTCTCTCTCTCTTATATTGTTCCTTCATGAGTTTCTTTACATATATCTTGCACATTTCAAAATCTTATAGATCTTTATATACAGCGGTATATTCTTACTGTACTTGCGCAACAGCTTCATTTACACTGCCCATAGCTTATTTATTTATTTTCTGTATGTATATTTACATATTTATCTGCACTGGTTATCTATCTATCTATCTATCTATCTATCTATCTATCTATCTATCTATCTATCTATCTATCTATCTATCTATCTATCTATCTATCTATCTATCTATCAGTCTGTCTGTCTGTCTGTCTAGAACTTTTAAGAAATAGTAGACAAATTAACAATACATTAATAAACTGCAGTAAAAAGCAGAGCTCATGTCATAAGAGAAATAATTGTATGAAAATTGGCTAATTGTCTTTCATCAGTGAGGCTGGACAGTGTAAAAACAATTACATTTGCATAAAAACTACATATATGGAAACGGTGTATTTAAATTCTTTGTTTGTGACTTATTAGGACACAATGCTGTTTACACTAGTGACCACCTGCACCCCTGACCATCTCCACTAGCCTGTGTGATGCATTACCCTTACCCTAATCCTATTAGCACAAAACACTTGTAATCTCTTTACCTGAGACAGACGGCCTTAGTGTGAGTGGATTTATACAGGTACATACTGGCCCTAAGGCTGCAAATCAGAAAGTACAGGTAACCAACTTCTGCTCACCCCTTCAGTCACTGCTCATCACCTTGAGGTGACATTGGACAATCAACTGTCCTTCTCCTAACATGTTGCTATTGTGGCTCATTCTTGTCGATTTCTTCTCTACAACAGCCGAAGGATTAGATTATTTCTGGCCACACAGGCTGCCCAGGTGCTTGTTCAGTCTCTTGTCATTTCGAGACTAGTGGTCTGGAACTCTCTGCTGGCAGGTCTACCTTTTAACGCTATTTGTCCACTGTAAATGATCCAAAACGCAGCTGCGCGACTTGTGTTCAACCTGCCCAAGTTTTCCCACACCACCAAACTGCTGCACTCCCTTTACTGGCCTCCAGTAGCTGCACATATCAGATTCAAAACCTTGACGCTTGCTAACAAAGCCAAAATTTACCATCACCCTCTTACCTAAGACACCTCATCACACCACGTACTGTACCACGCTGTCTAAAATCCTCCTGGTACCACCTTCTCTCAGGGTAAGAGGTACTGTAAGTATACTTTAAGGCTCTTCCCTGTTTTAGCTACGAGGTGGTGAAATGAATGCTCTTTCCCTAGATGCCCGAACAACGGAGTACCTGACAGGTGAAGACCTTCCTTTTCCTGAAACACTTAAACTAACACTAACACTAAACTTTCCAAGTTTGCTTTGTTAAAAAAAAATAAACCCTCAACAGAGTTGTAGGATGATTTATCTTAATATGTAATCTAGTGTAGCAGTGTAGATTTATTCATCGATAGAGACTCAAAGTACTTTTTTTTTACGTCGCTCTGGACAAGGGCGTCTGGTGAATGTCGCAAATGTAAATGTAAACAATAAATGACAATTTCAATAACTTGTAATAAGTGGAACGGTTCATTTCCATAACAGTATGTTAGTTTATTACAAGAAGACACTGACATACAATTTTTCAGTGGGAAGGGTGTATGTGAGTTGAACATTTCAGGTCTATTTTTTAATTAAGTCGGATTGTGTTTAAATATAATTATTTGCTTATTTCTAAGTCAGAAACAAGAATGACCTATTATTTGTTCCAGTAAAGGGGATTAGCCTAGACCTTAAATGCCATTGTAGAAAGATTTTGTGATTAATCCTGTCACCTGTGGTGCATAAAATATGCATTCATTTAAGACCAGAGGATTTGTCATTCTCAAAGGATAAGTAAACTCATCTGTACATGTATTCCATTGTTCATTAAATATCGTGCATGATTAAATTGTCCCTTTACTTCTGAAGTTGTTTCTAATGCCAGATGGTGAGCAGAGTTCCTAGATGGACGAATGGAGCCTGGCAACAAGGAATTGAGCAGCATTACAGAGGATCCTGTGGGTGTCAATGATTTTTTATTTACAGACTCCAGTACAAGCAAAAGTACAAGAACTAAGCTTGGAACCCACAGCTGTTCAGTGTTTCATTGTTTAGATTTCAATACCTTTTTTTTTATTTGTTTTAGTAAAAATAATTATAATTATTTTTAAATATTAAATACTAAAGTTTAATAAAGTGTAAGTGGTGTTACTGGGGCTAACATGGGTGGTGTGCTGGGACAGAACTGTGGTATTGTTAATGCACTATGGCAAAATTAAATGTATATTGTTAAATATCAGATATTGTAATACATCTTCTTTGCTCGCTCTCCCTCTCTCTCTCTCTCTCTCTTTCTCTCTCTCTCTCTCTCATTTAAGCCTGTGATCATGTCGGGGAAATATTTATTTGCAGTGATATATCTGCTACCATATCACAGACCAGTAGAAGCATGAGGGTTTGTTGCTTCCTGCAGCTCATCATAATATAGACATCCAGATTTCTGATGCATTAAAACAGATACTTGAGAAGAAACTATCTAAAGTGCTATCATGTATAAAACCTTTCTGACAAAGTACATGTTAGGCAGTGGATGTTTTAGCCTGTGGTATCAAGTAGCACTAGACTGGTAGCACCAGGGGCTCAATGTTGGATGATAGAGAGATAAATTACTGTAGAACTAGCTGGTGATGGAAAGGCTTCGTTCTTGGTTAAACAGGCGTTGCAAGGACTACCACAATGACCTACAGCTGTAAAGTTAACAGATGCTAAAGTTAGTGTAGAGGTTATCACCCTGGAGAAACAGCTGTTACAGTAAGATGATGCACTGGCATTTGATATGTGGTGTACACAGGGATCAGAACGAGCCATACTGTACTGTCACTCTATTTTCACTGGCAACAATTAGATAATTACAGAGTTAGCATTTTGAAAGTATGAGATAATAAGAGTTCAAGGAGGATATGAGTCAGCATATGGCATCATTGGGTAAGGGCATTGTTTAAGAGCCCCATAATTACTTTGAGCCATGTGGTCCTGTCTCTCCCCAGGGCCAGCAGTGGAGGTTCCTTCCTAACTTTGAGAAGACAATAGAACAGTCTGGGCTAAACAAGGTCAGCCTATTTTCAGAGATTGTGAAGAAACTGGACAGAGACACTTCTGATGAATCATGTCTTCGAAGTGTTTACACAATCTCAGCCACAGTAAAACATACAACTCAGCAGCCAGGGAGTGTTGTGCTCGAACAAAAGCCCTACCTAAAAAGGGTGGATCCTGAAGTACTGTATAAGTGGTTGTGGGGAATCAGAATTTCCTGTCCATAGTAAATCTTTGTTTTGTAAACATTTTGGCTTCCACTGAGATATAGGAACATCTTAATAGAAATATTAAAGAGTATTATAGCAATGAACTATTACATACTAAAGGGTCATACAAGCTGTAAGAAACTGTTTTAAAAATAATAAATTAAAGCTAAGATAAATAATGACGTTTCTCCTATGAAATGTCCTTAGTTTTATATGCAAATCCATAATTCATTGGGTGCAAACATCACTCATCTTGGGCTATACATGAATTGATTTAATCTGTTCCATAAAATACAATTGTTATGGAATTTTAGAAATAAAAATAGATTTTGATTACATTTATATTTAGAAATAATAAAAAAAACACTGTTACTAAAGTAAAATCACTTACATACCTTCACACTGTCATTTTTTGATTTAGGTTGCAATCTCATACAGTTGCAGTCACAGTAAAATTGTTTTTTATTTAGCAGGGCTTAAATGACAGTTGTGCATTTTTTGCCAACTTGTAAAAGCAATCAAATAACCTTGAATGGCAACAAAAAACAACAAATCACAGTATGTAGCCATTCTCCAACAAACCAACATTCAGAAATTAGATGGATAGATACAGTCTTCAGTAAAATACATTTTTTTACATTAACTACATTTAATATAACAAATGACTATTTTATTTTGCAGCTTAAACATCAACATGTATGGTCGGCCCAGAGATGTGGTGTTAATGGCGATTTTACTCTACTAAGTCTCTTGTGACCCTGATAGTGAAGATTTGTTTTTGAGACCAAAATGCAGTTCTGTAAGGCATTAACTTAACTGTCCACTAAATGGCAGAGTATTAACCATTGAAATAGCTAGTATTATTTGCAGCTCATTAAAGCCTATCTCAATGCCCCACCCTTGTAGAGTTTTATTGTTTATTGTTCTAACTCCTTTGACCAAGCATCAGAAACCGGGAGTAATACAGAACGTCTTTATTTGTCTTCCACATACAAACACAGGAGAGCTTAAGAAGAGACTGTAGCGAATAAGCACACTTAACTAAATAGCCAGGAGCATGGAAGCACAGGGAGCATGGAAGCATGGAAGCCTGGAAGCATAGGGAACCAGAGAAGTAGGATGTCCAGGTGATCTATGATTGTAACTGGTAGATCGGACCCTGAGTGAGGGGGAAGTGAGGGGGAATAGGGACCTTATAAGGGGGATAGGTAAATGGGAAACAGGTGTAGGTGATTAGTAGGAGTAGGAGTAGGACAGGTGTAGGTGATTAGTAGCAGAGAAAACCTGAGTAAGAGTCTGAACTTTGGAGGGAGGCATGGCTGGTGGTTCTCTGACATTATCCCCTCCTCCAGGGGGTGGCTCCTGATGCCCCAATTCCACCTTTGCCAGGTGGGCCAGGGCACTTTGAGGTTGGCCTCGCAACCCATCCAGGGTGGGTGGAGGAGGAGGGAAGTCTTGGACAGGCCTCCCGGAGAGCGGCAACAAATACTTTGAATGGATCTGTGATTGGAGCTGGTTGTTGATCCATCGAGGTCGATTTTTTAGGGTCCCATCTTCTGTCACGGATAAACCAGGCGTCAGAAACCAGGAGTAATACAGAATGTCTTTAGTTGTCTTCCACATACAAACACAGGAGAACTTGAGAAGAGATTGTAGCAAATAGGCACACTTAAGTGAATGCTCCTTAGAAGCGTAGCCAGGAGCATGAAACATGGAAGCACAGTGAGCATGAAAGCATAGGAAACCAGAAAGTTAGGCTGTCCAGATGATCTACGGTCGTAACTGGTAGATCAGACCCTGAGTGAGGGGGAATGGAAACTTTATAAAGGGGCTAGGCAAAAGGGGAACAGGTGTAGGTGATTAGTAGCAGGGAGAGGCTAAGTGAGAGTGTAAGCCTTGGAGGGACTCGTGGCTGGTGGTTCTCTGACAGTCAAAGTCTGCCTAGCTGAATTGTTTGCCACTTTGGAAATAGCTTTGAACTGTGTGTCTGGATCTGAGTAGGAATTTGTTTAGTCTGGATGTTTTGCTCTTTATTTAATTAAATGCGAATTGATCCTCTACTAAATAGTTACACATTACTTATAATAACATACTAATCCATACAGTGCTTTCCACTGATCACATTATTTTTTCTTAATAATACAAAACCATCTGCTTCTAAATAATGTTTCTTATTTAGTTTTATAAAGTAACTGCTTTACTTCTCTTGGGACCTTTCTGCATTGACCATATCTCAGTGGAATACCAATCTGGCCTGCTATTCTCTCTCGGGGATGTGTTCATAAGACCCTCATCTGTGCAATTAATATTACTGTTAATGCAGCATACCACCTGTATTTATTCCAACCAGCTGCTTAATGCATTTTATACAGAAATATTAGAGGTAGTTGTTAATCCATTTTTTTTTATCCTCAATGCCTCCTGGTAGACCCAGCATGATTGTCATTCTATAGCTGTAAATTAAATCCCTGGATATTACCAAGCTTAATAGAGCTCCAGAAAATGATAATAATGACTTGGATTTGGCAGGAATGCATAATTTATGATGTTATAATTTTGGAAGAAGAGTGCTGACAGTTTATTGTAAAAGACAATTGCTGGGAATCGTTTTATTTTTTAACAAGCGATGTGGTGAAAGATTTGAAATATTCAGAGTAAAATTTGCAAACAGTCATTACAGAGCAGTTAGCTTTGAGCTAACGTACAATAAATCCTACCTTATTTTTCTATTTAAATGCAAAAAAGAGACAGAATAAACAAAATAATAAATAAATAAGCAAATAAACAATCCATTTTAAGGAATAATGTTTTATTAGGTAATTCAGAATTCTTTAAAAAAACACAAAGCTACATTTCCAAGGTGATCAGATTTGATCAAATCTGAGTGACAGTGCACTGATGTGCCATAGGCTTGCCTGAAAAGAGTGCAAAATTTCCATGTCTTTGTAAATGAGATTTTAATCTGTGCCCCCCTGGAGATACACTACAGCATTTCCCTTCATGCTGAGACTCCCATCATGCTGAGATTCTCGTCTGTCATCGACAGCTTGCCCTGCTTGAAACAAATAAAAAATACAGGAGACTAGAAAATAGTAACTTCTAATAATAGTATCTTAAAATTGTTTTTAAACATATAATTTTTTCTAACCAAAAATAAGATCATCATGATTTATTTTGTTAAAAATAACCAAGGGAAGGAATTATTATTATCTTCCTTCCTTCCTTCCTTCCTTCCTTCCTTCCTTCCTTCCTTCCTTCCTTCCTTCGTAAGATTTGTTTGGGAGCCCATGTACATTGAATAAGATGGGGTGATGTGGTATTTTCTTATTTCTGGACAAATTATTTAGGCTATTCTAGTGATATCTACATGGGCTTTAAAAGAAAGACTAAAGTCAATAATGGCAAGGTCTTTTCCTGTTATTCGTTGTTAGATAGAAAGAATATCCAAAGATTACCTGTACTCAAAACCTACCTAGCTGTACTGTATTGTATCAGCTCCTACTAAAAGTAGCCTTCGGGAGATTGCAAGTTTGAATTCCAATAGTGTCACAGCCAAGACAGCAAAATTGTCCATGCTGTCAGGGTAGGTGGTGTGACATACTCTGTCTCTCCTGTCAATCAGATCAACACTAGCCAGTTATGTGTGTCTGAGCTCCTGAATGTAGAATAGGGCAGACAGGACTTCGGACGTGTTACACTTCCCTGTGACATTACATGAGTTGCAGTAAAAAAAAAGGAGGATGGGTGTGCTTGCTGCACTCTCCCCCACTGATTTTGTGTAACAAGGGAAGAGTGGTTAAAACTAGCATGACTGAATTATGGAGAATTAATCAAGTTGTAATTAAAAACAAAAATAGAATAATTTTTTACCATATACACAAAGCAGATTTACAGAAATAAATAGATTTAGAAAAAATTATTTTGAATAGATTTATTTCTCTAGACATTTATCCAGAATGAGTAAACCAGTAATATCATTATTACTGAATGTTCCACACAGTACCATTAGTAACATACATATTGATATGATGAAATGGTTGATTGTAGTGGTCTTAACTGACTCACAGCAACTTTTTAAACTAGTTTAGTCAAAGTATTCACTCACATAAATAGAGCCACTCACTTTAACAAAATGAAAGATGATTGTGACATTCTACAGTAGGTCACAGTTTGAAAAAGTTGAAAGGATTATTTTTCCATTTTGCAAAAATATTAGTTCTTACTGTGTTCTCATATTGTTTATTACACTTTAATAAAAAACATATCCTAAACAAATTAAGCAATAAAATTCTGCACATTTTCCATTGAAAGTGCTCCCACGATTCCCTTCAAAAGCATATAAGGTCTTCCAATGCATCTCTTGTAACTGTGCACCATTTAGCAGCGTTATGCCCACATGACTGTGCTGATGCCCTGTTGGTTGGAGCATCACTTAACAAAGTGCACTCAGATAAGCTCTCAAGGACCTCCGACTGCAAAAAGCAGCTGACTCCCAGCAGTTGGCATTACCTTGAAATTGCTTAGCAGTGCTTTTCAGGCTTAGCAGGTGCATTATATAGAAGAAAAACATTTCTTCCTTACCATCCAGCACAATGATTCACATTCCCGCTTGGCTGAATTACAAATGGCTAGCTTTATAATTTTACTTGGGAGATTTTTCATTAAGTCTGGCAAAGCAGTTGCATGGTTATTGCATGAAAATAAATTAGATTATTTCTAAGCATACAAACCTTCTGTAGTAGTGTATACATAATACCAGCAGTAGATTCTTTATCTCTTTTAGTTGAGATGTATGCAGGTTGAATTTAAGTGAGGACCATAAAAACTAGCAAACGGCAAATAATAATAAAAAAACCCTCACTGAGCACAAACAAAATTAAATTTCCGGACCCAGGGTTAAAAACAGTAACTCAATGTCAAAATCCCAGAAAAACAAAAACAGGGAACAGCGAAACCAAAAACAGTTTTCAAGCAAGTATTACAAACAAGTATGATCAACAGTAGCACAAAGAGGCTTAAATGTAAAAGAAAAACTAAGCTGCATGTACATTATAAACAGTCTCTCTGATACATTACAGGTGTATTCAGTTAATATGTTTGTGAGCTTTAGTAATGAGAACACATGACTTACACTGTGGAGTTGTAGACAGAATGATGTATGATTATGACTGTATACAGTAGGGGGATATGATCATCCTGCACCTCCTGTCACCCAATGACACTTTTCAGCCTCTGTTAAATGTTCAGTGCTCTTCCAAACTTGTTTACTGTGATCCAATTTCCAAATGCTGGAACATCTGTGGGAGACGAGTGTGAAGGAATAATGGCAGCTTGATAACCAACTGCCATTGAAAATGGGGTGATTAGCCAAACCATAGGGGTGCTTAGCTAAATCATAGGGCACAATAACGTATTCATAGTGGCCAGAATGAATGAAGGTGGTTTGATGAAACCATGATTTGTGACCAGGTTATAGCAATGCTACACTTTCAATAAGGCACAAATTCCATGTCCTACAATAATAAAGTAGGAAAAATATCAAGGAAAAATAAGATTTTTTTAAACTTATTTTGGAAAAAGGTTAGTGAAGACAAACATTTTTTGGTCTACTAAAAAAACAAAAAATTATGTTTTTGATTCTAAAGCACATTCCAGGGCTTTATCTCAAGAACTAGCGTTATATGGGTTATTAGAGATTTGGATGATGAAAAATGGCACTTCTTAATAATGAAATATGCCAGTGTGCAGGTAAAGTTTTGTAATGACCCAAGTTGCCACCTCATATCCTAGAATTTTTCCTCTGAAAGTTTGTGTATGTAGCTCCTAAGACAGTAATTTAATTAAATTTTTGCAGTGATTGACTATAGTAAATTTGAAAGGCAACATAATGCTTGTTTAAAATGAGGAAAGATAAAAAATTTGATAAATTGAAATTCAAATGCTTTTATTTTTTTAATATAATATTAATATAATAATAATAATAATAATAATAATAATAATAATAATAATAATTATTATTATTATTATTATTATTATTATTATTTGATTTATTTTGTTTATATACGTTTTGCCAAATGCTAGATTTCTAGATTTTCTTATACTCCAGCAGGACATGACATGCTGTGGTTTGTTAAATTTGGCTGTGGTTAGTTACTGGAGGTTTCAGTTTTGTGGAGCTCCACTGGCCTTTGTCCAGATGGTTTTGTGGATAGATTTTTTGTTGTTGTTGTTTTAAATGCATCTTTAAGAACAGTGCTATAATCTAATCCCATGAAATGTTACTTTCCAAAGAAGGTAGACTGTGAAAACCCGAGCCATAAAAAAGGATGGGTTTCATTTCATGGTTCATGCCCTCAACATGATTAACAAGTAAATGAGATGATGGGGCAACTCTGGGCAAGCACAAAAGCTGTCAAAATTTTTGACAACTTGAATTATGGACATCTTATTTTTACTTTAGATTGTCACTTGGATGGTATTGTGAAGATTTTTGATAGGTGAATTTTTCTTTTTGATTTTTTTTATCCTCACTTTTCAATTTTCTATCCTAAAACAGCACTGCATTAGCATATAAAATGATGTTTTGCAAAAGCCTTGTTATTGGCTTTCTTTCCCAAGTGGAAATGTCAAGACATTATTAATAAGTGCTGCTAGGGAGAGAACAACAGCAAATAAATTGCTAAAAGGATTAAAGATTGCATTTTGCAGATTTGTCAACAGGTTAGTCCACACATCTGCACAGATATGGATATGTTTATTTTATTAAACTTTTGTATATGTGAGTCATATAAACAATGACTGGAAAATGCTGTTTGTTAACCATAAAATAAATTAGTGGAAAAAAAAGGGGCGAATATTATGATCTCCAATGTGGAACACTGCTTCATTCCCTAATGCCTAACAACTATTAACTCAGTTCAATTTGAATTATTCTGTGTATATGGTGAATCTTTGATATTCTGGATGTGTAAATGATGAAATTATGATTTTTGCCATTAGGACTATCTGGGGATAAGGGTTTATTGATAGGAATAAAGTGTTCTGTAGGTGTTTACCAGACTGTGTAAAGACTGGTCTGGTAAACACATATAAGCCTGGAAATGTTATGAATTCTGCTGCTGCAAAAGTCGGAATAAGAAAGAACCAGATTTCAGATCTATTCAGGTGGTACCGGTGAAGTGGAAGGTGGGAAGGAAATGCATGTAGCATGGGCAGAGATAGTGCTCAGCTAGTTTAGTCAGAATATAAAGATTTACTAATCAGCATAGGAATACAGAAGCTAGACATTTCAGCAATGACAACTCCCAGGGTGAGTTTATTCATGCGAATGGAGTGTAGATAGGTTTGGTGTTGGCAGGCTAAATGAGATACACTGCTGCTGAGCAAGTCTGAAGACTACTTTGTCAAACATGTTCAAACCTAGAGATGATAAGAAACAGGCTGAGGCTACAAAAGGTGAAGAAGTATCTCCCTTCAACAATGCAGATTTGACCAAAACTTGGTACCTTTGGAGTCATGATACCCAGTATGTACCTATGCCTGTTTCACTGAATGGCTTAAATAATTCTTAATATGAATGAATAGAATTGTAAATAATTCTGCATGTGTGTGACTAAGGCCTAGTGACCTAGCTGACTATATGTGCCATCTTAATTTACAGACAGAAAATGCCATGTGCTCTCTATTTCCGCATTCCTCAACCAACCTTAATATGTTTGTTGATACCTGGAAGAGTATGCCAAGGTGGGAAAAAGGGCATTATTTACTGATGTAGCTGTACATGTTGATTCTGTGTTCCTTACAGTTTGCCCCAGGCTATGAGTAATGGTTATAAATGAAAAATGAACTCACTGCATTGCACTGGGCTGCTCACTTTCAGGGAAAAATGGTAATAAATACACATACCATGTGTAAGCAAAAAAGCAGACACTCATGAAATATAACCTGCATAAGTGAGAATCAAATCCTTGCTATTTATGAAACTTATTTTGTATCCTTGCTGTCATTCTTTCCCAAGAAAAATACAGTAGCAGTCTGTTGTATTGTTGCACTGAAATTACAACTTCATGTTTTCTACCAATGTATTCCATCATTCATAGTTTCATAGACTTTTTTATTTTGCGCCCAGTCCCCACATCCAACACAGAAATTATTGAAAGCATATTTTACATTTTTTAGCATAATCCTTTTATAAGATAGAGTGACTGTCTATTTTATATTTTATCTGTCAAAATTGCTTTAATATGTGAATGCAAAGGTTATCTGTACTTGTGTGTCTGCGGTTAATTGTGCCTTTGCTTTCTTCCAGGTAGCGTTGATTATAGGACACTGATATCGATGTAACATTGAGCAATTGTTGGGGACAAGAGTAGTAATGGAAGTTATAGTGTTTAACTTCTCTATGCCAAATGCAATACATAGAAAAAATATTCTGCTACACTACACATCAGCATTTTAAACAAGAATTGGACAAATGCCATGGTTTAAAATGTCTCTTTGTTTTAGAATTTATTTGTGTTTTTATTACATTGTTGACTAATTGATTGTTCTTTTCTATAAATACAATATATTATGTGGACTATCATATCCATATGTGAGTCTTTTTTAAAGCTGTTGGAAACAAACAATTGTAAAGTATGTATTCTGTGGTATTACATTTTTCCTTCCCTGAAAGTTGTCTTCATGCTCCAGCATGAAGACACAATTTGCCAAAGCTGAACTGGTAGTTTTCCATTTGGAAACCTGATTGGGCCCAGGCTTGATTACCTGACATCACTGTCAATCTTATTAATGCTCTTGTGGCTAAATAATTAAAAAATCTCTACAGATATGCCACTAAATGTAAGGAACAACCTTCCCAGAACAATAGAGGTTATCATAAGAGTGAAGAGGAATTCAGTCTGGCACAGGATGTTAAACATGGTGTGATGGTCAGGTGTCTACAACTGTTTGGCCTTGAAGTGTGTTCTTGTTATCACAATGTGCAAAACACATGCCAAGGTTTGATACCAGTTACAAACAAGCTCATGCCCTATTCATTTATAGGAAGTTATTTTATTTATTACATTATCACACAAGTGTCACAAGTTATTTTTTAAATCATTTTCTGAGAAGATTTGGTGGAGTGGTGAAGCTATACTGGGCATATAACAAAGCAGCAGGGACATGTCCCCCAGTGTAAGTAATGACTATCGATAAGAACATTGTTAGCATAAATTGCTAACTGTTGGAGTGACTGTTTTTGAGTAATGACCACTGAAATGCATTTTGAAGTGAATGTATAAGCAATTCCTCAGGCCGTAACACTGATATTCTCTAAGTTGTTCTCCAGGGAGACTGTTTTTTAAGAACCTGTCACTTTGATTTTATTTGTAATTTTGAAGAGTATTGAAGACTGGCACTTTAATAATTCGAGGGCTCTGTGGTCAGAATTTTGATAGCCGGTGATCTCCTATTTCCATTCAGCTCATTCACATGCAAAAGTGCAAGAAGAACTGACTTTCAGACCTTTCTCATCTCACCATACCTTGCCTCTGCCATATTCCTTGACAATTCCCCTGTGATATCCTTAAGAATGGCCTGATTTTAATGGAAAAATGCAGATTGTTATGCTCCAGGAGGCATGTTAGCACTACTGAGGTTAGTGTCCTGCCTCATTTAACACACCTGATTCATCTCATCAACCAATTACTGAGGATTTCAAGGGCTGCATTAGATGGGGAAAGGAAACAAATCTCTATAGAGCTTTTACACTCATGCTAAATAATCAAACTTATTCATAAATGCTTAATGTTTTTCATAAAATGCATCATTTCCCAAATTCAAAATTGTTTTACAGAAACACACAGAGAAGCTGAGTGAAACAGAACTGTTCAAAGTCAGATTGGAGATCTTAGTGTAAATGTCAGCATGGATTCCAGCACCTCCCAAGGAGACTAAATGGAAATGGTATTTCGACACTGCTGACCATATGGCCTGAGTAATTAATGGCAGAGATTACATTTTGGCTTTCTACCAAATTTCCTCCATTCATCTTTGTGTTTACCCAATTCACAACAAAAAATGATTGCCTCAAGCATTCTAAAAACATACTATTTATTTTTACTTTTTTAAACCAGTCCTGATACACACATTTAACACATTCCTCTACATGTATACATTTTTAACACATACAACACATATTATATAGGTAGGACTGCATTAATAAAATTATAAAGCAATTTATCCATATGAATGGACAAAATTAATCATAACACTATACCCATCTCATTTTATCTCTCTCTTTGCTTTTTTGTTTACATTTTAGGCGGAACTATTAACATTTGTTTAAATTGATTGCATTCCTGCTGACATGGTAATGAACTCTAGCCATCTTTTTTTTTAACTCCTTAGTGATGCTATTGACATCACAGAAGCACAGCTTGCATATTAAGAATGCACAGTTATGTGTATAACAATGGCTCTTGGCCAGAGATGGACCTGTGCATTTGTCACATTTACACCCCAGAGACACATTTCAACACAAAAACGCTGGAAATAGACACATCAATTAAGCCTCGTCTTAACGATATGCGCCAGATTGCAGCAGAGGACACATAAAGGTTATCTGAATTGAAGTGTGCTCTTAGTCACAATAACATTGAACAGTGTCTGATTAATTTGAGTTGAGGTGCACTATTTCACATCTAAACCTCCTAGTGTTGAATTAACATTACAAGTACATAAACTCTTTAAGAGTTTATTTAACCCCGGGGATTATGCTGTGTACACACAGCTGTCCATAGGAACAAACATGTATAATGAGTTTGATGCAAAATTTGATGCTTTTAAAAGAAATATGCTTATCAAGAATTAAATGAAGCCTTCAAGGGGACAAGAGACCTCAAGGGGAGTATGTTAACCTTGCATTATACTGTACTGCAATGATCAGGATTGTGTTGTGTTAAAACTTTCTTGCTTCATTTCCTAAGAGTAAAAGGAACCTTTGGCTCTAGTGCTCTTGGGAAGAGGCTCATACATGGAATTTAGTATCCTGACTGCTTCCAGTAGAGACTGCACATCAAATTAAAACACAAGTCACATTATATCAACTTCTATAAATCTATACACAACTTTTTTTTTACATCAGTTTCAGTCACTAGTTTTTGGTCACCTCTTACAATTAAGTTTAGGGCTGTTTTCATAAAAAGGGTTGTTATTAGAACTCTTCTCCAATCTTTATAATACTATCAGAAAATTGAGACGGTATGCCAAAATAAATGCTTAGAATTTATACTGCTGACTCACTGAGCCTTTTATTTGTTGTTTGCTGTTGTGGTTTTGTCCATTTTATGTGATTTGCACCTCACATGCACTTTGCCGGTTCTTGATTTACGACTTGGTAATCCAGATTGGATTTTTTTCTGGCCTGTGTTACATCTAATAAACTATTCCCTGCATTTGCATCTTGTCACTACGCACCTTCCACTGTCTTAGCAGTTAGTTAGATACAATTAGTGGCCCTACTAGCTTAAGTGCACTTTAACTCTGCGGGAGAAGCTGAGCAATTTTCCAAATTATCTTATCTTTTCCATGAACTACTTTTCAAGCAAGTGACAAGCCACCATTTTTTTTTTTTTACATAACCAGTTCGGTGTTATTTTTAACTCAGACAAATGGCAATGTGCAATCTATTGTATCCAACAGGAAACAAGTCAAATGCGTGTAATTAGTGTAAAATGTGTGTAGGTGCACATATCTGTTTTAAGAATACAAGCATTGTGTTGCACAGACAGAGGAGGCATTCTGATAGTGATGAAAAGATGACAATTAAATATCTATAGCCATATCTATCAATAAGAAATTCTCTTACTAAAGATGGTAATGTTTATGTCCATGAATGTTCCTTACAGCAACGGATACATGTTTGTATTTAATATATTAAAACAAGGAAAAAACAGGAACAAACCTCAGAATTCGAACAATCAAGCAGGTAACGTGCTTTGAGTTTTTTGTTGAATCAAAGTGATTGAATTAACAGTCAATTTATCAAACCAGAAAACTGATTTAGTAGAGCATTACAGCTCACCTCAGGTATTTAACCTGATATCTAGTGTCAGCCAAATAACAAGCAATGATAAAAATCATTATTGCAGCAAATGCCCAAATGTGGTGATATAATTCAGTATTTTATAAAGATGATTATGATTATTACTGTTAATTAGATAGTTCTAAAAAAAATGTTTATAGTGGGGTTTTTTTGTGTGTTTTAAAATATGATGCTATTAGTGAAAAAATGATATTGACTTAATTTCTTTAATAACAAAGGTTATTAAAACGTTATTGCGAATAAATATTTTCTAAATCTTTCTTTTGAATTGCGAAATTATTCACTGAATCAAATAAAATATTTTCCTCAGCTGACAAACTAGATTCTAGTGTAACTACAGTATATCCCTATCCACCCTTATAATACTTTCCACAGTTCTGGGAAGATGTTCCACTTCATTTTGATGTGTGGGTTTGGAAATGTGTGCACATTCAGCCACAAGGGCTTTAAAGTGGAGCAAAGTGGAAGGTAAAGTAAAGGTGAGGAGGCCTTTATCCCAAAGGTGTTTAATAATGTTGAGGTCAGAGCTCAAACCCACTGAACCCAAATCATGTGAACCATATCTTATAGGAGCTTGCTACCCCAGGTTTTTCACACATACTGTAAAAAAGACTCATAACATAATGTAATCGTAGAATTGTAATGTGTGAAATAATGATTTCCCTCATCATATGGCAACTTTTGTGAAAATTGTGAATTTATACCAGGTAGGATATATAAAATAATGTTAAAGTACGACTTGTTTTTACGTAAACACATTAAAAACCAATCTAAGAGCACTAGGTATAAAGATAAATGACAAAGAAAAATGAAATAAGGTATAAATTATTAATATGGAAATCAAACAAACCCTGAAAAACTACACAGCAAGCCAAAATCTTAATTCAGTAGGTATGAGTGGAGCTGGGGGAATTTATACAAGCATCTGCTCAGTCCCCTTTGAAGAGTCTTAATTCTTCTCATTGATAAGTTGCACAGCAACTTCATCAGGATCTTTTAATTGGAAATGTGCTGTTTTGTAATAGGCAGCCAATGTAAGTGTGTTTTGCATTGGGATTTTGATGAGATTTAACTTTGATTTAACCTAAATTCACTTTACAAAACACGATGTACAGTGCATTCATAAAAAGCTTTAGGAATGCAAAGACAAATAGGAATAGAAGCCACAGGGTCTCAACTGATGTATGTTTCTACGTGTTTGGCTCATTCAGATGCATATAAGCATCATGCTGCGACTATTGTGCCTTATGTCCCATGGTGAATCATCTTCTCCAGGGCTACAGGGTTGGAGATTTCATTTTTCATAGGAGCAAAAAGGTCAATGCTTAGAGCAAAGCAAGGCAGTAGGGAGACTTAAAGCCAATCATGTTCTGATAAAAGCCTTTTTTCCCCTGCTTCTCTGGCCTGACACTTCGAGAGTATGGCAACATGATAACAATGAAACTTGACATCAAGCTGCTATCATGCCATTTCAAACTTAGCTCACAATCAGGGGTTTAATAACACAGAAAAGACAGAGAAGACAAGTTTGGCAGAGGTGGAAGAGTTTGTGCGCTTGAGGGAGAGCTGCTTAGGCAGGCGTATTTTTGCACCTGCCCTGTTAAGATTAAATAAAAAAGCAGTCTTTTTTTGGAAATGAATCAGCACTTACTTAGAGAAACCTGTCTCCTGAAAAGCCATGAAAGTTACAGTTGAATAACCAGGAAGCTTGATTCAGGAGATTTTCATTGTAACAGACTTTTGAGAAGTGTACAGCTGTGTATCGCAGTCTTACTCAGCTCAGAATGAGCCAAATGTATCTCAAACACAAGAAATTGCTATTATCAAGTATTCATGTAATAGAAGGGTGACAAATGGAAAATCTAATAAAGTGTTTACTGTATATATGGAGAAATGTAGCTTGCTGGTTAAGATGTTGACTTCTAATTTGATGATCATGATTTAAAATCTCAGCGCCATCAGACTCCCGCTGCCAGGCCCTTGATTAAGACCCTTAATTAACCCTCAACTGCTCTGTTGTGTATATATATTTATAATAGTGAGAATAATTATAGCACTTACAGTGTGAATGATATAAATAAGTCATTATAAATTCACTTACAGCAGAGATGGCAAAAATACACATATTCTTCACTCGTTTAAAAAAGACTCTGGTAAAAGTACTGACTACACTTTTTCACTCAAGGTAAAGAAAAAAGTTTGGGCTCCGACATGTACTTAAGGTAAAAGTCATGCTGGTAACTGGACCTCACATTATATTAATAGATTAATACAAAATCATTTTTAATTTTGTTACCTAATCAGTGAATCCAGGCTGAACATCCACCATATAGAACACAAGCAGAGAAAATATGATGTTAATCAGTTGATCAGGAATGTCTCTGTTCCCAGTCATGTTTACATCGCTGACTCCCTCTGTTTCATTCACATTAACCCCATACTTTTTGTTGCCCTCTGCCTTGCTCATCGGGCTTCATAGGCTAGCCTACATCTGTGGTGTGTGATAGCTAAGAAATGATACACCAATGATAGGTAACAAGTCTGGTTTGAAAATGTAAGGACGGTACAGATATTTGTGTAAAAAGAATTAATGAGTAAAATTAAAAGATTTTCTGAAAAATAAATAGTAAAGTATTGATATGAGAAAAACCTACTTAAGTACAGTAACAAAGTATTTGTACTTCATTACTTCCCATATCTGATAACAGGCATGGAAATATATGTTAAATCATTTATTAAAAAAAAAAAAATCATCATTTATTTAATAAAAAAAAGCATTCGCCACATGCTGTGTGTGCATATATATATATATATATATATATATATATATATATATATATATATATATATATATATATATATGCTGGAAATCAGACTTAATATTTAATACAGTGCTGAAAGCTACAGCTGTCTTTTTTCTTTTTTTTATGAGGTATTTCAGTGACCATTCTTGTATTTCTGTCTGTATGCATTATAGATTGAGGATCAGGAGATGTGAAGTAAAGGAATGTCAGGGTCTTTGTGCTACTCTTTTTACTGGAGAGCCTGGCTATTGGTTTGAAGTGAAAGACGCATGTACTGTACTATGTATTTGACACGGAAAGACCAGGCGTCAGAAACCAGACGTTAAACAGATTGTCTTTTATTGGTCTAAACATGCAAACACAAGAGAGCTTAAGATGAGACTGTAGCAAATGGAAAACTTAACTATGCTTCCTTCGAAGATTAGCCAGTAGCATAAGACCACAGGGAACAAGAGTGGTAGGTAGTCCGGGTAATCTACGGTTGTAACTACTAGATCAGACTGTGAGTGAAGGGGAATAGGGACCTTATAAAGGGGACTGGTAAATGGAGGACAGGTGTAGGTGATTAGTAGAAGGGCGAGGCTGAACGAGAGTGTGAGCATTGGAGTGAGGTGTGACTGGTGGCTTCCTGACAGTATTAAGCTGTATCTGTACTTGTTTATATTCATACTTGTATCCATAGTCTAAATTAACCAGAAGTGCACAAAAACCAAACAAACAAAAAAGTACAATTTCAGAAATCTGTATGACAACTATGTTCATACTTGTCTCAGTTTACACCACACACAATTACAACAAATTGTGCTTGTAGAAGGCAATTATCACTACAGATTCCACCTATTCAGAGAGTTTAATTAAAATAATTATCTTTTTCAATAGCTTGACATGACCAGGTTTTACAGGGGAACAAATGCAACAAGGGGAGCTTTTTTACTGAGTTAATTAAGCAGAGTGGGATTGCCAAACTATTATGAAAACAGCTTTAAATCTGTCTATGCAGATGTACCTTTTTTTAAATCTGGAGTCTAAAAAGCTACACCTTGAATGTTCAGCAATACAACATTCAATTTTCTTTTGTTTTAAAATAGACGTAACTGTGTAGAACAAAGTGAAAGACTGGCTACAATCTACAGACCGTCATCCTTTAAATATTCTCAGCTTTTTTTTTCCATTGGAAGTGCTACTTTTGTACTATCAAAGAGGACTCTGTAATAATACATAAGAATAAGTCCTTATCTAGTCTCCCTTCTCCTCCACCGTTTTTTTCTCCTGTCGACAATTTGCATTTTAATTCGTTGCTTTAATCTATGTTTAACAGAATTAAATAGAGGGAATTGTTGATATGATTCACTGACCCACTGCAAGCTCTAAAAGAGCACAGAGATCGCAACTTTCTGCTTACCTGCAAAAAAAAGGAAAAAAATAAAATAAATAAATAGTACGACAGAAAGTAAACTTCCTAGTTACAGATAAGAATAAAGGACAAACATTTGTTTCATAAAATATCTCATCATAGCTGGGATTTTTTTGAAAGATAAAAGGGGTAAAAAGATTAGCCTTGGGAAACTTTAATTAATGGAGAGAAGCTTTTTATTCACATAAAAAACAGCATTTACAATCTTTCTTTCCTTCCCTATTGAACATGGCTGGCAAATAAATAAAGGGCTTTTTCCCTTCTGTTTCTAAGATTGTGGATTGTTTTGCTTTTGTAACTGGAGGGCATATATCTATGAAATTGGAAATGGCCTTGCCAAGCATTTGTTTGTTTACAACTTCTTTGAATTTTGCATTTAGGTCAATATTGGGTTAGGCTGCAAGGGAAATAGCTTGTGCAGAAGTGGTGCTATGATGCATGAAGAGTCTAGCTGTCCTACTGAGAAGAAAGAAGTTTTTCATTTGATATTTTGGAGGAAAACAGGCTGCTTTTCTTCATGTGTGGCAGTACAATGACATATCAAGCAATGCAAATTCCTATTTTTTCTCAGGGTCTCCCTCCAAATGAAAAAAAAAAAAAAAATATATATATATATATTAATGTAGCCTCTGAAAAATTTAACTGTAAATTACACTAAAGTTTGATCAAGATTTTGGGCCCTTCATAAGAAAAGGTTGGCCACCTCTGGTCTAGAGAAACACATTATATAACATAGGCTACACCTTTTTTCCTGATTAAACCAATTTTCTAATGGATTCGTTATAAGTCTGGCCCAATCAAGAGTTTCTAAACACTAGCACTATAACATTTTTATCTTAGTCTCAGTAAAGGACGTAATAAATGTCAAAGATGTAATAAATCAGTTAGAATAATTGCAAATCAATTCTGAGATACAAAAATGCCAACCGTGATATGAAGATATACACTTTCATTCTGTATTACAGATACCAAGGGCAAATAATAAAAAAATGCAAAAAATTAAAAAAAGAAAATTATGTAAATTCCTGAATCTACATTCACATTTTTTGGAAAAACACATCATGCATTTATTAATTGTTATAATTTCTATAACTTTTGCAATTTTTAAATTGAAATCTTTGAAAAAGAAATAGTTTCTATACACACAGACTTGCTCCTGCCAGTGATTATCCACCTACTGGTTTTCTACTTATATCCCTGGCTTTCACATGAAACTTTTTCCTGCTGATGATTCATAATGTGACATGGCTGGATTACAGTGTAGGATTTAATCAGAAATAACAATCTAGACAAGTCTTTTATTTTATAACCAGTGTCATGGTTGCTTTTCAGTGATAGTGTTAATAGTGATACAAAGACCGTCGGGAAGCGTATTCAGTAAAAGGTGCTGTGATCTTCTGAAATCTCACTGACAACTTGATCTTGCAAAAAAATGCCACCTTTTTACCACATTTTATTTCTCCAAGAAAGTTTCAATAATAATAATAATAGTTGGCAATGAATTTCAATATACATTAGTTGGACTGTATTATGTGTCCACTTGGCCAGCTAATATAGACTAAAAGCATATCCTCTAAGATGTTATTTAAAGTATGGGATCACTTTACATTACACTGCTCACTTGGACATGTTAAATAATAGCCAAATTAATCAATGTACCCAGCCATGTTACAAAGCATTATCTCACTCAAGTTTGGCTAAAACTTTGGTGTGTCAACCCAGCAGGCTTGAAAATGATGAATGGTTTGAAAATTAATAAATAATGATTGAAAAGAAAAATACATTTTGTGTGCAAAGTCATTAAGTCTCAAGTGCACATTTAAGTCAATCTGAAAAACCAAGTCAATTCATTGATTCTAGGCACTGACAGGGTTAGTCAAAGATATATCAAAATATATCAAAGATATATCAAATATCATAAATGTAGGTGTATCAAAATAAATTACAAAATACAGCAGCCACACCATGTATAAAAATAAACTTCTGTATATTTGTATTTTAAAAATATACTAAATAAAAAAAAAACTTTCACAAGGGAGCAAGACATTTTTTTACAAACCTTCCATCAATTTGCCTATTTGATCCATTTGACCATTACACTGATTCAGTTGATTAAGTAAACAGTGTTTGATAGCAACAGTTTTTCTCTGGCTGGGTCATGCAAAAAATCTGACATATGCAACTAGTTAACAGATTAAATATTCACATGGTTTCATCCATGTGATCTTGCAGATGAAGGTTAGTTTTAAAGTAACCAACAGTTTATTGTTGAACAGTTTGCGAAAGACTCTTAATTGTATCCTAATTCAGTTACTTGGTGTTTGGTAAAGAAGGACCTACTACACTGACTCAATGAAAAACATGTCATTCATAAGAAGACAACTGATGGCACCCATATTCATAGCAACTAGTTTCTAACTAATTAATTATTTGATTGTTAATCAGAAATATAATTACGTTATTATGTTTCAGGCAGTCATTCATGCAATGGTATGCAAAATCCTGATCCTACTAAACAGCTACTGTAATTATATATTTATTTATCAGTCATTGGATGCCCATATGAAAGCTGGCAGGCTGCACATTTCTTACCTTCACCACCTTCTTCCATATGGATAAATCTTCTGTTCTGATCTCAACAAGTCTGGGCAAACTACTAAGTAGGCACCAATCAGAGGCCACATTTTTATGATGTCATCATCTATACAAAACACAAAAAAAGTATTATGATTCGAATACGAAATACGAAGCCATTTTTATCAACTATATCAACATCTCTAGGTTACATATGTAACCCTAGTTCCCTGAGGGAACAAGACGCTGCATTGAAACGCTTTGGGAACGCCCCGCATTGTCCACGCTCTGAATCACATGTAAAATCCGGCCAAAAGGCAAGTCGTGACATCATTGGCGGGCGACGTTGTGTAACCCAGGAAGCTACAAAATGGCTGAGCGATGGTAGCGACATTAGCTTCTGAAAAAAGAGAAGGTAAACGCTGCAGGGAGTATGGCCTGATGACGCAGCGTCTCGTTTACTCAGGGAACTAGGGTTACATAAGTAACCTAGAGATGTTCCCTTTCAGGAACTTGAGCTGTGTCGAAACGCTTTGGGAACGAGTGTCCATCACACCATACTGACCAGTCCCTGCCTAGTGTGTCTGAGCACCACCAGCGTGCAGGACAGAGGAGCCAGGAGTGGCTCTGACGTCGAGGTCGTAAAACCTGACAAAGGTCAAAGGGGTGGACCAGCCCGCAGAGGTACATATGTCCTGTAGGGGAACCCCAACAGACCAGGCATAGAGGCCGCCATACTCCGGGTTGAATGAGCCTTGACTCCGAAAGGAGTGGGAAGACCAGAGGACTCATAACCAGAGGTAATAGCATCCACTATCCATCTGCTGAGAGTCTGCTTACTGACAGGAAAACCTTTTCTCCACACTTTCTCCACAGACTAGTCGGAGATTTTACACGTGATTCAGAGCGTGGACAACACGGGGCGTTCCCAAAGCGTTTTGATGCAGCTCGAGTTCCTGAAAGGGAAAGACAAATGACAAAATCCTATTTTATATTCAAAATACATATTTAAAATACGTTATAAATACTGTCCATCCCTGAGTACTGAAAACCCCAAACCGAACCCCAAGCTTTGGAATCGGTTGTAAATGTACAGATTGACATCATCTTTTATGGGTTTTAGTATCTTATTTAATTAACAACATCTGTTAATAATATTCTCATAAATAGTTGACTGAAATGCTGCAAGAAACATATATTTGAAATATATATTTTAGTGTACTTTTCATATTTTTAAAAACAACCCCATTAACTATCTGCTAAATAAAACAATCAGTATGTTAATTAATTTGTAAAATAATCGCAAAATGAACAAGTCATATCACATTCTATTCTTTATAGAAATGTCATATGGGCTTCACTTTTTTTTTTTCATATTTCTTATCTTTTCTAAAAAGTATGGGTTTGTGTTTTTAATGATTTTTTCACATAATGCATTTAATTTTTACATAAGAATTGCCTTTGCTTATTTATTTATTAATTAATTAATTTATTTATAATAATTATTATATAATTTATAAATTTTTATTCATCCTGTTTTTTTTTAACATGTAATATTGCAACTTTTTAAAATGATTTTTATTGCCATGGTAACTTGTCATGTATTTATTCATTTGTCATATATTAATCACACAAAACTTGCGTTGCATGGTTTCCCCTGTACACAGAGGTGAAATGCATTTATTTGTATGCATATATATGTTTTTTATTGTTGAAAATATGACTTTAAAATGCTGCTAATGCCTATAACTTGCATTGAAAATCTGAGAAAACAGGCAGAAGCAGTGACAAAAAAAATGGACTAAGCCCAATTATTAATGATCGGCTTTGAGCACTCCCACTCACAGAGGCCACAGTCTTAATAGTCTTTATTTGTGTGGTTTGCAGTAGGCTTCCCCTGTGTTTTTTCCTGTTGGGCTATATTCATTATCCTCTCCCCATGCACCATTTTTCTCCCCACTGTTTCGTTTCAGGAGCAGGAAAGTACAGAGCCCATACAACCATTATCTGCCACCAGTCCCAGGCTAGGCTTCTTGTTTTATTCATCAGGGGGAAAAAAAAGAGAAAGACCAGAAGAGACTGTGAATGAAGATTCACCATAAAGAAAATCAAAACTTAACAGAATCACATATTTGGTCTATGCTCGACTGACAGTTCCCCCCAGATAGTCTTGCAACATTACCTTGAATATATACAATTTTAATGTCTTGCTGAACTGGGCATATATACTGTACACATAGAGCAAAGCCTAGTAAGTTCCCTTCCACGAACTCGAGCTGCATTGCAACGCTTTGAGAATGCGACTGCGTTGCTCACGCTCTAATATAATGTTTGTAATCAGTCAAAATTGCACCGGCGGTGTGACGTCATGACCAGGAAGCTATAAAACGCACATGGAGTGAAGCCGGTGCCAGCTTCTGTTTGAAAGCACTCTCTGTGTATTTTATGTCAATTGTTTGACTATTGTTTGTCAATATGTAGGCATCAAAGAAGGTTAAGCACACTTTGCGGTCGTGTGTTTCTCCCTGCCCCCACTATATCTTGGGGGGATACACACAGCCTTTGTGTGGCTTGCCTGGGAATGGAGCACAATAAGCTGGTTCTCGATTAATTTATGTGTATGTGATTGCTCCGCTCCCGACGGGCAGTCTTTGAGGAGGATGCCCTCACTCCTCGCAGTTCTGGTCCTGCTCTTGCTGATGCAGAGGTTCGCAGATGGACCTTGCAGAGGGTTTTGAGACCGGCTTTTTCCTTTCTCAAACCTCATCTGCCCGGTCCAGCTCCCGTTTGCAGGCTTCGGAAGCACGACTTTTGGCGGTTTCTTCCCCCTTCGAAAAGAGCATGCAACTCCGCCTCTCTTTCTCCTCCAAGGAGGGGTGGGGAGCGTTTAGTGAGCCCAAAAGCCAGGAGTTCATGGATTGTGACATGGGCTGTAGAGAAGCTAGATCTAGCTTGGCCAGCCAATGAGCGGTTTCTGCTCCCGGTGACGCAACCTCCACATCGGGGTCTCCCCAGCCCCAACCCCAACCCAGCACTTCCCATTGGGAGGTGCAAAAACATAGTGTCTGTCTGTGTCTGAGGACTGTCATCTTCAATAAATAGGCTTCGACCAAAAGGTCCTGACAGGACATTCTGGGGGGTTACCGGAGGACGTGTAGCACCGCCTATATTGGTGCCCATCCGCTTCGGCCCCCTTGGGTATCTGGTTTGTTAACCCTGCCACGAAATGTGCTCGATGTCCCTCCTCTAGTTCCGCCCGGCATGATTGCGGACCAGGTAGACTTTCTTTCATCTCTCTTGAGGCCACTAGAGCTGCTTCAGGGTGTAGCCCCAGCTCTAGGCTTACCAGAGGTCAGTCTCAAGAGACTAATACCCCTACGAGACCACCTGGCAGCCTGGGAAGTTCTGGCAGATGTGTACAGAGGTTCGCTTTCAGGGTCGAAGCTTACCAATAACGGGTTTTACCGTTTGGCCTTGCCCTGTCACCCTGCACCTTCACGAAGTGTGTGGACGTGGCTCTGGCTACCCTGAAAGTGCAGGGCATCCGCATCCTCAATTATATTGATGATTGGTTGATATTAGCCTAATCAGAGCAGTTAGCGGTCTGGCATCGAGATGTCGTTCTCGCCGACATGAAGGAGAAGGAAGAGTGTGCTTTCTCCATTACGGAGAACCACTTATCTAGGTGTCATTTGGGATTCAAAAACTATGCGCATGTAGCTTTCCTCTGCCCGCATTGTGTCCATCCTTACAGCCGTCAGGAAGGTCAGTAAAGGGCAATCATTCACTGTCAAGCAGCTTGAGAGAGAAGATCGCTCCTCAGAGGGCTGAGGCCTCCGGTGTAACCCTAGAGTGCCTGTGTGGGACCTGGCCGTTGTGTTGGAGGCGCTTCCTGAGACCTCCTTTGAGCCCCTGGCCAATGCTTCATGGAGGCACCTCATAGTCAAACTGTGTTCTTGCTGGCTATCTGCTCTCTGAGGAGTGTAGGTGATTTACAGGCCCTCTCTGTGGCCCCCTCTTTTCTGGAGTTTTCTCCAGGCGTGGCCAGTGCATTCCTGCACCCTAGAGTGGGTTACATACCGAAGGTGCCCTCAGTTGTCCCAAGACCTGTCAGGCTCCAGGCCTTCTATCCTCCTCTGATTCAGACCCCAGACCAAGAGAAGCTGGACCGGCTGTGCCCGGTTTGAGCAATTGACTTTTACGTCCACATGATAAGTCCTTGTTTATTTGATATGGACCTCAGAAGAGAGGCCTTCCTGCTAACAAGCAGACACTTAGCAGGTGGACTATTGATGCTATCATGTTCCTATGAGTCCTCTGGTCTCCCCGCTCCTTTCGGGGTCAGAGCGTGCATGACCTGAATTGTGGCAGCTTTTTAGGGTTGGTCCTCTGGAGTGTCTCTCCAAGACCTCTGCAACAATACACACTAGTCAGAAAATGGTCAGTCTGGCGGTATTGGAATTTTGTTTCCAAAGCGTTGCGACGCAGCTTGAGTTCTTGAAAGGTAATGTCTCTAGGTTACATATGTAACCCTAGTTCGATGAGGGAGCAAGATGCTGCGTCCCATTGCCACACTTCTGGCATCCCTGCAAGCACTTCCTTCTCTCTTACAGAAGCTGGTGGTGGCTTCACTCCAAGTGCGGTTTATAGCTTCCTGATCATGACGTCACCCGGCCAATTTTGACTGTTTACACACATTATTTCAGAGCATAGACAACGCAGTCGCGTTCCCAAAGTGTTGCGATGCAGAGTCTCGTCCACTCAGGGAACTAGGTTTACATATGTAACCTAGAGATGATGATGCACAACAGGCTGAAAATCACTTCTTTTAATGCATTTTCTAATGTCCATATCTCTAATATTTTATTAACCTTCCCCCATACAATTTTTATTAGCTTTTGTATATCTTGCATTTTATTTTGACCGCATTGTATGTTCTATAATTCCTATTGTGTTATTAATGTGTATGAAAGAAGTTCAAAAGCAATTTCACTGTGCAGAAATATATGGTAATTGTGCTATATTGAAAAACCATTTCCCCATCCTGTTCACGCACAAATTTCATATGCATACTAATTACTAAGAGCCATTTCACAAATGCCAACCTCTTTCACTCACCCCAACCTAAAGTTCTGGTTTACTTTTTACATATAAGTCAACTACTCATGTTAATTTTTTAAGCTTGTAATGTGAGAGAGGTTGCTGAGTTATTGCCTCTGGCAATGTATATATATAGCAAAACAATTAATCTTGTATTGTAATTTTTACAAGGCTGTTTGCAGCCATGTTCAAGACCTGACTGAAATCACATTGTGCAGACATATTAATAGAAAATCAAATATTATATGTTAGACCAGGCTAACATTTTAACACAGAATAATCTTTATTTTCTTGTATTGTGCTTGTACTTAAAACGTTAAATGTTGGAAAAATGCTCAATATTTCCACATTTCCTTAATAACTAGATCCCTAGTTATTATTATAGCTTGACTCATATACAACATATACTAGGAATTTTATTTAAATTATTACATTTAATAATGTTATAATTTAAATAAGTTTCCTGGTACTCTAGTGATTTATACATTATGTACATTATCTGAAGCTGCAAAGTTATGAGTGTGATTTTTGTCCAACAATAACTTTTTTTTTTTTTTATAAAAAAGTGAAACTAAAATTGCAGGACTTTAGTTGTGCCATCTGTTATTAAACTTAAATGAAACTAAAAAAATATTAAACGTTGCAATATAACCAGTGCATCCAGTACAACTTTTTTAAACACACACTCACACACACAAACAAACACACACAATTCCTCATTTTGTTGCATTACATCCCCATCTCATCTCAGGCATTTCAGATAGATGCTACAAAAGAGGTCAACATCAGGGATGAAATTGACACTGTTCTAATCCAAATGTGCTACAAGCTAACCTTGTTCTGGTCCATATCCTGCTTAAGATAGCGTTGAGCTGTACTTATGCACTTCAGAATAGGGACAACTATATCATCATTTGTATAGGACAAGTGCAATTACTGTGGGTCAGTGCATGGACAATCACTATTAGGGCCCTTCCTTCATTGCCTGTTTGTGCATAAAGTGCCTTGCAAAAGTATATACTGCCCCTTAGCTTTTCTACTCTTTACTAGTATTGCTACATAGAACTAACATGGACTTTTATAATAGTCTTTTAACTAATATAATTTAATAAGTCAGTAAGCATAGTACAGTAATTCCCCGTTTATCATGGTGGTTACGTTCCAAAATCACAAGCGATTAACGAAAAACCGTGATAAACGGACGCCCTAAAAAATGCTATTTTATGAATAAAGTACTGCACTGTATTAACATTTTACTTCATTTTATAATGAATAATTATATTTGTATTAATCACATTTTATTATTTGAACCAAAAGACCAAAATACTTTTTTGGTCTATCGTTCTATCCGTGAGAGACCGGGAAATTCAGAGAAACAAATTATTTATGTGGCAAACCAGAGGTGCGAGATTCGAACCACGGTTAAGAAGGGGATTACTGTATATTTTAATGGGGCATCATTTTGTATGCATTATATGATATGTAAAAATCCCACAGCTTAAAAAAATCTTCTTAACAGAAATTCTAAAGATCTATAAGACTAGGCAGAGGTTTTGCCAGATCAAATGGGGTCTAGACTTTAACTGGGGACTATTTTAAAACATGGTAATATACTGTAGTTTTTATAGTTTTGTACCTTCACTACAGACTCAAGTCTTTTTGCAGACTTGGTACAGGTGTTCCTTTAAGATTGACCTGTAATTGCCTCCATCCATCTTGGCCTAAACCCCAACCAGTTTTTGTTGATGAAAAACATCCCTACAACATAATGCTTCTGCCAGCACAGTCATAAATGTACGATTTCATATAGTTTTTATTTTTTTCCCTACACAATAAATGCTTCTTTCTTCTAGCTACTCTTACATAATGCTTTACAGAGTGTCTCGTCTGTGGTTGTGTGATGTGCTTCTCTTATCTGAAATGTTCATCTCAATAGCTCTTTTATTTGCTTCTTTTGGTTGCTTCTTTCACTAAATATTTTTTATTTTTTTTAAAAAACACTGACTTTTTTTTTCCTGATGCTGTTTGTTCAGGTACAGTATATTTTTTAAAAGTCTCTGGGGCTTTCCATTAACAGGTGTATTTGTAATGAGTTTATATGACACATTAATTGCACTTCTATTCTGTTCTATTAATTTTCTGACTTACAGTGGCAGATGTTTACACCTCATCTAATTAGGCATTTTATAACAGCAGCAGGGGTGAATACTTATTGTCACAATATTTAAATTACTGATTAATTTTGCAAGTTGAAAAATGATTATGGGCCTTTGTGTAAAAAAAATTACATGACCTTGGAATCACCTTCTGTATATGCCTGTCAAGGTTCATGTGAATCCATGTAGGCATTTACGAATTACAACTGATTGAGTAAAAAATATTTGCCTCATTAGTATTGATTGACAGGTGCAAGTATATTATGCAAATCTGATTGGGCAAAGCTAAATGGTTCAATTTTCATATGTCTGTGACTTATGGTTTGTTCTGCGCAATTTATTTTAAGGAAGAAAAAAGTAATAAAAGGATAGAAAAATTTACAACTATGACAGGGTTCCAGCAGCTTTGGTGTTGGACCTCTACCCAACAATGCGATGAATGCTTTCTTGAGTTAGCTCAAAGGTAATAATGTTAAAATGTGAAGCATTTTTGTTAATGAGCATTTCAAATGCCTTGTCAAATTTAGAAAAAAAATGTTTAGACATTCCTTTTCAAATGCCTGTTCTCATGCTAGGGGTTTGTAGAAGCAAAACATTTGTGAATGGCAGACTGGTATTTTGTGAATCTTTGATTTTTTTTTCTCTCAACAACTTCAACTCCAGAGCCTCAGCTCATTCAAAGGCTGTCATTCACATGCAAAAAAATAAAAAATAAAACAGTACTGAGAACACAACATTGCTCAAGTTTTCAATCCAGAGAAGACAAAACTACATGTCTACAATATGTTTACTTTTCCATTCCTATAAATGTAAGGAAGCTTACATTCTGGTTTCATACAGCATTACATCTGCTAGTAAGTGAAGCATCTATAAAAGATTAGTCACTGTCATTGAGTTTCATAGCTGCCAAGCCACTGGCCCCTAGAGAAAGATCTAAGAGCCGTGATGCAAATCATGTTTGTCCTGAATATTTTGCACTCACTGCAGTACATGATAGCATGCATGCTGAGATCAAAATGAAACATCTGTACTGCATGAGAGGGTAGGAAAGTTGATAACGTTCAGGAAATTCTAAACAATGCTAGTTGTTTTTTTGCATAGCATTTTAGCTATGACTTAATTATGGTAATAATAATGATGTCACTTTTCGTTTTTATATATACTGTCAGTAGCAACACACTGGTAAATTATTGATTCAAGTGACCAAAAACTCTCAATAGATCACAGCTAGAGAACCGCTGAAGTCAGGTAAGAAAGTCTTCCAAACTACAATCTTATGTCAAATACATCACCACAAGTCTTATGGAAGCGTTTAAGAAAACACAGACTCTAATCTCGCTCTGGAACTTCAAATAGGATCAGGTTTTATGGTCAGATTAAACCAAAATATAGTTTTTAGCAATAAACAGATGTGGAATTGGTTCATACAACCATATAAAAAAAGTACCTAATGTCCATGGTTAAATATGGTGGTGGCACAGGATTCATAGGATCATTAACTATATGAACAGATATCGAATCCAAATTATACATCAAAATCAACACAAAAATGGTCAAATGCAAGGCCAGTCCAGAACATAGGAATAGTCTTAGATCCTTTCTCGTGTATTCTCCAACCTCATCAGACAAATGAAACTCTGTTTCTTTTATATACAATAGCGACTAAATGAGTACCAATAATAGGGCCACACATATATCTAACAAAGTTTTATTAAAGCAAATCATTTTTGTGGATCGTATTGAACAGGAGATCAAAAGGCTAAACCATAAAAAGAATTGTAACAGCCTTTTTTGATCATATTTACCAAGGGTGCCAATATTAGTGGACAGCACTGTAGATAACAAATAAGCATTTTTAATAGCCCCATTTCTGTTAACAATGGTCAGTTTGAGCCTCTTCAATTGTATGAATAAACAGGATGAAACAATTCTTTGTCTATTTTACTAGAATGATTCCACAAAGGCCAAAATTTTAATATCACCTCTATGTGTTTGTTTACTTCGCAGTGCGGTAGTTGTGAACGGAAAAGGCACGCAGTTGAGAGTCTAATTCAAGGCAAAAAATAGATTGAGACAGGGCAGAAGAGATCTATAATTGGAATCTGTTGACTCCAGACACAAATCTTTGCTAACGCTCAGCAGCACTACTTGCTTTGGCTAATGGGAAAATATCTGCAAGGACACATTCGCTCAGTAAATATCTCTCAGTGCCTTTCATGCCACATTATTTACAAAGTCAGCGATGCTCCCAAGTCTTCACAAGTTTGGTCATATACCAGAGTTTAAACTAAGATTATATGACAAAATGGAAAAATATTCTATTCAAGTTTAATGTGCAGGATTTTGATGTTTTTTGGGGTAACATTTTTATTTAAAAAGTGCTGCATTGGAAATTGGTTTCGAGTGTTTATTATAAAAGGTTAAATAATGTCCCACTATAATCAAAATTGGTTATGAAGTAATTTTGCCAGAGAAAAGAAAATCACTTTTAGTTCATTAGAGGCATAAGTGAACATGACAGATGATTTAGGAATGACTTTTCCAAGAATATAATTTTTGGCTTGAAATAAAGCTCATCAGATGGAAGTAAAATGAAGAAGTAACATCAGTTTTACCCAAAGCACACTGAACAAGTATATACAAATAAAAGAAGCTTGTTAGTGATATATCCCTTTTTCTTTTAGCAGAGCAAATACAAACTGCACATTCAAAATTAACTTCTTGTTTGTACATCTGCTGTATAAATGCAATATTGCACTCACAACTGTGTGGTTATACTAAATTTTGTTACTATCACAACAAATTTTCAGTTTAACTGCAAAAGTCTATTATTCCACTTGATGCACAATTTGATACACATGAACCAGTGTTTAACCACCAACCCAGATCTATAAAGATGTGATATACCCCATACAAAATAAGCAAGAGTGTGCACTCAGCAGTAATTATTATAATGGAAAACAGTTGCTTCACAGTTGCTTCAGACTTTAATAAAATTAATTTGAAATGTATTGCTTTCTGCTCATTTTCTGTTCAGATTTTTGCTGTCATGTACAATTTGGCATCTTGTTGTGTGAAATTTTAAATATTTACATTCCCAGAAAGTATGTAGAGTCATATAAGACTCCCATTAATACAGAGCCTGAGAGACTTTAACATTCCTTACAACAAACTAACAGGACAGCCACAGCCAATGAAATGAATAGCTGCAGAAATTCAAATTCTCTCTAAACTCAAACAATAATGGTACCTGATATTATCTATGCCTGGTATTACATATTTTTCCCCTTGAGGCTGGTGTAAATACAGACCACTGTTGGTGGAATGCAAATAGTGAGATGTGAGGAAATGAATGCAGAGTTTATCATACATCATCAGCCCTGCTGACAGAAACCACTGCTGACATTTGTATGGACCAGAGGACTGGAGAAGGGAAAAATAAAAAAATGACAAAAGAATGGAGAAGTCAGTGGAGAGTGTACAGCTTGGTAATCTGTCGGGATCTGAAGCCTTTTGGGAGATCAGAGAGATTGGTCTTGTTTAATACACTGCAGCTGATGGGAGAGAGTGAGGAAAATGGAAAAGGCAAAAAAAAGAAGAAAGATGTGCAGAGAAGAAGGATGGAACTAGAAGAGAGAGAAGTGAGCTATAGAGGTCAGTGAGTACTCCTGATGGGAGTAATGAGGTTCATATACCATCCCACACGTTCCTCCAAAAGAGAAGAACTTAAATGTCTCCCATTGCTACTACTGATAGATCGTTTGCTGCCTGGTTTGACCATAATCTCACCTTTTTTAATGCTGACGGACCTGACTCAGAGTATATGTAATGTCATGCCCTGCAGGGATGCAGGTACAAGAATATCACGTTTCTAAATAAGATGTATATTGTTTTCCAAATAAGAAGCACCCCAAAAAAATTCCACTAGTGAACCCAGTTTTATTGCCAATACAACTCACAGATGTTTGCAGTGGTTTTAAGGTCTGTAGCGTCTAGACCATGGTGTAGCACATGGTTACTGTACTCAGTAGTCACGAATGCTCAGAAAATCAGGCATTAATGACAACACCATGACTAGCTGGCATAGATTTTTAGCATGCAAAAATAAAGAACTCTAACAAACAAGCACTCTTGGCACAATAGTAAGTGACAGCTGCACACCAATTACTTATGCCTTATGAGGAAATTGTGATGCTGCTGCTGATGTTCAAGGGGAAAAAATGCGCGGGTATCTGCTTGGCCTGCACTACGTGTCTGGCTTAACAATGGCCACATGAAAAGCATTGCAATCAATATTTCTTCCACTAATTGAAGGGCTTTTTATCTGAACCAGTCTCAGAGGGCCCTGGTGTGGAAGAAGAGATGACTGAGGGGGAGATTGCTTCGAACAGCTGCTCCATATTCAGTCTGCTGGCGTACTCGTGTTCTCTTTAGAAAGTTCTGGCAGCTTCAGGAAAGTGGCAATGCACTGTTATCAGCACGGGCAGGGAAATGCCTTAAACGCTTTGGCCAGAGGCATGAAAAAGGTCTATGTTAGAAGTTTGATAATTGAAGACAACGGGCGCTATATACACTTGCATTTATCATAGCAGTTCCTATGAGACAAATCATCTAAGAGCTGGCATCGGAGTTTGTTGTTTTCGGGGAATATTAATTCTATAAATTGTAAATAAAATAAATGAATGAAACTCTTACTAATTACACCTAGGCCATGGCATTATACCATTCTTTGGAACTGAAAGATGCCACAGTATTGCATCACCCTAGAATCACAGTGGCCATAAACAAGCATCCTACAAAGCATTGATTTAAAATCCAGTGCAGCCTACATACAGATTGTGTCCTCTAAAGGCCTCTGTGTACATTGTAATGAGAACTAGCAGTAATTAGGATGTCTGGTTTTGTCCACAAGCACACTCAGCTGCAGGGTTTATCCAGAAAAAAAATTTAATCAACAAAAGGTAGGCAGCCAGCAAAGTGATTGGATGGTTCCTGGCAGTTTTAGTTCTTTTATCACAATGAGCAGCTCCATCATGTCTATTAATACAAATTAGTTCACATTAGTTCTCCTGGGCTTTTAAACTACAGCACATCTGCTGCACAAACAAAATAACTGAAAAAGTGTTACAGCTTAACTCTGTTCGGATGTTAAGTGTAAAGATAAACTAAAGGTCTGAAGCTCTTGACTCTCCTGTTTCCACTGATCATCTTTGAGATGTTTCTACAACCTAATTTATTTCCACCTGTGGTAAATTCAGTTGATTGGACATGATGTGGAACGGCACACACCTGTCGATAAAAGGTATAAAATATATTATACAGTATTTTTCGGACTATAAGCCGCTACTTTTTTCCCACGTTTTGAACCCCACGGTTTAAACAACGAAGCGGCTAATTTATGAATTTTCAAAACTTCAAGAAACTGAACCCCATAACATTAGACGATTGACATTTCCAAACGGAAACGAAAAAACGCACCTCACCTGTGTTCTGAGCTGCACGGCATCGGGATAAAAAACTTCCATCGGGTGATTTTTAAACACACGACGATGCCGAAAGATAAACTCCCGAGAGAAATAGTTCTGAAAGGAAGGAGGAAGACAGTGAACAATGACTTTCTTGGTCGGCTACTGTTTAGATACAAGCCGTTGTTACGCGTTGAGTCAGGTTGAAGGGATAGCTCGCTTCTACCATGCTATTCCCAAAATACCGCTATGCTCCTAAAGGAAGCGCAACATATTTCACCTGTTACACCCTGTTTTACGTGTCTTTCATTAAAGCCTGTGTAAAGTACATTAGTGTAAACACTTGCGGCTTATTTATGTTAAAAATAAAAATAATTGTAAAATTCAGTGGGTGCGGCTTATATATGGGTGCGCTTTATAGTCCGGAAATTACGGTAGTTGTCTGTAAACCTCAGACCATGAGAAACAAAGATTAAACTCTTTGACCTGAATGCCAATAGTGATGTCTGGAAAAATGAGGCACCGCTCATCACCTGGCCAATACCATCCCTACAGGGAAGTATTGTGGTCGCAGCATCATGCTGTGGGGATGTTTTTCATTAGCAGGAACTGGGAGACTAGTCGGGATCAAGGAAAAGATGAATGCAGCAATATACAGAGACATCCATGAAAACCTGCTCCAGAGCGCTCTGGCTAAGGTTCACCTTCCAACAGGACAACAACCTTAAGCCACAACCAAGATAACAGAGGATTGGTTACAGGACAACTGTGTTATATAATGACACTCTGATTAAAAGAATTAACTTAATCTATTTTTAAATAAGGCTGTAACATAAAATGTGGAAAATGTAAAGCTCTAAATACTTTCGGAGTGTACTGTATCATACCATCAAAATCATAAGGAACCAATTATCATTTCCATTAGAATGATGCTGCTATAAGGCAGTTGCACAAAGATAAACTCTAAAGTCATGGTTTTTAGAGCTGCTTGCGCTATAGCAAACAGATTTAAAGTATATCCTAATACGCTTATCCATAATGGCCTTCTTCTCGCCACTATCCTGATTGGATATTTTTTACTTTTAACTAGAATAAATAAGAAATCTGCTGATTCATCAATTTTCTTGATGTTGAAAGTCTTGGCTATGTAAAATACTAGGAAATAGAAGAAATAGACACTCAACATTCAACACCTGAAAACCTGCTCATTTAAGCAGTTGTTGGTGTCAGATGTACTGGATTTTAGTATTTCATAAACAGCTGATCTCCAAGTAATTTACATATAGCAGTCTCTACAGTTTTTACAGAACGGCGCAAAAAACAAAAAGCACTGAGCGAGTCACAGTTCTGTGGGTGGAAACACCTTGTGGATTAGAGAGGTCAGAGGAAAATGGCAGATTGGGTATATATGGAAGGATATAATAATTCATATAATCATATACTGTGGTGAGCAGAAAAGCATCGCGTAATGCACAAAACATTGAACCTTGAGGTAAACTTGAGCAGAAGGGCTACAACTGCCGAAGACAACCTTGGGTGGAGCCAAGAACTGGAATATGAGGCTGTGAAGGACAGAGATAGATTTTGCAGTTTGCTTTAATTACAGTATGCTTTATTCTGTGCCACATTCTGTATAATCGCAATAGGATCACATTTGTTCTCCTTTTCTGATGTTTGATGTGAGCATGACCAGAACCTCCAAATCTGTATCTGCATGAGTTTTTGTACTGTTCTCCTTTTCAGGCTTTTCAATAGATTTTGAAGCATGGCTGTGGGGATTTGCTCATTCAGCCACAAAAGAGTTAGTGAAGTCGGGCAAGGAAGCCTGGGGCACAGCCAAAATTCCAGTACATCCCAAAAATGATGAGTGGGCTTGAGGTCAGTGCTCAGTGCAGGCCACTTAAGTTTTTCCCCACTAACCATGGCACAACATTTTATTATAGAACTTGCTTTGTGCACAGGGACATTGTTATGCAACATTGGGAGGTGCTTAGGTGCAATAAAGAGAAATCTTAATGAGATAACATGCAAAGACTTTCCATGCTGTTGTGTGTTTTCAAAGTTTGTAGCAAGTTTGGCAGAGCTCATGTATGAGTGTGAAATTCAGGTGTTCAAAAATCATTGGCTTAATAGTGTATATTTATTTAGTAACACTTACTGCATTTACTATGTATTCATGTATGCTTTATTGATCGTTATTAAAGGAAATCCAAATGCAAATGTCATAGTAATTCATAATAGGTAGCTAACACTAATCTACGATGATTCATGATCGAAAGGTGGGAAATAGACAAGAGTTAAGAAACTGGAACAAACGTAGAATAGAGATAAACAAGGAAAACACTGTTCAGACTAAAAATTACACAAGCATACACAATGACACAACAGGGTATACATAAACAAACTAATCAAAGGCTTAACATGGAACACCTGGACTCAGCTGGGAAATACACCAATGACAAGTTGGGGGTGGAGGCAGGACTAAGAATCCAAACAAAGCCGTATGTTAAATTGAACCCATGCCAAACGTTTAAATAAAAACATGAATTCAGTGTTGAAAGGAAATTCTCGACAAAAGATTGTTGATGGCTAGTTATGTTTATTGTAAACTATGCATTTATGAATTATATAAATGATATGCTTTAGAAAATATCCACAGTGTAACAATAATAGAGCATCTACAATATAAAAAACCTGTAGACTTCCACATAAGCTACAGTATGAACTGACTTGATTTGCAGACAAACTCACAAATTGTATTTGAATTCTCAAATCTGATTCTTTAGAAGAAATAATGCTTTACAATAGCACGTCTGCTACAAGGCACATCCCAGATTTACATTAAAATCATCTCTTTACATTAATGTTTTCCATAGTAATTTCAGGAAATATATGATACACAAATAATTGAAGTCAAAATAGCTTTAATAATAATCATAATAATAATAATATGCTAAGCATATAGAAGTTTTGCTGATAATTAAGATAATTAGTCTGAATAACTTTGTATTGATTGGCAGTGACTCTTCCATCTAAGAGGATAGATGTACCACTTAAAGCACAGCACCAGCAGATCGTCTCACTTGAAGAGTTGATCATTCTGTCTTGTACATTCCTTTTGGTGTACACCATACATGTACTCACCCACTTGTCGAGAATACGGTGAAGGATGACTCATCTGACCATTTCATCATCTCTGCCTATGTTTTTTTTATCCACCACTGAACTCTCAAATGTGCTTTTGTCTTATGTCAAACCCTATTTAGTGAATCTACTTCCTAAAGTGACACCCACCCACCCACTCACACACACACACACACACACACACACACATACAGTCGGATGTGATTCCATCCTGCCAATAATGAAACTTCTATCAATGTCACTTAGACCTTCTCTTCTTGTAATCTTCATGCAAAATTGAGGTCAACAGCCTGCTCTGTGTTTTTTGAACATGCCACACAGCACAGAAGGATGTTAATTCCTTAGTTGTCTCATGCCGTGCATCTGCCTGTTTCTGAATGCATTTGGCAATGTTTCTTTTACTCCATTTAAAATCAAGGCCTTTTCTATGAGAATCACTGACTTATGTTTTAATATATTCTTGTATGTGAATATGTATTATTTATTTTCTTCATTTTATAGAAAAAAGTTTAGGTTTGGAGTTTCTATCCAACCAGATTTAATGTTACATCGTGTGTTTCTGGGGGCAGAGTTACTGATCTGCTATAAGGTTGGGCACAGTCAGCACCTGTGGGCTCTTTTAGCATGAGCTCCATGTTGCTTAAAGCTGTCCCTTTACCCAATCAGATTACGATTTGGACACTCCAAAGCCCTCTAGCAGGCGACCAATCATGTCATGTGTTAATTGGGTTTCTTGCTTTCATAATCTTATTCATTCTTACTGCATGAGATACCTGTCTGTGATGCAGCCCTCTGAGTAATTCTGCGTTTCTGTCTAATATTTACGTTTTTTTTTTTTTCCAGCAAAGGTGTCATGTAAATATAACATGTATATATATATATATATATATATATATATATATATATATATATATATATATATATATATATATATATATAGTATGATATTTTACGTATATATATATATATATATATATATATATATATATATATATATACACACACACACACACACACACACACACACACACACACACACACACACACACACACACACATGCACACAAATCATTCTTTGTTATTTGTATATTTATTATTTATCAAATGTGAATGTCATACCCTGCTGTTACCTGTGCTTATTTCTCTTCTGGAACAAACAGAAATATTTTCCCTGTGAGTGCTTATACAGTATTTCTTCATCTCTGAATACAATTTTCAGTGTATATTGCTATGTCTTATCAATTTCTGCTGCCTTAACCTTCTTGGACTGTGGTGCCCTGGAGCTGTTGTGCACATTTTGTGCTTTCTTTGGTATTTGCATACGGCTTCCTGCATCACATGCTTCATCGGATGTCAACATGGGATTAGATGCTGAATGCAGCCTGTCAGAGGGATTGCACGTAGTGTGAAACTAGGGAAATATCACTTTAGGACACTTTAGGTGACTTTTAAATGTAAGTGTAAAGGCAAACAACAAACAAACATAAATAAATAAGCAAAAGAAAAAAACAATAGTGAATGCGAAAACTTGTTTTTTTAAACCGCAGTGCAGCCAGTCATTAGAATTTCAGTGTAGGTCAGTGCATTAGTTGCATCTAGTTGAGTGAACGTATGAATAATTCCACCTCTCTGAACAACGTATCTCAATGGAGGATCGATCCACCATTCTAGATTGGATCATCAGCCTTTTCTTCGAGGTGGGAAGAGCTGAATAATGACACAACCTATTTTTTACAAACCTTTTATCTACCGTTTATGCCCTTGAAAAAATTAGCTTATCATCAATGTTTAATTGGAAACGAAAACATTACATTTTCCAGACTATGAGCTATGACTCATTGCTTATTCTCCCTCAATGACCTGCTCGTCGTGACTGCATTGCAATGCTGATAGATTGAGTTTATGTAACTCCCTCAGCCCTCCATTTAGACTAGCACTGGAGCGATAAAGCATGGCCTAGTAAGTGTGCCTGTCAACCAGCAGCCTTCCTTATAATCAAAGTCTTAGAAATTAAAGCAGGTCTTTTATATGGATGAGAGTCAGGAATTATACTAGAACACAGTTTTGACACATTATTTATATATAACAAGCTAGAGCAATTTTAAAGAATATGTTCACAAAAAATAAAAGACTTGAATCCTGAATCCAGATATGAGATAACTGATAAAATCAGTGCATTATGTAAAATAACAATAATAAAAATAAAAAAAACCCACAATGGGATATGGATTATTTTATTTAACATATCCTAAAGTTTTAACTACACATGCACAGAGATCTGATAAGTATTACAATTATTAGTTCATTAATAAACATGACATAGCACCCGAGGTTCAAGAACAACTACAGGTAGACCCCAATTTACGACGTAGATAGGGACCGAAAAACCACTCGTAAGTCCATCATGTCGTAAGTCAAAAAGAGTGACTAATCTATGATGCATTAGTATAGATAAAATAAATAACTAAATAAATATATATATATATATTTTAAGTTGAGTGGTCATAGGTCGTGTAAAATCTATGTGATCCATTAAAGCTTCTTCTCTAGTCATGCTGTATGTCTAGTTGTGTAATGATTATCTTATCTATTATCAAAAATTTCATCAGCCTAGAAATGCAGCTTAATTTGATGGTGGACTCGGGTGGACTGACAGTAAGGTGGATAATTATAGTTTATACTCTTGTCATTATGACTAGGGTATTGTAATGTAGCAACTCTCAAAAGAGGAGTCTTTTGATGCAAGCCTGCCTCTGTGGCAAAATTAGAGTCTTAAATTAGTCCCAGACATCACTGATGCATGAAATGATGTCCTGTGGCATGTTGCTGAGACTTAGCCATAAAGGGCAATGTGCACAGAAAGAGAAATAAAGACAAGACGTTTCTGTGCATGTGGCAAAAGAGAGAAACATACCATACAATACATATTAACATTCTGAACTATTATATGTGTTTAACTGCATGTCAGCTATGTCAAAATATTGAAGGTAAATAATAAAATGTATTATTATAACATAAAAAAAGATCCTTATGGTACCAGTTAGCCTGGGTATGATGGATTGACATTTAGTTTGACATTCATACATCAAGTTGCAAAAGGATATTGTTTGTATGTGTTAGCACTTTTGTCATGGTGGATTTAATAATTTGATGTTGAAAGTAATCATGTGTCAGTTATAATTCATAGTCTTAGTAAACACCAAACAAGCCAACTAGTTTAACTAGTTTAGGTAACGTATCCAGCAGCCTTCACACCTTCCTTACTTCAAGATGCATTTTGAACCTAATTAAAGAATTTAAGGAAACACTGAAATATTAAATCTCAAACTCCTGCATTGCCAAACTGGTGGAAGTGGTGTTAGCTCAAAGTGTAGGAAAGTCTGTGTAACTGGGTACCTGGAATAACAGTATCATGGCTGACCACAGCCTTACTTAAATATGCAAAAGAACTGTTGTATATGTGACATATGAAGCAAATCACAAACAAATTGGCAAATGACCAATCAGATTGTCTAAAAGAAAGACTTTTTTCTCATTCACTATTTTATTAGCGATGTCCAGTGTCACATTAATGAGAAACTCAACAAAGAATTTGTGTGTGTGTGTGTGTGTGTGTGTGTGTGTGTGTGTGTGTGTGTGTGTGTGAGAGAGAGAGAGAGAGAGAGAGAGAGAGAGAGAGTGAGAGAGAGGATATGAGACAGCTCGACTGACTAAAGAAAGTGTTGCAGTAAGAGATGAGGAGAAGGCTAAAGTCTACTGGGACTTCTTTCAGCAAGTAGTCGAATAGCATTGTGGGTAATTATTAATCAGAGTGGAAACAGAAAAACAAGAAGCTGAATGAAGTTTAAAGAAATGTAAAGAATTATCTTACAAAATTAGTATTGAACACTTAGATAGATAGATAGATAGATAGATAGATAGATAGATAGATAGATAGATAGATAGATAGATAGATAGATAGATAGATAGATAGATAGATCATGTAGGATAGAGGTATTTTTTTAAACAGAAGCTAGTGTTCATAAAAAATATTGGCATTTTGATGGTGTATATATTAAAACAATTAAAAGTAATTACAACATTTTACTATAAAGTGGCAGTTTCAGCACAAGAATTTGTTTCAGGTTCAACCTGAGAATGACAAGTTCTCTGCAAAGCCAGCAATGTACTGTAAGCTCCTAAAAAAACTTCACTGCATGTCCAGGTAGACTTAAGAACAATTTTCCAGACCATCGCCGGGTCTTTCATGGGAATCTAGGATGGGAATGGAGAGCTAATTGAATTTTGCAGCCATGACTATGGCAACTTCAAAGTCTAACTTGGAATAAAAGATTCAAGCCATCTAACAGTCTTATTCTCCTTCCGGCACTTTGTGTTATTCAGTAAGCATTTTTGAGAAGAAGGAGAAGAAGGAATCTCAAGATGAAATTTCTTCTTAGAAAGTATTTTTAAGAATTTCAGCTCTCCTGAATGGCTGCTAGAAAAGCCCTGAATTGAAACTCAACTGGGAAGAGAAGTGCTATGCCATTATTTCAACTGAATATCTTAAGTGCATTATGTTAATTTAAAAATCTAGATATTAGATGTTGTAACTCTTCATTTTGTCTATAGTGCCTTTCTTATCACTTAGTAACTCGTGTTTTCAAGCTATCGTCTTATTTTACCTTGTGAATCTAATTATATTAACATGCAGCTTTATCTTGTTATAATACTTAATACTTTATCCATTACTATGATAAACTTATTGAGTATAAGTTTATCATTGCATTTATTTTGTAATTTATAAACTACATCAAACTCAATTATGAAACCTATGCATTTATGTGAATTAATAATAAATAATAAATAAGCACCAATAGTTAAATAAACATTGTTGTTATATGCTGTCTTATATACTCTGCTGGAAATAGTAGGATAATTATTAGCATGAGCTACTATTTGATGAATTAGACTTATTTATAGATTAAAATGAAAAAAAAAAAACAGCATGCAAATAAGAATTATTAATTTTTTTCAGATAATAAGGCTACAATAATATCTTCAATCTATCAATGCATCCTCTTGTAATGTTCAATAAATATTTTTAAAATTGACACTAAATGTACACTATTATGTTCAATAATATGAGGACCCGGTAGTGGAAAGAGTACACTGATGAGTAAAAAACTAAGTAACTGCTATTTTTGTAATCATTAATTTGAGTAATCATGACATTGAGTAAACACACAAAAAAGATTCAAGCATTAGTAACATTGTGCAATAATTAAATAATGAGCAATGCATTATTTATAACTAATCAAATAAACTATCATGAAGTGAACACCACCTCTGTCATTGATAGTACTTACTTCACATATCATTATCAAGCCCTTTCCTCTGAAGTATTTGAAACAGATGATTTCGATAAATTGTCCCAGGGATGCTAATCTGTCTCCACTGTCTCAAACATTGCTGCTGCTAACAAAGCCTTTGGTGCCTGTGCACACTTTCAGCAAAAACAGCTTTATTGTAATTCGCTTTCAAAATTGAATTGCTTAAAATGTGCACACTGTTTTTAAGTTGGCTTACACTGTGTAGGGATTATAGACAAAAAACTAGCTTAATGCCTAAATAAAAATTAACAATTTGTTTCCAAACTCGCTAAAAAATCGAATTTATCTATGATTCACAAATACTGCGATGAGAGTACGTTACTCGTAAACCCTGGGTAGAGACGACAAACAAGTTAACAGCTCCCACATAAACATATGTTCAACACAATGTTTGGTCTGCACTCCACCCTGCTATTTATATATAAATCACATTATATGTACATATGCCTTCACAACAAACACTACTTAGAAGTGCTACTTATGCAAACGAGCAGCTGTGAATGTAAAATGAATAAACCCAGTGTAGTTTTGATTGTTTCTGCAACAATTTTTCCTTCCATAAAAAGAGAGAAAGAGAGCAGCTCTGCTTGACCTTTCCTATGGTTTCTATGACAACACAAATGGGTAAAGAGATTCAAGTGTGTTCAATACTTTTCTCCAAGCTCTAAGCATTTGAAACAGGAGCATCTTCTGAACAAGAGAGTGTTAATGAAGGCAACTACATGCTAAATCCTTAATATAGGACAGAAAAATAACAGTACAGATCGCATTTTAGTTTTCTTTCTAATTTTTGCTTGAGGCTCTGTCTTGTTCCCAAATAGACTGTGAAGTACCAACAATAAATCTAATTTATACAAGCATTGCTTTATATAGTAATTTGTTTCAGGCTATACAAACAATACACCAAACCTTATGAGAAGAATTCACAGGTAGTCCCCTTTTGATTTAATAAAGTTTTATTTTTTATTTTTTTTCGGGTGGGGGTGTGTTAGGGTTGTAGGGGTGTTTCAGCACCGAGTGAGAACAGGACCTCAGGCACTGACAGATGTTAGGATGCATAAAAATATATATATATATATATATATATATTTTTTTTAACAAATACAGCTTGATGACAGTGAATTATCTGGGAAAACAAATAAAATCCTCATAAAGCAAGAAACTGAACTGAAGCAACTTTTTTGGATTACATAATTGGATGTTTTTCATTTTTTAAGTTGATTGCATAACAATTCATTATACAACTCATTATACAATTTAACTCAAAACATTATACAATTAATTTAACAGCAAAGGAGTGATTTTTATTTTGCTCATAGAGAAAACCTTTGCATAAGGATTTATCTTTGCGAAAATGCACTATTGCATGGACACCTGACCCTCACACTAATATGTGGCTTTTGCAAATTGGGGGCTAATCCTGTCTCAGCATGACAATGTACTCACATACTCATACTCATACACATACAAAGTGAGGTCTATAAAGACTTGTGGAAGGATACACAAATGCACAAAACACTGACGTCAAACCCACTAAAACCTTTTGTGATAAAATTGACACTTACTTCACTCCAGGCCTCTATGCCAACATCAGTACCTGAAATCAGTAATACTTTTAAAGCAGAGCAATTTCTCACAGATGTAGAATGGGAAGCTTGACAAGCAGGGTGTCCACTTACTTCTGGTAATATAGTGTATATTTCCTATTGATACAGTATGCACTGAGCTGCATTAGGTTGCCACTGATACCCCTAAATATTAATTTGAAAGACCATTGATTAAATTGCTAGCATGAAAAATTTAAATATTACACAAGCAAATAAAAAATGTAAATAATAATAATTTAAGATGCAAAAGACTGGCAGCTTTTGCTGACTGCTTTTAAACAACTTTATATATATTTATTATTATTTTTTTTTCTTAAAAGGCTATCTGGTAAAAAAAAAATCAAAATTTCATTTAAATGTATAAAGTATGCAAAATGCTGAGATTCATGTGCTAAAGCTCAATCCTGTTTATGGTTTCCAGTTCCTCTTATCTCCACCAAAAAATAAAGTTTAAAATACCCTAAAATGTGCTCTAAATGTCTGTAATTTCTTTCCTGCACTAGTGTTCAGATCTACTGCAGCCCTATTCAGGATAAAGGTAATTCCTAAAATTGAATGAATGCTGTGTGGGACATTAAAAAAATCTAATCAAATTGATTTATGAATTTGTATTGGAATTAATCAAGGATAGAGTTTGGTACAGCAAACTTCAATGTATGTCTAATCCATCATGTCTAATCTAGTCAGGGTTCATTCCATTTTGAATGGATTCATGCCATTAATAACTGATCATTTTAATAATTAAATATTGTATAAGTATTATAGTAATAAATATACACTAACTGTATACAATAATGCCAATGATGTTTGAAAAAACATTGCTTGGTCTACAGCTAAGTAGTTTTGTTGAGCCCATGCCCACTGTGTACTTGGATTCATGTACTTTGTGGTCATCTGCTCTTGTAGCCCATCCATGCCAGGTTATAGTTTATTTTCTAATGAGACCAAAGCTGCAAAGTGTGATTTGAGCTGCATTTAATTTGTTGTAGACTTCTTGTGCAGTAAAATTCTAGGAGGTTCAGAATTAAAAAAAAAAAAAAAGTGCAAGTGCCTAAATGGCACTGGCAATCAATTAAAAGAGATCATGCTTTTTTCGATTATGTTGGAAGTAAACAGGAACTAAAGCTCCTGACCTGTATCTGCACGATTCAATGCATTGTGCTACTGCTACAGGATTGGCTAATTAGATAACTGCATAAATGTGAAAGTGTATAAATATTCCTATTAAAATGGCCAGTGAGTGTATGCAAAACATACTTATATGACAATATAAAAATACCAGTAATTAGAAACCTAAAATCTTAGAGGCAAAAACAACAACAATAATAATAATAATAATAATAATAATAATAATAATAATAATTATTATTATTATTATTATTATTGTTGTTGTTGTTGTATCTTACTATTTTATTGTTGGTTTTTTTTTCTTTTTTAAGGTGCGTTTTGTTATTACATAAAAGAAAAAACTGTATATATTTTTTGCTGATCTTCATAAAAAGAAAAGAATGAATTTATATTCATAGCAAAGGCAAATATAAAAAGGAAGGCATAATCAAAAATGAAGTGTTGAGGAGGGAAAAGAAAACTGAATTGGGCAATTAGGACATTATTTTCTCTCTTCCTCAGATTACAGCTGGGTCAATATCTGGACAGGTTGGCATTAGGAGAGGCAATACAAAAAAGAAGAGAAATTAATCAAATCTTAAAATAGCATTGTATTGGATAATAAAATATCCCAAAATAGCTTTCGCATTGTGACATGCCATGTATTAATATTTTTCAGTTAAAAAACAGATTTCTTATGTCTTTTTTTTTCATTTTTTTGGAAACATACCTGTTAATAAGCAGATTTCTTTATGTTAATTAAAGGTAATGATTAAATTAAGCACACAAATAAAATTTGTTATATATAATGTATTTATTTCACAAATATTATATAATTTTATTTACAAACAGAAAAATACTCTCAAATAAATTTGTATCACCAGTGACCAAACACAGCACAACTGTTTTACAACCCAAGTCTTTGTCAACGCCTTTTACACCCTTGACATTGTATATCAGAATGGAGAATGGTTTTGAAATGGCAAACCCATAAAGGTTATGCTTTCTGTCGGATCATTCAATCTAAATATTGATGCAATTTTTAAAAGTCGATGTACTGTATGGGATGTCTTAGAAGTGTAACACCAGTAAAAGATAGAAGTTATAAAAATACCAAATAACAGACAAATGCATTTGGACAAAAAAATAATGTTCTGTATCTACTAACTATAGATAGATAGATAGTAGATACACTACCCTTCTGACACAAAAAATACTACATATTTATGCGATCACATACTTTAAAAATGAACTTAGGACCAGTATTAAAATATTTTGAGCCTTTCAAAGATATCTGACTGTTATTTCCCAAACTATTACTACAAAGTTGAAGGGACACAATTGTGCATTTATGATTGTGGTAAACTAGCATAAAAGCTTTCCTTCACTTGAACTAGGAGACCCAAACCTGTTCCAGCATGACAATGCCCCTGTGCACAAAGTGAGCTCCGTGAAGATATGGCTTGGACTTAAAGATCTTGAGGACAGAAAAACCTTAACCATGACCTCAACCTTATTGAACACCTTAATGATGAATTGGAATGCTGACTGCACCCCACGCATCCTCATCCTACATCGGTACTTGACCCTTGTGGCTGAATGAGCACAAATTCATCCACAACCACTCTCCAAAACTTTGTGGAACATCTTCTTATAAATGGTCCACTAAGAGATTATTTAAAAAGGAAATAAGGACTTAATGTAGAATAAGATGTTCAAAAAGCACATATGAATCTTATGGTCACTTATCCACACATTTCTGTTCATATGGAATGTATACTGTATATATTCATGCATAAATAAAACATCAACCTTCTGGGACACATTCTGTAGAGAAAACATCTGTTATATAAGGTATGGGGCCTTAGAGAGAGAAAAAAATAATTCAGCTTCATAATAAATTTTGCCAAAAGGAGCCAGAGTCAGCTGTAAGGAAATGAATGAACATTAACTAAATTAATGACAAATATCCTCTCTATCCTGAGTTAATTTCTATATCAGCTTTGTTTTCCTCTAAGATACAACCTTCACACTAAAAATAGCAAAATGTCTTTCTTATTTTTTTAACTCTGACACGCTGTGTAAAATGAAAAAGAAAAATAAATCACTTTATGCTTTTCTTATGGCACCAATGGCTACATTGTGCAGTTACTGATGCAACGAATGTGCAATATTTTTTATTGTAAAGTGGTTTTTTGCCTGTTTGTGCACCAATGTCATTTGTAGTGCTGGTGAACTGCCATCTTATCATATCTAACATCAGTTTTATTGCAAACACAATTGCTCAGTGAAGACTATTCTATGCAAATAGAAGTCAATTTTTTATCCAGCAAAATCCCTGGCTTTGAAGTGCACATAATGTTCATTAAGATTAAGGGGAAAAAACACTATACAGTAAGTTTTGTCAGCACTGAAAACAGTTGATAGGGTGCCCCTTTACTTACAGCAAGTGAAAATTTTAATGTCTCTACTAAATTACCCCCAAAAAAATCTGTTCCCACACACCAGTGGCTATGGCACTTATTGGTTGCACAATTGCTTTACAGTTCTTTGAATACATTTAGAGGCAGAAAAGAAGACAGGCTCTGCTTAATTAAAATTCCACATAATACATGTTCTTACTTTACTGGGTGACTGCAGCAGTCTTTCTTGCTGTTGAGCTTTCTAAAGAAGAACAAAGAGCTAGTGATTTCAGGACACACCATTAACAAAATAAATGAACGTAAAATGGCACCAAACTGCCGGATTTAAAAGCAAGCGGGCAAGTGATTATCGGGCTTATTTTATATCACTGAAGAAACTCTGAGAACTTGCAGGAATAACAATTCTTTCAAAACCATGTAAGCTGTAGCCCTCTGAGACCAGTGGCCTCGTTACTGCTAATGGGTTGAAAAGAAGACAACTAAAGACATAAACTGACATTTTATCTGGTTTGGGTTAGTGTTTCGCTGTCTCTTCGTCTCTCCCTCTTGCCTCAATATTGCTGAAGGTTGCACATTAATGAGGCTTCTAAGCTCCCAAATGTGTAAGAACCAAACAGATTCATAAAGTAGTCATCTGATTTTCTGTGTGTCTGCAGTGGCAGAGGCAGCAACAATAATGTGGACAGTAGAACTGTACTACGAAAAAGTTTTCCATTTACTGACTTTTTCTGTCCAATTACACATACCCCAAATTTATTATTTCAACAAATCACACATCAAAGCATCTTAACCAAACTCAGTCAGTGCTCCACCAATAAACGCACCCGTGGCATTGTCAATTATTCATATACTCTTTAACAATTTGATATTATGTCGAGATCTTTTAATTTCTCGATGCTTGGAAAAAGAGCTGTGCCAACACCCTGGGCACATGCAGGAGACTGATAAAGTTGTTATTGGCAAATGTCCTTAAGGCTGCCTGAGTAGTGGCTTAGTAATCCTTCTGTTGTCTGAGCATACCCCTATTAGTCTCCCAGGACTCCAGGACTCCCTACAACAATCAACAGCTGCTCACAAGACGATAACAATAGATTTTGCTCTACCCTTGCATCAGCCTATTGGCAGTATTGACTGCAATTATCATGGCAATAGAGAACCAGTGCTAAATTTTTTTTTTTTTTTGCAGAAAAGGCCCCTAATGTCAAGGAAGAAGAATAGTGACTCTGTTAGTGTACTTTTTTTTGCCAGGGAACAGGATTAGAAGGAATTAGTCAGTCTGTTAACCAGTGGTTTAAGCAGTTCTTATAAATATCCAGAACCAATAAATCAAGGGCAATGAAGTGTTTAATATTAATGGCTAATTACAGTATATGCAATAACTAATGTACAAAACCAAAGCATTTTATTTCAGGTTGCAAGTCTGCTGAGTACATTTTTAATGCACATTTCTTTAATGTTGCTTCTCACTGGAGCTTTTTTGTAAAAAAATGTTTTGGTAGTTCCCCAATTTTGTCCAAACCTTCAGACCCACGCTTTAGCAGGGATTACCCTTGGCCTTAAGCTCCCGTGCATGTCCATCTGAAAAGCTATGGATAGAGTCCTGCGCCCTTTATATATTCGACATGCCTGCAACTTGAATTGATAGCAGGGAGTTTTGTGTTATCTTCTGACTGGTCTCAGGGCTGCTCAGCTATCATTGTGGGGCTCAGTGGTACCAGGTGCAGTGTTCAGGGAGGTGGTACCAGGTGCCACTGCAGCCGTGTCGAGATGTGTGGGCTGTACAGGCATAGGCATTCACTGAAACCATGAGCAGCAACAGCATTGTAACTTGATCATGCCAGGTTTTAAAAGACTCCGCTAACCAGTCTGTCTGTTTGTTTTATCATTATTTTGCGACTGTATGTATTATTGGGCTTGAGAAAAGAACTATATAAAGTAAACATTATTATTATTAGTAGTATTATTATTAGTAGTAGTAGTATTATTTTGTATTATTATTATCTTTTTTTTATGACATCTAGCTATTATAAAATAAACTATGAAAGTCTATATATAAAAGTCTATGGCCAAATGCATGCAAAGCCCCAAGTAAATAAAAATATTTATTTTTAAATCCATTTAACTCATTGTTATTCTGGAGGTGTCAAATGTTACAACTCAGGTCCTGTCTATCAAAGCAAAACCATAAGAGCTGCTGAACTTTGGTGTCAGCCATGTTGACAATCAGGAAAGAAGAGGACAAGTCTCTGGCTCATCCCTCTCTGTGCCACTGCAGAGCAGATGAAAGAGTCTATAACACCTGACCCTGTTTGTCAAGGGAAAGAGTGCCTCCAATGACAACATAGAGCACCTTCTGTCATTCCAGGAGGAGTTAGAGGCCTATGGATTGATGTTCATGAACAGAACGCGGTGCTGAGTTTAAAGTGCTGGATGAATAGCAAAGCTGTTTCTGTCCTAGGAGCAAGCTGTTAATAATAACAGTTTCTCTACTGAACAAAATAATTAGGATTTAAACAAATCTCCATGAAGCCGATGTTATGAAGGTCTGACTCATATCAGTTAAACTGCACAAGTAGTGGTTTATAAAGTACCGAATGGTCATGCGTGAGTGACAAAAAAACAGCTTTCAGTTGATAAAAAGTTGAAGAAAATGAATGTTAAAGCAAAGTAAACTATTCAAACTGTTCTCATGTAGAGCATTCATTTTGTGTACTTATCAAAAGCGTTTAAATAACAAAACCCATTGTATATCATTATTTACGAAATTTTTCAGCCATGCAGTACCTGGTAACAGTTTACCTCAAAACTTTTTCTACAAAGTTGGTGGCACACAATTGTATTGGATGTGGAAACATTCAAATTTCCCTTCACTTGAACTGGAAGACAGGACAATGCTCCTGTGCACAAAGAAGGCACAATGAAGATATGGGATGGAGTGGAAGATTTAATATCTGCTATAAATGGACATTCGGTGCAACCCAGATGAAGATGGGTTCCCTCTTGAGTCATCTCAGGGAGTTTTTCCTTGCCACAGTCGCCACCGGCTCGCTCATCAGGGACAAACTTACTTATAAAGAACATATTCACTTTTAATCACCACATTATCTGTGTAAAGCTTCTTTGAGACAATATTCATTGTTAAAAGCACTATACAAATGAAAATGAATTGAATTGAATTGAATCTTGATTGGCCTGCTATATAGCTCTGGCCTCCTCACCCTACATCAGTACTTAACTAACACCCTTGTGGCTGAATGAGCACAAATCTCTACAAACCTATGCCAAAATAACACACACACATACACACACATCATAAAATGGTACTTAACATATGTGCAATTATGAAATTTCAAGTCATATCTACCCCATGCAAATACCTCATAAAATCAACCCTATTAAATTACAGTCATGCAGACAAATGCATTAGTCAAAGCCCACACTGAGAGAAGCCTGCAGAAAACCGGTCCTTTCTGGTTATTTCTGGTTGTTCAATTGCATTTATTTAATCTGTGTGACAAAGAATATAGTTTCAATTCATTTGTAAACCCCAATAAATTATATCTTCATGGTTGCTAAACTAACATGAACTTGGTAGGTAAGGCAAATTGACATCCTTTAATAGAATAGTTTTGCAGCCTATACTTATTTATTTGTTTTTTGTTTGTTTGTTTGTTCTGTTATAAAATTAGGGAGACAATGCCTACAGACTCGGTTTTGCTTTGTAATTAGGGATCATGTGTAGCTTGATACCTTTTATTGTTCTCAGAAGGTATGTGACCATCAGTGGAAAATGTGCACTCTGCAATGAAGTGAATAAAGCAAAGACACCTTCACAGGGAACCACTTGGCTAAGCAGGAGCTCGATTGCCAGTGTAGTTGGGAAGATTGTATTGGTTTGAATGGAGGTGAATTAACAAGTTGTTGAAGGTCTAATTGAGTATTATTTGTCATTGTTTTATTTCAATTTAAAATGAAATCTCTAATATGATCAAATGTGGCAATAAAATGTGCAAAAAACAAAAGGATCTGAATACTTTCTGAACACTGTTGAGCTAATATAACTTAGTTCTTTTATTTGTTTCAGTGGTAGCTAACTGGAAATGCTTTCAAAAATACTTACAAAATATCAACAAATAAAAAAAAAAAAAAAAAAAAATTATTGCTCTACTATATGGAATGGACATGTATTATTTTTAATAGCAATTATGCTGCTGATCACTGATATACTTGTAAACTGTATTTCCTTTTGTTCTTTTGAAAAAAAAAAGATTATCTTTTAAACAAGGTCTGCATCCGAAAGCTGTAATGATGGTCTCTAATGGATGATATAACATACTTCACTTTTGTGATTCTGCCACTGGACAAGATTAGTGGGAAGTGAAAGAATGTGTAATCTATTCACAGAAATTCACCTTTTTATTTCCATTCATCATGTTGATTTTGCTTCTGTTTCTTATTACAATGATGTCAAATACAGTATGATGTTCTGTATTCTTGAATTTTGAATGAGCTGCGAATGTTCTTATGAATCTTCCATAGGCTCAGTCCAGACACATCATTCACAGTGGCAAACAGTTTGGGCCTGTTCATTAAGTCCCCCATTATTCATCTCCATTGTGTTTTGGCTTGGGGGAGGAACTGGTCATAATGCACTGACATTTCATCATTTTAAAAAGTTTGCCCCCCGAATCATGAGCTGTTAATCAAAGGCAGAAGTAATGTGCCATTTCAAATGCACAATCCCCATGGTCATACATATTGAATGTGACTTCCCTGTTCCAGGTATGCCTTGCTCATGAGTCAGCAAGAAGCCTAACCTTTGAAGACATTTTGTCTTTGATTACCTTTGCCGGAAAAATTACTCTCCTGAAAAATCCTCTTATATGGCTTGGCCGTTTCTGTTGACCTTGCTTATTTTGGTTCATGTCTGCCTTATAGTTCTGTATATTAAAATGCAATATATTTTAAAATGTTGTTCGTAATGCTTAGGTCCAGATGCACACACAAGAGGAGACTTAATGCTGGGACAAAACAAATTTGCAATGTGAATATGCAATGTATCCCATTTAGAGTATTTGTCACTCTTAAGACCAGAGTTACTAGGAAAGGCTTGAGGACTGTGAGTAAAACCTAAACAGTACTATACTGTACTAGGATAAAAGATTTATGAAAGTGAGTAAGAATTGCTGTCCAAGAATGCTGCCAACTGCTTTATTCATTTATATAAATTGTGCAGTTTAATTTTCTGTTTAATTAAATTTGTGGAGAGAGAGAGAGAAAGAGAGAGAGAAAGAGAGGAGAGAAAAAGAAAAGTTGTCCAAAAAAAAAAGACAAATAAATTAAAACAGAAAAAGTAAAGAGAGACAGGATAAGCTAGAAAGGCAAATAGAGAGATGGAAACAAAATGAAAAGAGGTTGGGACACATATAAAGAGGTATATAGAAGGAGAGAAGACAAGCGAGGTTGGGGAGGGGGTAAGAGAGAATGAAAGTTTGAAGAGGGCTTGACAGGTACATTCCGAGAAGCATGCTGAGTCAGACAAAGCTCAATTTGTAATTTATAAACAGTCTGGCCACATGAACCTGATCTGAGAGCAAATGTCCCACAATACTGCAGTGACACACCCCCACAGTTACCTCAGAAAGCCCTATGAGTCATCAAGACAGCAACACAGCCCTGATTCAAATGAGACATCTATTAGCTGTACTTTATCGTAATTAAAGTGGCAAAATTGCTGCCATTGTAACTGTGTAACATTTTCAGACCTGCAGTACGTCTTTTTTGATAGCATTTGTGACCGTGTTGGGCAAGCTTTTTTGAGAATTTAATTAGCTATGCTGTGTGTGTGGCTGTTTTTAAAACCACCTCTACTGCTCGTGCAGAAACTCTGACTCTCTTTCATGGCTGCTTTTATTTTTGCAGAAAACTGTAAAGTTTCATATATTATGCTCTGCAAATGTTCTAAGGAACTAATATGGTCTGTTTCCTACCCCTCATTTGCATTAATACTGTAAATTGCAGTTTAGTAACATACATGTTTAAGCAACATTTTTCTAGTGAAAAGTCAAAGCAAAGACAAAAATGAACATGCTGTGACATGACTCGCTTATAAACTGGGTGAGCTGGAATCCAGCTGACCTGGTTGACCAGGAATAGCACATTACTGTCCACATCTTTTCTTATCTCAGGTCAGTGTCAGAAAGAAAGGACTCACTAGCAGCCAAGCTTCTCAAGCCATTTGTGCTTTCAAGAAACTGAGGAAATACACAATTTGAAAATATACACATTTGTGCACATAGTTTTATTGTAACTTCTTACTGAAAAATATATGTAAATACAGAAATGACACAATATTTTGACATCATTTTCAAGAAGAGGAGTTCAAACCCTGGGACAAGAAGGGGAATGGTATGGATTACAGTAATAAAATTCCTTAACAAGGCAAGGGTCTAGGATGTCTGCTGGTGGTACCTAGTTCAAATCTGTCTGTCAGCTCAATAATACTTTACTGTCAAGAGTTCAGCAGGCTGTGAATGGTGTAGACAAGCATTCTGTCACAAAGGACAACAACAGGGCTTACTACCTCAGCCAGGGGACAGGGCACCACTGGTCTAAACAGAAGGCTTGATGGCTTGTAGGCTTGAAGGCTTGTGGTTTGGAAGATTTGGTTGGGTTGAATGAATGTGAAATTAGAAGTTGTTGAGGGTTTAATTGAATATTCTCTTTATTGTTGATGATCCCTATGCATGTGTCCTGGCTCCTAGCATAAGGAGTAAAATTAGCATAGCAATAGTAAAATTAGCATTTTACTAATGGTCACATACCTTTCTAGAATATACAATATACAAACTAGATTCCAAAAAAGTTGCAACACTGTACAAATTGTGAATAAAAACAGAATGCAATGATGTTTCAAATTTCAAAATTTTATTCAGAATACAACATAGATGACATATCAAATGTTTAAACTGAGAAAATGTATAATTTTAAGGGAAAAATAAGTTGATTTTAAATTTCATGGCATCAACACATCTCGAAAAAAGTTGGGACAAGGCCATGTTTACCACTGTGTGGCATCCCCTCTTCTTTATATAACAGTCTGCAAACATCTGGGGACTGAGGAGACAAGTTGCTCAAGTTTAGGAATAGGAATGTTGTCCTATTCTTGTCTAATACAGGCTTCTAGTTGCTCAACTGTTTTAGCTCTTCTTTGTTGCATCTTTCTCTTTATAATGCGCCAAATGTTTTCTATGGGTGGAAGATCTGGACTGCAGGCTGGCCATTTCAGTACCCAGATCCTTCTTCTACACAGCCATGATGTTGTAATTGATGCAGTATGTGGTCTGGCATTGTCATGTTGGAAAATGCAAGGTCTTCCCTGAAAGAGACGACGTCTGGATGGGAGCATATGTTGTTCTAGAACTTGGATATACCTTTCAGCATTGATGGTGCCTTTTCAGATGTGTAAGCTGCCCATGCCACATGCACTTATGCAACCCCAAACCATCATAGATGCAGGCTTCTGAACTGAGCGCTGATAACAACTTGGGTTGTCCTTATCCTCTTTAGTCTGGATGACATGGGACCCAGTTTTCCAAAAAGAACTTCAAATTTTGATTCGTCTGACCACAGAACAGTTTTCCACATTGCCACAGTCCATTTTAAATGAGCCTTGGCCCAGAGAAAATGCCTGCGCTTCTGGACCATCATGTTTAGATATGGATTCTTTTTTGACCTATTGAGTTTTTGCCGGCAACGGCAATGGTACGGTAGATTGTGTTCACCAACAATGTTTTCTGCAAGTATTCCTTGTGATTTCCATTACAGTAGCCTGTATGTGATGCAGTGCCGTCTAAGGGCCCGAAGATCATGGGCATCCAGTATGGTTTTCCGGCCTTGACCCTTACGCACAGAGATTGTTCCAGATTCTCTGAATCTTTGGATGATATTATACACTGTAGATGATGATAACTTCAAACTCTTTGCAATTTTTCTCTGAGAAACTCCTTTCTGATATTGCTCCACTATTTTTTGCCGCAGCATTTGGGGAATTGGTGATCCTCTGCCCATCTTGATCTCTGAGAGACACTGCCACTCTGAGAGGCTATTTTTATACCCAACCATGTTGCCAATTGACCTAATAAGTTGGTCCAAATTGGTCCTCCAGCTGTTCCTTGTATGTAAATGAAACTTTTCTGACCTCTTATTGCTACCTGTCCCAACTTTTTTGGAATATTTGGCATGACATTTCAAAATGTTTTACTTTCAACATTTGATGTTATCTATATTCTATTGTGAATAAAATATAAGTTTATGAGATTTGTCAATTATTGCATTCCTTTTTTATTCACAATTTGTACATTGTCCCAACTTTTTTGGAATCGGGTTTGTTCAATAGTAAGAGCCATCAAAGATTTAATAAAGTCTACCATGTATAAAAAAGCACACAACTTTGATAGGGTAAAAAGAAAAAAAAACAAACGACTGTACAAACCGACTTACTAATAGGGTCTAGAGTGCATTACATCTTTTCCAATCACAATAACAGTTTATGTCTGTTAATTTTATGTGATTCTTCTAAACCTGAATGTTCAATTGTGTGCATAAAATAGACAGGCTCATATTGGAAATTCACCTCACATTCACCCATCTGTTGCCAAAAGCATTTAAACAGGAGTCTTTGAAAAGGCTCAAATTCACATTCACTGTATTAGCATAAAGCATAACCTACTTGTGTCTACAATCTTTTATTCATTTATTCAAATTGTATTTAAATGATCTTTTGGTATGTTTCACTGACTTTTTTGTCATACGTTTCTTCTTTAGTTTAAAGTTAATTCTTTCTAAACTACCAGGAAAAGCTTTGGAACTTTAAAATGGAAGTTTGTTATATGTGGTTCAAACTGGCTTTAACCTGTTTGATGTTCGACCAAATTTTGCTGCTGCAGACAAATATTACACATCATATTATCATTCTTCAGCCATGGCATCAGAAGTCATAAGGTCTTAAAACACGAAATGTTATGTGCAAACTAGCTTATTATTTAATGCCAATTATAACTAAATGCAGGTGACATGATATAGTGGCACTGTGAGACATTTTTATGAGTCATTGACATTGCTAAAAGCCACCAATAGGGCAACAGCATGGAATTATGCAACATTCATAGGACAACTGCAAATGTAGTAGTGGCAATTGTATAAAACACACAAAGCACTGTAATGAAAAGGAAAAACATGAAAAACATTATTAAACCTACGTCACTTTAAAGAACATTTCTGTGTATGTAACCTGATTTTCAGCACGTCTCAATCAGACTGATTGCTGGGAAAGTAGAACCTAGTAATTTTCTATCATTAAAGGATCTTCATATAATGTAATATGGAGTATATCACAGAGCCTGTTATAGAATTTGGTCAAGATTCTCTCAGGATTTATCTTAGTCAGTGTAAGGAGTAATCATCGTAAATACTGCTGTAATCAGAAAGTATAAAAAATAGATTATATGCTATTTCTTTATGATTTGAAAGAACCACTATTGTATCTGACCACATGCAAAATCACCAATTAGGTATTGTTGTAATGTTATGTAAGGTAGTGTTATTTAATTATATCACTTAATTCTTAGTACTATTATATAGCCAGAATAAATTCATGTTTCCCGGCTAAGGATCTCCTGCTCTCAAAACTGTGTGCTGGTTTGATTCCTGGGCTGAAACCCAACCCAGCCACTGGGGGGTTGCCCAAGCCAGTGCATTCTCATTTCTGGTCCCAGGCCTGGATAAAAATGGGAGAGTTGCATCAAACCAGTATAATCCGGCGTGAAACCTGTGCCAAATCAAATATGCAGACCAATGATCTGCTGTGGCAAACCCTAAAAGGAGCAGACACAAGACAACAACAACCACACTAAAGTCAATCAAGCTATATTCCTTGTACTTGTTTGGTCACAGATAGCACACATACTGTACCACATCCTAAAGTAACATTGTTTGCTAATTAGGAAGAAGTGGTCATAATGTTATTTTTTTCATCTGCTACTTTTTAACATCTATGAGTAGAATAATGTATCTTAATTCTTAAATGTAAAGCAAAGTACATATATAGAGCATTTTCCCAGAGCACTTCCTAGCACTTGTGATAAAATCTTTAGTTAACAACTGCTCAGGAGGCCACACTTCCCATTATAGGTGAATTTTCCTGTGTAATTAGTAGTTATTGTGAGTAGATCCCATTTCTGTAGAAAATGACTCTATTCAGTGAATCAAAGGCTGCAATCACAGGGTTGTCTGATGATGATACACCCTGTGAATCAAGCAATCTCCAATTATAGTCACATCTTTTTTTTATTATGTTATTATTAGACATCCTAGGAGAAATCAAGATGAAAAAAATCACTTCCCAGAAAATATTTTCATTTTCTCAATTTCCCTCCCTAGTTTCACCTGTCAGTTTCCACCAGCCAGTTAGCTCTTCAGATCATAAAACAGCAACCAACTAAAAAGGGGTGAAGGCCAAGTCATGCTTCCTCCTAGCTTTCTAAAGCAAGTCAACCACATCTTTGAAACGGCTTCAGACACTGCAGCACAGGATAGAGCTAACACTCTTGGAAAAACAAGTTATTTAACCTCTTCTGCATATTTGCACTTACAGTCACACATGCTTTCATGATTGACAGAAGAGAAAGAATATGTCAGTCCCTCCACTCAGCAAGCACAGCAGGATATGTACAGTATGCTCCTGATCTTAAGACAAATGTTTTTTTTTACACAACTTGAGAATGCCCGGCATTGTTTTTAATACTTTTATCAGCCATCCAGCAACATTTTAGAAAAAATGCATTTTGTACTAAAAGACTATGATTAGGGATGTCTTGCTATAATTATTAGTGGTTTAAAGTTTCAGCCTCTGGGTTTCTCATAAAAAGATCTGATAGAGTTCAAGCCACAGCACTGCAAAGTTGCAGTCGTGGGCCCCTGAGCAAGGCCCCTAACCCTCTCTGCTAAGCAGGCACTGTATCATGACTTGCCCTGTGGTCTGACCCAAGATTGCTAACAGAATCAGATATGCAAAGAAATGGACATCACTATGCTTGCTGGATATGTGACAAAAAAGGCTATTTGCTGCTTTGTTATAGAATAGCATCACTTGCAAAATACACAATAAAGATAAACATGCATTCAGGAGCAGTAAGCATAACCACTCTTTAACTGTATTGCAGTAATTACTGTGTATTCTCCACACCTTTCCACATTTCACAGGCTGGGATTATATGCTATGAATCTAAAACAAATTGCCATAGAAATTGAAGTAAGAGACTCCATTGCTTATTCAGGCCTCTTTTTGTCCTTTTAGAAACAGCATTTGTTCATCAAAACCCCAACCCAATGGTCCATAAATGTAGTCTTTAAAAACAAGTCTGGATTAGCAATGTAAGAAGAAAAGGACCGTTGATTGTCCATGGATTCCCCAAGTTTGGCTGAAGAAAATTAGGGAGTTGTTTAAGAGCTCAAAAGATCTTAACATGAACATGAATCCTCTTGCATGAAAAGCTTCAGCTGATGAACTGCCAACCACTGTGAGTTCTGCCAGGCATACTGAGATCCAAGCAGAAACAAGAGAATCTGAAGGGGGAATGGAGAAAATTAGTTGAGTGTCATCTAAATAGTAATAGTATTAAAATTCATTTGAGGATATGACTTTGCCAAGAGATTGAGTATAAATTGAGAACAGAAGAGGACCAGGTACTGAACCCTGTGGGACACTAATGGAGAGACCCTATGGAACAGATATTGATCCTCACTATGCCACCTGATATGACCAACCTTCCAAGTAGGAAACAACCTATTGCCAAGCTGTGCTGCGAATTTCATAACTCCTGAGGATGGATAAAAGAGTCATGTGGTCTGCAAACAGGTCAAGGATGATGAGTGCTATTGACACCTTGGCAGATTTAGCAGCATGCAGCTTCTTAGTGATGACCAAGGGTAGTCTCTGTGGAGTGTATCTTTTTAAAGACAGAGTGGTTTGGATCTCGAAGGTTGTTCTGTGAGTTAAAGAGAAAGTAGATTATAGACAATATGTTTAAGGATTTTGAAAAGAAAAGTGAGAAGTGATACTAGACAATAGTTACTGATATCTGAGGAATGAGAATGAGAATGACCCAACCTCTCTTGAAAGTGGTAGAAGTATTACCAGAGCTATGACAACGGTTGTGACATAGAAGATTGCATTTCGTGAGATGGTCTGGAAGATTGTGGAAGCTTCTGCATTTAATGGAAAAGTGATAGTATTGCAGGGCAAGATGACTTGAAGGATATCTTCTGTTTAGAGCTAGAAAAATGAGTTGGTGTGTAAGAAGGAGAAACCTGAGAGTTTAGTGTATGTTAGGTAAGTTAAGGTTAGAGTGAGGCAGATTTTACCAAGCTTCTGCTCAGAGTTGGTGGCAAAATCTTCCAATGCTATGGAAGGCTGAAGAAGGAGAGTCAGTGGTTAAGCAGAAAAGAAATTATGTTGTGAAGTTTGCATGGATCACATGCAGATGCTTTCAACTTTTGATTGTAGAAAGCAGTCTTAGCAGAAGTCAGTTTGAATAAGAAATTGGACAGGAGCGCATTGTACAAGAACAGATCATTTTCAAGATGTAATCTTTTCAATTTCTCTTTTGCTGCTCTTAATTCTCTCTGGTTTTTGTGCAGCATGTCCGATAGCCAAGGTCAGCGCTTGATGACTTCCTAAGTTTAGAAGAGGGCAGAGGACACGGTCTAAGGATAAGGAAAGTGAGGAGAGGAAGGTATCTGTGGCTTCCTCCAGTGTTAGAGAGGAAAAAGACAAGGGTCAGGAAGGGATGTAAGGGTGGAGGAAATACCAGGAGAGAGGGAGATAGAGTTTTGGTGAGTCAGAGAGAAATATTATTAGTTAGTTGTAGGCAAGACATGTGTAAATAATAGTAATAGTAAATAATAGTTATGTAAAATGATAATAGTGATGATCTGAGATGTGGATATGGGTAGATCATCATATGCGTTACATATGATGTTAGTTGTAGATACACCAAAGTCGTGGTTCTGCTTAAGCAGTGTCACTTCAGATAAATTATGCTACTGCCAGGACTCATTTCCCAACACAAAATCACTATAGGATACCAAATAATATGCATTTAATATCATTTGTGATATACACAATGCAGGCACAACATTCTGACATTATAACATTATTAGTGGTGAAGTGAATAGCACTAATTATCTCTTCATCATGAAACCTGTTAGTGGGTGGGATATATTAAGCAGCAAGTGTACACTTTGTCTGTAAAGTTGATGTGTTAGAAACAGGAAAACTGGGCAAGTGTAAGGATTTGAGTGGGTTTGGCTTTGTCAAACTCACAGCATCTCCAGCACTGCAGCTCGTGTGGGCTGTTCCCGGTCTGCATTCTTACTTCTCTAACAAAAGTGCTCAAAGAAAGGAACAGTGGTGAACAGGAGACAGGGTCTTGGGCAGTCAAGGCTCATTGATGCATGTGGGAAGCAAAGGCTGGCCCATGATATATGATCCAACAGACGAGCAACTGAAGCTCAAATTGCTGAAGAAGTTAATGCTGTTAATGCTCAATGTGTCAGCACTATTTTGGCAGCGAAAAGGGACCAACTCAATATTAGGCAGGTGGGTATAATATTATGCCTGGTCAGTGTATATAGTTTGCTTACATAAACAACTGGAAGTTGTCATATTCTGAACAGGATTACATTTTATATCCTATAATGTGAAATATGTGCATTCTATTATATTGGTGTCTTCTGTCTTTCAATTTTTTAAGATGTAGATCAGAACATCTATATCTTAACATTCAATAATGTTAAATAATGGCGAATCAGGAAGACCCTTTGCTTCTAGGCCAAATCAATGTTCTGCTTATCTAAAAGTCATCAGATTTGTTTCTAAGACCGCAGGGGTAATTGAAAACTTGGCAACAGAGAGCCTATGCATATCTTTTATACAAATCTATTAAATTGATGCCTGACCATGACTTTCTGCAATGCCTCATTTATCAAGTTCTGGCTTAATTTAGCGGCTGCCACTATAGAGTGAATAATAATCGCTGCATCAAAACAAAAAGTAAAAAAAGAACATTGATTTTACCTGCATATGTCATCCTAAAAGGAAATGCATTTTTAAGAATCTATTTTTTCAGTCTGATGAATGTGACCTTGCTACTTTCTAAAAGGAATAAGAAAAATAAGGAAAAGTGTGTTTCAGAGTAAAAATGCAATAGGAGTATTCAACCAGAGTTGTTCTTTTGCTGTTTTATCTTGGTTTTAGGCATAATGTTTACACAAAAATTGTTTTAAATGTTTTTTGATCATATTGCATCAGTAAATAAAATGATTTTAGCTATTAGCTTTTTTACAACTATAATACAATTTTACAGAAATTTTTTTGTATTTTAGTCAAGAAGTAAAGAAAATACTGTTAAAGACCTACCTTGACTATGTCTGTTATCAAAAGACTGTGAGTACAAACAAGGGATGACAGAGGTTACCAAGAGTGAGCCTGCAGCTGGAGAGGAAGTAGAGCCCTTAGCCATCCATAAGATTCCCTAACTGCATTCACTATGCTTCCTATTACACCCTTTAGGAAGATATTCAGTTTAAAAGAGCTTTAAAGGTACCCGAGAGGCACTTAGTGCTATATATTTTTAAAACAAAAAAATATGTATTATTTGTTTCTTTTATGACATTTTTATTACTAAGAATTTTCTATAAATATATTTCTATATGTTTTTTTTAAACACCAACAATTATGAAATTTAACAAGAAAATATTTGTTTGTCAGTTAAAAATGATCATATCCCATATATACTGTATGCTGACAAAAAAGTAAAAAAAAAATAATAATGATGGGTGTCAGAAAATCACATGCAAAAGCAAGAGTCAACCAGAGAATATTTAAACCTAAAATTACCAACTTTATATTTTTTAAACACTGCAATAGAATTCAAAATCTGTTTTATCCAAGAAAAATGATCTGATCAGATGATTCCACACTCTGATTATGTCTCCTTTGAAGTGTTTCCTACATTTTCAGTAAAATGTTTCTTCGTGTTTTTTTTTTTTTTTTTTTGCATAATTAACTGTTGTTTTTTCCCTACCAAAGGGTTCTAATTAGGAGTCCTCTAAATCACATGCTACTGTATAGATTAGAAGGTAGACAACAGTAGTCTAATATTTAGTGGGACATTAGCAAAGTCCTCAAATTACATTATGTCTAAGAGAACAATGAACTTTATCCTTCCTGGTTCAGGAACAGCACCATGCAGGACAGGCGATCCCTCCAGAGTGCGGTGCGTTCAGCTAAAAGTACCATCCACACCGAGCTCTCTAACCCGCAGGACATCTATAGCACGCGGTGCCGGACCAAGGCCAGGAAGATTGTGAAGGACCTCAGCCATCCCACCAATGGACTCTTTTCTTTGTTACTTTCAGGGAAACGCTTCTGCTCCCTGAAAGCAAACGCAGAAAGAATGAACTTCTTCCCACGGGCCATTCGGAGTTTGAACCAGGAAACACACAGGATCTAAAACTGGTCCACTCTCTCCATCGTCACATTTTTTCTGCACATTTTTTTCATTTCGCACTACGACACTTTAATCACCCTAATCTCTGGACTGTCACTTTAACTCTGGACTTGCACAGCACAGTGCACTTTATACCACACCATACCGCACACAGTCACTTTAAGGACAATCACATCAACCACCTCAAATTTTTACTGTTTTACTGTTTACTGTCATAAGCATTCTTGTATATACACTTTTTTTCTCATATATATCTTCATATATTTTATACTCTTTATTTATCTGCCTTCTTTTTTCTTGGTTTATCTTTCTCCCCATCCTATTCGCTCATGCCGGATCGTCGTAAAAAGCATTTCACTGCATGTTGTACTCTGTATGTATGTGTATGTGATAAATACAATTTGATTTGATTTGATCATTATGATAAAAGAATATTTCCAAATCTTTTAATTTATTAGAACAGTAGTACATGTCAGTATAATGAAAGTGACTCATATTTTTTCACAAATTTATATTACTTAAGGCATATATTATATATTGATTATTTTATCATTTCTTATCATATTTGACATTATATGTTATACATATGTTTCCTTTCCACCTCCTATTTACAGTCAACAACTGCACACACAGCTTTAATCAGAAGAATTTTTAAACATGTGAAGTGACTTTGAAATACATAAGAACTGTTTTGTTACTAGGATACAGTATGCTAATATTTGTAATGAAAATAAGATTGCTTTGATCATGTCTCTATTTTAGGAGGAATCTTCGGGAGCGGTATGTTTAAGAAAGCTCTGTTGCAACAGTTTTTAGTTGCAATGGACATAGTCTGTCCTTGTGCTTGACCTTCTGTACCAAGTCAATTTTACCACACGGGAAGAGCGAGAATTTCACTTAAGCGTTGTCCATGGTTAAAGTCAGTCCTTGAGCTACTGCACTGCAGTATGTAACTAAAATATTTTCAGAAGCACACTATTGTATATTCTACTACATATTACACATATTGCAACATACAATTCTGAAGGTGTTTTAGTATATTAATTCTCCTATAGATTTTCTGTCTATAGAAGACACTAATCCTCGAAAAATGAACCAAATGAACCCAGTTTTGCCTTTTAGGAATAGAAGAAAAAAGAATAACTTTCGGTTAAGCTGAGTGATTTGGAGGAAAGGGGGGAAAAGGGACGGCCTTAAAGGGATATTCTAATGCCGGATGTCAAAGGATCAGACGATTTCCATATTAATTGAAGAAGACGCACATGAGCCAGAAATGAGGCAAGACTCAGACTCTCTCAGTTCCGCTGCGCTGCTCTCCATTGCGCCATCAGCCATTAATGGCTGGAGCATTTCAACCTGCCGTGACTAATAAGCCACAGGAGAATATTGGGAAATCTTAGGCCCATATATACACACGCAGGTCCTTGCCATCAATCACCTACAGGGAAAAACAAGGCAATTAGCTTGTGCTTACCTATAACATTATTTACTCTATATATACCAAGGGAAAAAAAGCTTTGACAGTAGTAGACATGCTTCGAGAAAGTACAAGTGGTTTCATTTGTTCACCAAATGAAACAAGAATAATTGTACTACTGCTACTGCTACTGTTACTACTGCTACTACCACTACTGCTAATAATAATAATAATAATAATAATAATAATAATAATAATAATAATAATATATAATTAGATTGCTCTATTTTGGTATATTTAGGCATGTATGCAGCACTGCATCAAATACATCTTATCAATGTGCATTCACATGTGTTCTTATTGCCTAATAAACTTTAATATGCATGTACATATCACTGTCTCTGTTGTCACTCAATGTCAGCGGTATGGCAAAAACCAAAAATAGAGTACAGCCGCAACACACACTATAGTCAATGGAAGGACAGGGAAATTGGTGATGAGTCACCTTATATTTGTGGAATCAATTCAAGCAAAAATGAAAGAAAGCTTCTGGAAATGAGTAGTGTCCGAATCAATTGTCCACGAAATTGATGTGCATACGTGACATGTTCATATTCAAAACAGATATTGGTCACTTGCATTTGCGAACGTTAGCTGGCAAGATAGATAGACCCAATCTGGGCAAAAAACTTCTAAATTGTGCAATGAATCTGAACATAGCCTTCAAGCCATGATAGGTCTGTAATACTGAAAATTCCTGTAATCGAAAGACTGTGAGAAACCCTAGGGATGTCAGGGGCTACTAAGACAAAGCCTACAGCTGGAGGGGAAGCAGATCCACTACCTTTCTTACTATTCTTACTATTCTAAGATTGGATCTTTAAGCAAGGCTCTGAATTCCCTAAATGGCTTCACTATGCTTCTTACTTCACCCTTCAGAAAGACCTTTAATTCACAAGTGCTCTAAATCTTCCCAAGAGGCATCAATTGTCTCATTTTTATTCAGTAGCCACCACACAATTGTTTGTTGTGATTTGTTAGAAGACATTTTAATGTGTTGTGTCTAGTTGTCAAATGAAGTGAAGCAGAATATTTTCTGCATAAGAATGTGTACCAGGATGAGTGACAGGACAACATTTTATGTGGCAAAACAATGGCTTAATACATTTTTTTAAATAAGTTGGATTTTTCAATAAATTGCTTCCAGAGCAGCTTTATCTTGGAACTGATTAGAACTGATTGGCTGATTAGGAGAGATAAGGCGGCACACATTTCAGAGTTTTAACACTTTTTTCCTCCAATTTCACAGTGCCAGTGCTCCTAGCTAGAACTCAACTTCATTTCTTCAAAGCTATCAGCTATGACTTTCAAGCTGTAGGAGACAGTTCATGACTCTCAGGCAAGCCATTAAAAGATAGAATAGATTTATTTATGCTTAGACACACAGAGGAAATAGTATCACTGACATATGGAGTTATACATAGTCAAGACTAAGGGTGTTTTTGTGTATTTGTATTTTTTTTTTTATTCTATAATATGTAAGATTTTTTTTTATGAAAAATTAAATTGAATAAAAAAATGTGTTTAGTGAATGTATATTTCTATTTTTTTCCTTTTTTTTTCTCATTTAGCTCTGATAAATAGTTGCGTATGCGTATGACAAAAGGCAGTTCCACTCATGCAGTTTCTCTGCAGCTATCTTAAAAGCTCAGATTTAATAATCAAAGCCAATGCTGCTGATCTCCTCTTCTGATAGTTAACAAAAGCTAACCAAGTCAATACAGAATAATAATGAACAGCCTCTCATTGAAGCTACACAATGCCATGGATCAATTTATATGTGCTTCACAATTTGTTTAATTTAACATGGGCCTATGTTTTTTAAATATTTAATTTAAATTTTTTATTTGGTTTATTTTATTTTATATATTTTAGGGTTGTCAATCAATTAAAATAATTAATCGCGATTAATCGCATGATTGTCAATAGCTAATTCATTGCTAATCGCAACTTAATCGCAATTTTTTATCTGTTCTCAATGTATGTAAGTTTTTAATACTCTATTTAACATGGTCATAGACAAATATGGATGCTTCATGCAAATGTATATTTATTATAAATGAAACCATCCTAAACATAGAGCATAAATAACTTAGGCATGTTTTAAAGACAATAGACATGTTTTTCAAGAACTTGTTCACGTCTATTAAACACATGCAAAGAAAGAGGCCTAAAAATCATAAGGTTCTATTATTTCTCTTTCTTTTCACTGAGCCAGTTGTTCAAGCAGACACGCCTGTTTACATTTCAGATGACAATGCAGCTCGTCAAATTACACATTTTTTAAAGTATAACGGAACTTTGCTATGTTTCCACACGGACGGTTTTAATTGCCGGATGTGGGCATCATGGAGGATTTTGGTGCTTGATTTGAGACTTGGCACATCAGTTAAACTAAAGTTTAATGTTATAAATTTATTTTTCAGTGGTTTATTTGTTTTTACATCTGAGAAAAGAAAGGATTTTGTGAATAAACGTGTATTGCATTGAAGGTTGTAATTTTGCCTCTTATTTATTTATTTATATTTTTAATTTTTTTTTTTTCTAAAAATGGTCCAACAGAAATCCGCTCTGCATTAATCTTGTGTTAATGTATATATTGTCAGGCCGGAAGAACTTGCTGGAAGCAAATAGCAGATAGAGAAACGGGGGAAAACGGCAAACAATAGAGTACATAAAGTTCCAGCAAACTCTGGTAATCCTAGAGAAGTCAGTGGAATACACAATATCCTGGGAAAGGCAGTATTCCAATCGAAAACATAGCGTGAGTAGTCCGTGAATGTTCTCCAGCCTAAACTGTAGAACGGACAGTGACATGAAGGAGAGCGTTTTATATATATATGTATATATATATATATATATATATATATATATATATATATATATATATATATATATATATATATATATAATGAATCATGCATGTATTGAACAAATAAAAGGTATGGCATATAAAGATTAGTGTATTGCACTTATTTGTTTGATGCATTTCATTATTGTTTGATTGATATTTTTCTTAATTGGTTGTCCATTTAGCTTATATTACAATACCAATACCATTTAATTAACATAGACACATAAATCCATGTAAAGCTATAGATAACATTGTAATCAATGGCCTATTAAAAGGGGGCATTTACATTGAACAGTAAGGAATGTACATTTATTTTACAATGCACTTTCATGCACATTTTACAATCCACTTCTATTTGTTTTAACATGTTCTTTGACAAAAAGGTAGCTTTTTTTTATTCCATGAAATTCATGAAATATTCATTTGGCAGAAGTGCTCCATTAAATAAAATGGCCAAGGCTACAGCACACTAAGATTTGCACTGCTATGTAGCTCACCAGTGCAATAACATGCCTTCTGTCATTAGGCAAATTTGGCATGTTTGCATTTACACATTTTTAAAAGCTAATTTTAACTTCAAAATTGATCTCCCAGCCCATGCTGCAGTATAGATGATAAACGTCTTTAAGATAAGTTAATCATTCCTCTTTGCCTTTTTCCTCTCTTTAGCAAACACTGTAATGGTGTCATAGAAAGTGTAGGCAGGCCAGCTGTCACTTACAGCAGACCGTTGCCAAATCTAATAGCACCACTATAAAACATAATCCTCATTAGCCAAGAAGACAAAGATAAGCAGAGCATGCAGGATTATAAAAGAACCAAGTGGCAGACTAATTAAACAAATAATGTGGATGTACAGTCTTCATTAAAATGACAGGAAAAAAGAAAAGGGACTGAAAGAAAATGACAGGTGATTTGCAAGGCTTGTTTTGACCAAAAGGGTTTACACCCATTTGATTAGATAATCAAATTATAGGAAGAAAATTCTACAAGCAGTGGTTCAGAAGATGCAATCAGTGAGTCCCATTTGGTGAGACTCCTGTCTCCTGTATATATTAGGGGTGATCACGAAAAGTCGAATATATGCTTTGATAGGTGAAGCCTGATTCAACTACTAATCTAACATGTGAATCTTCACAGAGGTGTTATGAAACACACAAGGGCATTGTCATGCTGGAACAGGTTTGGGTCTCCTAGTTTGAGTGAAGTGAAAATTTCATGCTATTGCATCCAAAGACACCCTGTACAATTGTGCGTTTTCAGCTTTGTGATAACAGAAGGGAAAATACTTTTGTCGATAAAGTGTATATCGGGACCAATTCAATTAATTTCAGTTCAGTTTTATTTGTGTAATACTTTTGACAATTGACAATCAGCTCCTTAACCCCTAATGAGCAAGCGAGAGGTCAATCGGCTTCCAGTTTAGGGCATCGGAATGGATCAAGCAAGGTCTGAAGAGCAGAAAGAGACAAACTCACTGGTATCTAAGGATCATATATAGCTTGACTCTTCTCTCTTGTCAAAAGGGATAAAAAACTACATGGAGAGCATGTAGTTCAATATTAGAGAAGCAAGAATGATTTTATGATATTATGCATCGCATTGCCGCACATTATAAATGAACAGGCATTATTTAATTGTTATTACAGTGGCTGGTAAAATGCACTTTGTTACCAAAAGTCACATCATCAGGTAATATATATTTTTCCAATAAATTATGATAATATTTGATAAAGCGTATATTCCAACAGATAAAACAAGAGAGTATTTAAAAAGTAACTACAGTACAATATATTTGTAATAAGTAATACAAACATTATATGGCACAATAATACACCATATTTTGAACCCCTGCCACGTTCGTATCATGGTTACTGTATAGACTATGGATTTTTTTGAAGAGAATTTTAAAGAGAATTTTTACAGACAACATGCCTTAAGCTCCCTGATGTGTGCTTCTTTATTATAGTAAATTAAATTATCAAAGCTAATAGACAGAGGTCAAATGGTAAGTTCTTTATTGTATTCATGACACCATAGCGGTGAGTGCAGTGACTCATGTCTAAAATCCGGAACAATTACTTCTTTTTGTACACTGAGGAACACATCATAGGAACATGGGCTGTTGGTTTCATAAAAACAAATTAGCTGCTCACACAGTGATTTCAACCATTTAGCCCTGAAATCCATTCTTTAATTGCCAAAGGTTTCATGAAAAACTCAAAGCATAATTTCACTGAAGAAATTGTGAAATATTTGAAAAGTATATTGTTTCTCACAACAGGATCTACCCTGTGTGCTTTTAATTAGCCTATAATACTTAAGAATGAAATGATTAATCAGTCATTTAAAGGGGTTTTTGCTTTAACCCCCTGCTCTTCTAGATCTGTGTAAATATGGCAAATGAAATATGACAAATGTTGCTGTCATGCAGTTAATGTTTCGGTCATATTTAGATATGTATGAATAAGTTGCATGAATGCATGATTACACAAATGTAGCCATTACATACATATTACCTAAAAATTAATAGAACTACTGTAATAAATATAACCAACAGTCTTGAATCTAATCATATATTCTGGTTTAGGCCATCTCTCGTGTTTCTAATCAATTTTTGCTGGTTTTGCTTCCCAAAAATACATATTAACAAATTAGTAGACTAATTTACACAATCATAACTCTGACCAGGGAGCTACTAAAGATGATTGAATGCTCTAAAGGTTAACAGGTTACCAACTCAACAAATATATATATATATATATATATATATATATATATATATATATATATATATATATATATATATATATATATATATATATATATATTATTATTATTTTTGCATCTCCAATGTCCTCCTTGCTTTTGTTGATTTCATTTACAGTGACCAAATGTGTTTTAAAATAAAATAGGTTTAAGTCACAAAAAATCATCAATTTTATAAACTACCATTTATTAGCTTCCAACCTATTAGCAAACCTATACAGTAAATTTATACCTGTTTGAAGAATAAAACAGATATTAAAGATCTATTACTCCTGAATATTGTTACTCAGAAATACTGGATTTACTCTACTTACTGACTCCAGTTTGCTGCAACTCCTGTCATTCACTGTGTAGTCTGACTTTTATCATCTGAATTTAGAGCATGATGACATATCTGAGCTGGCTTATGGTGTATGCATACAACATTCCGGAACATTCAGAGCGAACAGCCCATCATATTCGATGGCTGATGCATTATTGTGATTTGGTGCTTTGCATTTTCTGAATTGTTCTGGTGAATTCTGAGGCCAGAAATTGAACAGTTGGCGGGCCCGAGAAAAATGTGTGGGCAAGGGCTTTAAAAAATAAATCTCAAAAGCGAGCAGTCATTCAAAAGAACTTGATTGCAGAGAGTGTCCAACAAGTTGAAAGGCTATCATCCAAGACGTTTGTGCCAGTTCAGTAAGCCTGCTGGTGGTCTAATTCACTTCAGTTCTTCAGTTCACAACACAAAGTACTGTCATCACAAATTTCAGTATTTCAGTTGCTTACTGTAGCATACACACACTCTGAGACACACAGACATGTTTCTACAGCTACAACAGATAAAAAAAATACCACACATCTTGGGACATTTACCGATCTATAACCGTAAAATGAACACAGCAAAAGGGCTGTGACTGAATAGACTGAGTAGTGACTAACACATATTAACTATACCCAGCAGCTGAACACATTACCTAACAGAAAATCCTCAAATTAAACACAACCAGTTGGCATTTCAATAAGCCAACCTGAATTTAATTTCAATTAAATACCAGTTGTGCCAAGTTGCTTCAGCAAGCTTATGTGAAATTAATTCATATTTTCAGCAGCTTTCCCAATCAAAAGCCTGCAAACAAGGGATTCTTTTAGAAGCAGAGCTGAAACCATGCTAGAGCTGAGAACACACAGGTTCATCATGTTGGGATGGCATTTTATTTAAGTGAGAACTTGTAGTTTGAAATAGCTAAACTACCCAGTTTACCGCAGGGCTGGCCCCGCCATCCCTGAAGGTTGATGAGTCCGCTATTGAGGCTTATTGTACCCCACCAGCGGGACAGTCGCTGGGTAAACACCCCCTCGTGACACGTTTCCTACGCGGCACCCGGAGGCTGAGGCCCGGGACACAATTCAGAGTCCTGTGTGGGACTTGGCCTTTGTGCTGGGTGCTCTATCTGGCCCCGCGTCGAGCCTTTGGCCGACGTGGCCCTTAGGTATCTTTCTCCTGGCAATATACTCCCTTAAGAGGATCAGAGACCTTCTTTGGCCCCGTCTCTCTTGGAGTTTGCCCCAGGCATGGCCAGTGCTATCCTGTACCCCAAACCGGGGTATGTGCCTAAAGTCCCTGCTGCTCGCTCACAACCTGCCGTTTGGAGGTATCTGCCTTCCTCCTTACCTAGCCCCTAACCAGAAAAAGCTAAATCGACAAGTTCGTGGAGGAAGTCGGAGCAGCTGTTCGTCTCAGGAGTAGATGGATTGACAGACACACTAGGCAGGTATGACTGGTCAGTATGGCATGATTGGACACTCATTCCCAAAGGATTACAACGCAGCTCAAGTTCCTAAAAGAGAGCGTCACTAGGGTATGTATGTAACCCTAGTTCCCTGAGGGAACAAGAGCTGCATCAACATGCCATACTCCCTGCATCACTGCAGCGCTTACCTTCTCCTTTCCAGAAGCTGATGTTGCTCCCATCGTTTCCATTTTGTAGCTTCCTGGTTTGCGTGACGTCGCCCGCCAATGACGTCACTTCTGCCTATTGGCCAGATTTTACACGTGATTCAGAGCATTAACAACGCGAGGTGTTCCTAAAGCATTTCGACGCAGCTCTCATTCCCTCAGGAAACTAGGGTTACATATGTAACCTAGTGATGTTTTTATTCATGTTTTGTATATATAATTCTCAGCTATTTTAGCTAAATCTTTGCTTCCATTTTTATTTGCTGAAGAACTGTCTTATTGAGCCTTGAGTTCTATTTTTTATTTTTTTATTTTCTTATACACATTTTAGTTTTGTCTTATTTGAGTTGTTTGTTCCTCACCTGATCTATGCATGTAGTACATTTAAATTTTGAAATCAAGATTTGTTTTTTTTTTGCTTATTAATAAAACACATTTTACTGTATTTACATGCATCTAAACTCTCCTTAAAAAATTGACATTCTGTGTTTTTTTTTTTGTTGTTGTATAGATTTAGCTGAGATGAGGTAGAGCACCTCTTATATTTTAAACATAAAAATATAATGGAGACTTGATTTGTTTTGACTAGACTGTTAGACATCAGCATATTACAAGATCGTTACACCAGTTGCTGAGCATGTCAATCAATCTGGCTTCTTCAAGTGTCAGCTGCAAACAAGCAAGAACAGTCCCATGTTAATAAGAACACATAGTAACTCCAAGCTCCAAGAGTGGGTGTGACCGGCATACAAACGAGTAGGCCAAGTCCACCTAAGCCTCTATAGTTTTGCCTTTTTTTCATATTTATTTATGTTTGTTGAAGAACCCAGCTATTAGGGTTGCAAAAGCCAGTGCACTCTTAGTGCCGGTCCCAACCCTGGATAAATGGGGAGGGTTGCATTAGGAAGGGCATCCAGCATTAAACATGTGCCAAATCAAATATGCGGATCACAAAAGAGAAATTCATACCGGATTGGTTGAGGCCCGGGTTACCAACAACCGCCACGGGTATTGTTAGCCAACAGGGTACTGGTGGAATTGTTGGCGGAAGGAGGAAAAGGAGAGGAGGAAGACGTCGACAAAGACAGCAGGGAAAGGAGAAGTGTGGGAGAGTGGATGTTCGGGTTGGTACTTTAAGTGTTGGTTCTATGACTGGTAAAGGGAAAGAGATAGCTGATATAATGGAGAGGAGAAATGTAGATATGATGTGTGTTCAGGAGACCAAGTGGAAAGGGAGTAAAGCCAGGAACATTGGAGGTGGGTTTAAACTTTTCTTTCATGATGTGGATGGAAAGAAAAATGGTGTAAGGGTAATTCTGAAGGAAGAGTACAGTAAAAGTGTAGTGGAGGTGAAGAGAGTTTCTGATAGGTTGATGAACGTGAAGCTGGAAGTTGAAGGGGCAATGATAAATGTCATCAGTGCTTATGCTCCACAAGTTGGCTGTGAGATGAAGGAAAAGGAAAAATTCTGGAGTAAGTTAGATGAAGTGGTAGAAGGTGTATCTAGAAATTAATGATTGGTGATTGGGGAAGATTTAAATGGGCATGTAGGTGAATGGAACAGAGGTGATGAGGAGGTGATGGGTAGGTATGGCCTTAAGGAAAGAAATGTAGGAGGGCAGATGGTGGTAGATTTTGCAAAACGGATGGAAATGGCAGTGGTGAACACATTTTAAGACACAAAAAAAGCAAAGGGTGACGTATAAGAGTGGAGGAAGGTGCACAGAGGTGGACTATGTTCTATGTAGGAGATGCAACCTGAAGGAGATTGGAGACTGTAAGGTGTTGGCAGGGGACAATGTAGCTAGACAGCATCAGATGGTGGTCTGTAGGATGGTTTTGAAGATGAAGAAGAAGAGAAGGAGTGTGAGGACCGAAAGAAGAATAAAATGGTGGAAACTGAAGGAGGAAGACTGTAGTATGAGATTCAGAGAAAAGGAGAGACAGGGGCTCGGTGATGGTGAGGAGGTGCTGGATGATTGGGAAACTACTGCAGATGTAATAGGGAGGCAGCTAGAAAGGTACTTGGTGTGACAGCTGGAAATAGAAAGGAAGACAAAGAGACGTGGTGGTCGAATGAATAAGTGCAGGAGAGCATAAGGGGAAGAGGTTGGCAAAATAGAATTGGGATTGACAGAGTGATGAGAAAAGTAGGCAGGAGTACAAGGAAATGCGGCAGCAGGTAAAGAGGGATGTGGCAAAAGCCAAGGAAAATGCAGAGTACATGTGTGTGAATGAGCGGGAGGGCAGTGGAGGGGTGCGGTTGCAGGGAGAAGAAGTGGAGAAGGTGGAGAAGTTCAGGTACCTGGGGGTCAACAGTGCAAAGTAATGTAGAGTGTGTAAGAGAATAGAGTAGAGAATAGAGAAGAGAGTGCAGGTAGGGTGGAGTGGGTGGAGAAGAGTGGCAGGAGTGATTTGTGATAGAAGTGTATCTGCGAGTGAAATGAAAGTTAGTAGGACTGTGGCGAGACCTGTGATGTTGTATGGTTTAGAGACAGTGGCATTGAGTAAAAGACAGGAGGTGGAGCTGGAGGTAGCAGAGCTGAAGATGTTGAGGTTTTCGTTGGGAGTGACGAGGATGAACAGGATTAGAAATTAGTTTATTTGAGGGACAGCTCATGTAGGACGTTTTGGAGACAAGGTGAGAGAGGCGAGATTGAGATTGTTTGGACATGTGCAGAGGAGGGACATGGGGTAAATTGGTAGGAGAATGCTGAGGATGGAGCCACCAGGAAGGAGGAAAAGAGGAAGACCAAGGAGGTGGTTTATGGATGTGGTGAAGGAAGACATGCAGGTAGTTGGGTTGAAAGAGGCAAATGTAGAGGACAGGGGATATGGAAACGGATGATTTGCTGTGGCACCCCCTAATGGGAGAAGCCAATAGAAGAAGAAGAAGAAGAAGAAGAAGAAGAAGAAGAAGATTTATATTTGTTGATGAGTTTTACATTTGTTGTCTTTAGGAGATGTGGCAGGGAAATAATATAAAAGTAAATAAAGAACAGAACAAGACAGTTAGATACAGGAATTCACATTTGAATGCCCTCTAATGTGATGACACCTAAGAGCTGCAATAATCTATAGTCCCCCAAATGTTTGAAATTTTGACAAGCTTTTGCTTTTTTTTTCAAAGTTTGAACAAAATCATTTTCTGCATGATTTATTGTTTTAGACAGGATACTTTATGCACTCAGCACTCTGAATTGCAAGTCTTTTGACAGATACTGTTTACGAATAAGAGAGAGAGAGAGAGAGAGAGAGAGAGAGAGAGAGAGAGAGAGAGATTGAAAAATTGAGATTTGAAGGCAAAGCAAATTAAGTGACCTGGAGGCTTGCTTGCAATAAACAATAAATCCATCACCCCATATGACTTGAAGTTTACACTCAACCACAAATCTGCAATTAAACTTTTGCATATTACATATTCACAATAGTCCCTTGACAAAGATGAACACTTTTAGATTAGACAACTAGGATAGCGCTGGAAGATTCCTGTTCATATTCGTTTTGCAGTCTGTTTTCATAGAAGAATCTTTCAAGACTCCACCTAATTTTTTTTTTTTCTGTGATTGACTAAGACCAATACAAGAGTGGAGAAAATTGGAACTGCTGAAAATGATAATGACAATTGATATTAGTCGGTTGTGTGCATGATTGTTTGAATGTGTGAAAAAATAGTCCCAGGTTAATAATTTGCCAGACAAGTGTATATTCCACAAGAGCATGCACCCCTTGGCCAATGATGAAGTTAAAGAAAAATTTTCAATAGCTACAATATGTATCTTGAGCATGAGGTCATGTTTCCTTAAATGACCACAGCAGTGGAAGCATCAGACATCTTTATCACAATAGGCAGCCCAACAAAGAGAAAAAGAGACAGAGAGAGCAGATTATCAGGTATACTCCTATTAAATACTGGTTTATATTGTTATCACATTGCAAGTGTTGGATGTTACTAGCTACAGTACTGCAGCAGCATAACTGAAGACGAGAGCTATGAGGGCATTCTAGATTACAAAGCAGTACACTACGCCACCATTAACAAACTAGATAGAGTTTTTTCCCAGTTCACTGTAAATATCTGTATAATATACTTACTGACCAAACCTGCACCTATTGCATTAAAGAAAAGCTATTTCACAAATGCCTGACTAAACAAATATACTTATATATTAATTGAATGATTCTTCTATAGTTGGTGTATTTGTAGCTAAAAACTCTACTCCCTGCTGTAGTTTTCATTATTTTAGATACTAATAAAAGATCTCTATCTGCTGAATGAGGCAGGATTATTTATTTATTTTTTGCCTTTTTGTAGTAATGAAGGCTCTCCTTTAATGGTATTTGGGGACGACTTAATAGCCTAATAGACAACTTTCAGACAGAATTTATTTTCAAATTTAGAAAGAGCTTATCTCTCCTGCTTACTTAAACTTACTTTTACTAACCATTCTATCCTGGTCATGGTTATAATGAGGTCTGACTTAGGAACACAGGACACACCCTGAATGTGTTGTCATTCATGCACACAATAACATTCAAATTCACAAAAATATTTTTATCGTATGTCCACCTACAGACATGTTTAGGGCAAATAGAGTGAAGTGGAAGAAACCCATATCAACAGAGGGAGATTATGCTAAGAAACTCGACATGAAATCAAATTCAGGATTGAAGTGGGAATAATGCAGATGTGAGGTGTCAAAATTACCCACTTCAAAACATGGGTGGGAACATTATCTATTTTAAATCAGTTTTTGAGATCTGTGGGTTCAGAATTAAACTATTAAGAGTATCTATGAGAGATTCTATAAAGCTGAGTACATTAATAATAATATAAAGAAAAACAGAAAAATAAAACACTTTTACGAACCACTTTTACAACTATCGCAAATGAGAAAACGAAATACTAAAATAAAGGTAATTGAGTTTTTTTATCAATGCATAATTTGAATTAAAATGTTTAGACACAGATATTTATCATCTAATCAATACTTCAGATAAACAATAGTTGCATTTATGTGCAAGAGTCACCATCAAGCACTGTCCAGGAAGTGGTTTTATTTATTTTGTTAGTCTGATATTCAGTGTTTAATCGATTTCTTTCAGCTGCTTTCTGGCAGATCTGCTTCTATAAAATATGGATCTGTTTATTTGTTCACAACAAAACTTGGCTTGTCTATATTCATAAATAAATCTGGCCTATTCTTGTTCTAAAATAAATAAAACAGTTATAAATAGAACACACATTGACTGTCGGTTAGGTTGTTTGTGCAAATCATTTTGTTTTCTACTAATTATAGTCTTTCACAGGTTTATACTTATTTTTTATTCAAAAAGCACAACTGCATGCCTTTCTGTTTGCATTTAACGCAGACAAAAGCACCTCTGACTGATTTTTTTTGTCCTCGTTCCAACTCTTTCTTTCCTCAAATATTGGATAACTGTTGCCTGCAAAATCCTTTCCTTGTATTGTCTTATTGTTGCAGGGCACACTTTGTGTCATTTTAAAGTACAAGAAAGTAAAATTGGATGTGTTGCATGGATCTTACCTGTATGTAAAGGACTGGTAGGTCTGAGCTTTCATTATTTTGATTCAACTTTGTAGGTGATGTATGGGAATTTTATTTCACAAGTTTCACTTTGTATATAATCTATGTTCAAATGAACCCTTGTCTCCTTATTCTTTAAAAGCAATGGTTTTTAAAGATACATTTGACCAAATCTCAGATCTTTCAAACCACAAATACAGGATATTGGTCAGTTAAAACATCAATTACAAAAAACAACCCTATTTTGTGCTTAAGCATGACTTTTGTGCTGTTCGGTAAACAATTTTTAATTTTTCAGTGTAAAACACAAAAAGAATCCTGAGCTGGGATTGTATGCTGCCAGGCAGCATGGCAGCATTTTGATGTGTTTCCTGTCAGATGGATGAATGGATTGCATTTGGCATCTTTCCCAGATGCATGTGGCCACCAGAGTGCTGTTGAGGTGAGCAATGAAGGGTGATTTATCGATGGCAGCCATACGCTCACTAACCCTGAACAGTGTGGGAGTGAAAGGTAAAAGAGTGCGCAAGATCCTCACCATGAGGCCATTTTACAGCAATTAAACAGCACGCTTATCTTCTCTCCTTTGTGCCGATTTTTAAAGAAAAGTGGCACTGCTCTGCATCGAAGAATTAATTTTAGACTAAAGGAAAAAGGTTTACTTTCTCAGAAAGCTGGACTGCTGGCTAAATGCACTCCTGTTTGGGGATGGTGGCAACTCAGCTATTAAACGTGTGCACTTATTACTTGAAAGGTGTCAGAACAAAAGTCACAAGATTGAAAATGTGTCAGAATCCATCAGTTTCAAAAGCACAAAGTGGGGGGATGGACAATGAGGAGTGGGTGTAAGGGTGATGTGTCCTCCAGAATGTTTGGAAGGGATGGAATTGTCTAATACAATTATACTTAATGCTTAATAGATGTGGGTTTTAAATATCTTCTTGTTAGTGCTGTTAATAGCTAAATTGAACAGAAAATAATATTTTGAACTACAATGATTTAAGCTTATGGATAACTTTTCAAGTGTCTGGGGCTGTTTGATTGCTTGCTCAACTTCCCTGTGATTGGCTGGTGGAGATTTTGGCATAAATCAGGAAGACTTTGTCAATCTCGTGTCTATTTCAGGAGAAGTGAAGCAGTTTCAGTATCAGAAAACAACATTTTAAAACATTTTCCATTCATGTATAAAACATAATATGGTAGGAAAAACGTCAACTAGCTTACAATGTTTGAAGTTTAACTTGCTATCCATACTTGGTATACTTAGTATCTAGGGAATTATTTGGTACAGGGTCTGAGTCTGAACTTATGACTTTAGAAAAATATTTTAAAGTAGTGATTGCTGTCCTAATCTATCATAGACTATCTGGACAATATAGCTCTGACCTTGTGTGGGGAGTGGTCTGTTCAGCAAACCTGTTAAGGATAATTACAAGCAGAGAAAATCATTCAGCATTTATGAAATCAATTCAAATAGCACATTGTAATTGTTACAGTGGGGGGTTTATTTTTATTTTTTTGTCTAAATACTTAGTTGTTTAATAGTATTTTTTTCTGATATTAGTCATGTTTTTCTCTTACTTAGTCTCACTTAGTCATGTTAAACTGTATATGCATGCTTATGCCAATTCTTTGTAAATGTATGTTGAATATTACTAGAATTGGAAGCAGTGGGCTCCAGGAATCTTTCTGGTTTATAGTTTTGCTTTCTTAAAGAAGTTTCAGATGCCTTCCTGCTTTAACCATAACCTTCCTGGACACTACAGTATGTATGAATGAAAACATTTCTGTGCGATGTTTTCCATGCAATGGATTTCCAATGTAGCTAATTATATATCACATTGCTGGGATTCTGTAAAAACTCTCCTCTTCCAATTTGATGTTGTAATAATTTTTTTTGGGGGGGAGCTAAATCATGTGTGAATTGGATAGTGTTTGTGGCATAGTATAATGCCCTATAAAAATGTGTTCCACTTAGCTAGCAAAGTTCATGGTAAATTTCCAATGTTATGTAGTTTAAGCAGTGTCACAATCCAATCTGCACAGATGTCTGTAGTGTAGCCACTTTGAAATAGTACCATGAGCAAAAGCCAGTTTGAGGCTTGCTATGGCCAGTACGGTGTTATTCCCCGTGTACTATTCTAATACACCATATACTGTACAACTGTCATCATCTCAAGTAACTGCTTAAAAGATTGAATTCTCGTTTTTGAAAAAGTGTACAACATTTCCCTGACCACCTAACTGTCCAAATTCTTTTAGCCTGAGGTGATAATTAAATGACATTTCATTTTTGATTCCATGGTTCAAATATGAGTATGAGCATGCGATTTCAGAGTCATGCAGTGCCAGCAATCACATGGACAGTGAAAAGGTTACAGTTATACCTTTTTGCTTCTCTGTTTTTCTGCTAGCTCTCTCTCTTTTCTTCATTTTCCACAGGGAACATTGATACTTTTAACACCACTCTGAAATCAAATAATGCAAGTCTCTATGTGTTTTGCAGCATTAGAAAAAGAAAACATGCTTATGCTATTATAATGAACTCTTATTTCAAGATCCTTCTATACCATCAATATTAACAAGATCTCACAACTGCAAACTTTTAAATATTTTATGTAGTTTTTTAAATAACTTTATTTGCATTGACTACAATATAAAAAACAAATTTTCCTAAAAAGATTCTTTTTTTTTAAACTTTCAATATCCTAGCAAATGTGTTTTTTCTTTTTTAAATAAAAACTATTTCTTCCTTTCTAAATGGAGGCTAATCATACCTAATCACATAATCATAATCATTTTTTTTGCCTGCCACAGTCGCCAAGGCTGCTCATCAGGGATAAACACCTTAACTCTTAAATTCTGTAAGGCTGCTTTGAGACAATGTCCATTGTGAAAAGTGCTGTAGAAATAAACTTGACTTGACTTCAGGAAGCGCTCTGTGTCTGTGTTTTAAAAAGGTGGGTGCTGGTAGGAAAATACACAAGAAACAAAAAAATGTATTTATTATGCATTGCGTTCTCTGCTTCCGGAGAGCGCTCTTTGAGAAGGGTGCTCTCACTAGCGTTCCTCGCGGTTCTGGTCCTGCTTCCACCAAGGTGAATCTGCAATCAAGGTTGTGGGGATCGCAGATGGATCTGGCAAAGGGACTGGAGAAGGGCCTGTCCCTTTTTCTTTCCTCACCTGCCAGATCCAGGACTTTCTCTCAGGGTTTGGAAACCTGCTCTTGGGTGATTTCTTCTCCACTCGGAGAAGGCGTGACAGTTCACCCCTCTTCCCCCAAGAAGGGGGATAAGAGGGGTGGCATACTGGAAAAACCTGTGTACTTACCTCCGCAGCCAGTCCTGTTTGAGGCAGAATAATTTAGATGAACGCTTCCTGTGTCCTAGGTTACTACCTCCAGGCCGGGCCTTCCTTTCTTTCCTGATCTGCACACCGAGGTGTCCAGTTCATGGAAAATTTCTTATTCAGCCTGCCTCTTTAGCCCCAGTGTTACCATCTACTCCAACACAGAGGGACTGAAGGAGTGCGGTTATAGTTTTATTACCCGGGTCAAAGAGATGCTTGCGAGCTATCTCTCCACCGGTGCTGCATCGTCCCTTAAGGCTCCGGTGTTACCTAACAACTTACGGTACTTACCGTGCCGCAGACCTGTGCTTTTTGGGCCACTAAAGAGACCACTAAGGCTATTGGCCGATCTATGGCAGCCCTGGTAGCTGCCGAGATGCACCTGTGGCTCACTCGCTCTGATCTCAGCAAAAGAGACCTGTTCAGCAAAGCTGTGAATGCTGTCGTGGACAACCAAGTGCTATCACATATTGTGAGTTCCAGAGACAGAGCGTCACCACTTGCACTCCCCCTGCTAGTGACTCTAGGCGGTGCTCGAAGTCGAAACCCAGGGAAGTGACGGATCTGAAGGGCCGTTATCTTCAATAGAGGGGCTTTGACAAAAAAGGTCCTGACCTATCAGGACCTCTGAGGGCTCTCATTGGAGGGGTGGTGGTGTACGCCTCAGTAGATGGCACCTGCCTCTCCACAGTGCTAGACCTCTCAGACCTAAGGGGCCATTATGTGCTGGTCCATAAAGACAACACAGACAACACACATTAGGGATAAATTTCAGTTGTAAATCCTTGTCAATGTCACAATGCTAAAACTGCTATATAAATCAATTTGAATTTAATTGAAATTCATAATTTTGTATGTTATAACCTCCAACCCCACTGTTCACCTGAGACCTACTTATTTGAGCCTATCTGGCTCATTTCTATGGATTTAAAATGGAGATTGTGTTGGTTGTAAATATGGGCCCAGATGTTCTATGTTAATGGGGAATGAAAGTAAAAATAAACCTGCATTTTCCACACAAACGGTCGGTCGTTCCTGGCATCAGCTGCTAATACTACATTTTCCAAATTGGCTTTCTAACTGTCTGGGTCTGTCTGGGTATAAAATGACCCTGAGAGATGAGAAGGAAGACTTCAGATCATGTTGCCATTTGTCACAGGAGGCAGGAGAATGATATATAATTATCCCCTGTCCTACATTAACCAAAGCACAGCAGCATTTATAGCTCCACCCACAAGACCTTTCAAATACAGAGGATTCATTTTGGAAGCTTCAGTCCATGACCATTTTGTAAGCAAAACCCATATTGCTCTATTTATTGGAGATCAAATAAAATGAGATCACAACTTTTTGTTTTTGTTTTTCAGATGCACAGGCAGTATTGTTTAAAAAAAAAGCATGATTATTTAAAAAATGGTGGGATTAAAATAAACCGGGTATGTGTCTAGAATTAGAACCATACAATCTTTTCCTAGTAAGTCCCTTAATAGAAACTAAATGTCCAATAGCAATTAATCAAATCTATTGAATACATTATTTTTTTTCATTTCCTCCTCCTTTTCCTTGATGAGTTCATATGTCTTCTTTGGAATCAATAATGTTTTTCTGTGGACTAAACAGCAAAATCGATAGTGAGGACAAGGGTCCATTTTGGTTTTAATTTATCCAGACAAGATATTGAATCAGGAAACCATTTAGGGATACTGTTTATTTATTTTAAGTGCTGCAAAAGCCACCAACAGTAGACATAAATGCTTTAGTTGTTTGAAACATACACATTTATTAATGTCACCATATGAATATGCTCAAGCCATAGTGTAAATTCTACACATGTAGCATATAAATCAATGTTTACCATAGAAATAGTATGGTTTAAAACCTATCCATAGCAACAGGAGATTTTAAACTATTAATAGACAAGAGAGAGCTTCACCAAGATTGGTGTTCATATTGGCCATCTGTTGTCAGAATGCTATTGTAGTTCTGCTGGCATAAAACCGGCTGCAAGAAATGAACAGGGTCCAATGAAAGACTTGTACCTGTGCTTGGTTCTCACCTACTTTATTCATATCTGCTGTTCACGAGTGGTGGCTTGAAATACACTATATGGGCAAAAGTAAAGCACAAGAGGCTTCCAGAAAATTGTTCCCACAAAGATGGATGCTCACAATTGTTTAGAATTGCTTGTGTATGTTGCAGCATTATAATTCTGGTTTTTAGATACTTAAAATTCCCATGTCAATGCCTGTTTGTATAAAGTGTCTATGAGGACATGTCAATGTGAGGAATGTTATTTGTATTTAAGAATGAACTTACACATTTATTGTGTTTTAGGCCTCCTTGCTCCTGGTCTGGAATTTGATGTTGTAAGGATGGTCAGATCTGTTCATGGTACCAGACCCCAAGAACTGCCATGCAACTTCATGAGACCAGACCCCGAGAACTACCATGCAACAAAACAATAAACCTTCTAATCTGAAGAGAGGATCTCTTTGATCTTAGGAGAAAAAGCCATTTGTTCAGCTGCCCAGTCACCCATCCTTGAGCCCCCCTCTTCCCTCCTGGGGAGATGGCCGGATCATGGGAAGGTGACTGAGAAGGTCCCAGAATTCAAGCTACTATACTTGTAATGTATACATTTTACCTTCACATGTTTAGTATCATTTTAAAGGTCTTGGTGTGATTGGAAATATGATCTCAGTCCCATATCAGTAAAACAGACCTCAGGTTTGGGGAAATTCTCTCCTACTGACATAAGTGTTGCCCCGGAGAACATCCTGACCAGGTGGTCTAGGTGACAATTAGGTTTTAGGTCACATCCTTTCCCAAGAAAGGGTGTGCAAAGCTTTATCACTTTGAATTTACAAGTGTTTACGATGGTTTGGGTATTTAAGGAAATTTGACGAAACACTCAGGGAAGCATTCGATAGTCAGAACTTCCCACACAGTCTCTGTGTGTCTCTTGCCAGGTATAGTGAACAATTATTTAGTAAACTACATTGATAAATTATTTGATTTAATGTTGATCATGTTATGTAACTTTCTTCTATTATTTGTTTTAAATGTAACATTTGTTTATTGATTATTACCTGGCAAATAAATGTAAAATTCTTGATTAACTCGGAAATTTCCTGAAATCATTTATATCTAGTTGATTATGTAGTCTGGCGTTACCGCAAATCTGTGACCAGGATAGTACAAACTGAAGGCTCATGAACGGATGGAGCATAGAGCACAACGTCTGAGACCTTCTGATTTCTGACTATCTCTGACTTTAGCAAGTTATAATTAAGTGACTAAATACAGTATTCTTTATGCATGAGCAAGCATTGGCGGCCTACTTAAAGAATATTAGTTTACCGTTATATCCTCTGACTAAGGGACAGTCTGGCGAGTTTGTGTTCGTGAGCATGTATAGCGGCTATCACTGAGTTAGCAAGTTATGACCAAGTAACTAAATCAATGAATATTAGTTTATTGTTATATCCTCTGACTAAGATTCGGATTGGCAAATGTGCCTCCGTGAGCAGGTATAGTTAGCCGAGCACAAAGTTCTAAGCGACTCCAGAACCATAATAAATGATTAATTGAAAAGAATGCGGAATGCTTAGAATAATTTACTAAAATTAAAGAAGTACAACCAATAAGTTGATCAGCTTAAATTAGAGCTATTCAAGTTAAATCTTTATCATAAATTGGAGTCAGATTAGAGGTTAAAATTGGATTAATATAACAATATACAATCTATTTAAGTAATCTTTTACAGCCGCACTAGAAGGACTAACACGCAGCATACCTTCACCCATACCAGTGGATTCCGTCATTGGGCCATTGGGTGGGCGCCCTACAATGTGCAACAATTATTTGATGGTAAGGTGCCAGCATGAATTTGGACATATTGTGTCAGGCAAGAAAGAAAAATGCTTTAGGAGTAAGAAATGCAACTTTAAAGCTTAAAAAAACATTTTGCTACTATACAATGAGCAGGATAAGGGACACTCAAGGATCAGGGCTAAGAACCTGTCCATTATAGGAAAGAAGATGGCATTTATTGAAAGGGTTATTTAGTTATAGTTTACATAGTATATAGTGTATTTAGTTTATATTTTCTACAGTATACAGTATATTCTGATGGAAACAAGTCATATCCTAGCATGAGATTCTATACATAATCCATGATCTAAGATTCAAAGACAGGTCGAACCAAGAAAAAAAAAAAAGGAGTAAACCAAACATCAGGAATGCAATTTGGAAACAAACCAATGACAAGAAACAAAAGTTCATTATAAAGAAATGGACATGGAATGCATAAAAAAGCAAGAAAGAACAAACAACAAAAAATACAGTATAAATGCAGATCGTTTCACTGCACTTAATAGTTGCCTTAATCCCTTATTATACACTATGAACTCTCTCAAAAAAATGTTATATTAAGTATTTGCAATCATCCTAAACAAATACACGTATTTATTGTTTTGCCATTCATTTGTCAGCTGCCTTTATATTCTTTTATATACAGTGGAACCCACTTATCTCGACCTCGGTTAACTCGACAACCCTATTAAGTCGACGTTTTTGAAGTGGAACCGCCAAATTCTCGCTTTCTCTTAGCATTTTTTATCGGTTATGTCGAACCCTGATATCTCAAGCACAAGGGGGGAAAAATTTGCCATTTAACGTCGGTTATCTCGGTGCAGCCGCAGAAGAACTCGCAAAAGTGGCGGAAAAATCAAGGCTTACAGCTGCTACAGGTGTTGTATTGTATACTGGTGAATCTCTGCTGTTAGTTAGTGCACATATGCCTTTTGTTGTTAAATGTTATGCGATGAACGGGAGGCGAAAGTAGAAGCGCGGCGCTGAACAGCACACGGGAGAACGTGGGATGAGCAGCAAAAGCATAGAATGAACAACGGCAGGATCGGGGGGGAATCCGCAATGCGTTTTGGGAAGAAAAGCGCAGCCGTTGAGAGAGTGCCGGTGGGAAGGCACGTACCGGGATACGCATGAGTGATAACAACGACCGCCATGAACCAACATATACCAACAATAACGGACAGTGAGAGTGTGGAAGTTTAAATAGGAGCTGGTGATGATGCTAAACGAGCACCATATGTGCGCGATTGAAGCCGGGAGCTTCAGAGAAAGCGGCCGAGAAAGCACCGAAGTGGGCGTGGCAGGTGGATTCCTGACAGTTAACAAACATGTTCTGTATGTATTTTTATAGCATGACTTCATCAAACAAATCGCGGCAACGCTGTTGTGTAAAAAAGCCTCCAAAAACACGTGCATGCACATTCTCATTTATTAACGCACATCATGTACATAAAGAAATTTCAAGCACGTTCATATATTGCCGCCATATTTATTTTCGTTTATCTCGATCATCGGTTATCTCGATGCTTTTTGGCAACCCCCTAGGACATCGACATAACCGGGTTCCACTGTATTATTACTTTTTTTGCTGTGTGCGTGTGTGTGTGTGTGTGTGTGTGTGTGTGTGTGTGAGAGAGAGAGAGAGAGAGAGAGAGAGAGAGAGAGAATTTATATAGTGCAACAGCTCAAATACTTTTCAATTGATCTGGCCTTTCTTCTTTAACCCAGTCTGTCTAGGGTTTTAAGGTGAATGTCTCAAGTCACACTGCGTCTGCTTGTAGTTCTCCAGTGGAGATAAAAGAACAGTCTGGAAAATACATAAAATGACTTTTCTATTAAGTGGATGTCTGTCCCTATGATTTATCAACTGAAGTGTATCAATTTGATGATTTATATACAGTATATAAAAACATACACAACTTCCCTCATAACTTTTAATAATAGAAAGTCAGTAATGGCACTCTGCCCACAGTTCTTCACAGCCCCTCAAAAAATGTGCAGATGGCCGATTAACAGCCTTTTAACACACAAACACCTTTCCTTTTTTATTAATAAATAAAATTTAGCACATAATAAAATGCTAAAGTGCCAAGAAATGGAAAAACGTTATATTTAAATTAAATCTGTAACAAAGCTGCTTTCATAATGTAGTTTGCGTATTTTCCCCATCGTTTTTTTTTTTGACAAAAAAGATGTTTGGAATTTATATAACATTCCACTTTATGATTCTTTTGTGCTGTGTATGTCATCTGCACATTGGTGATAACACTCAAAACTCAAGCCACATTCACCTGCTTTCATGACATTTTACAGCACCCACTCTGACAAAAAACTTGGAACTTATCAGTTTGCTTATTCCATTCTTGTTCCTTTTGTTTGTTCAGTAATTGGAAAGTTACATATACTTGGAATTGCCATGCCATTCTTTAGAGTGTGAAATGAAGTTATTATCAATGATGTGGGTTTTTTTTATTTTTCCAACTATAAAATCCACAAATCCTATATCCTTAAATGACATGACCCACAATTTACCTGCAAATGTATTAAAATATATACATTTGCATCTATAAATATTTAAATAGTGACAAAAACTGTTTGCCTCTGAACAGCAACACAATGGATTTGAAATTGAATTAAAATGTGATACATTTTTTGGTTAATTTCTGCTTTTTAGTTTTTTATATAATTAATACAATGCATCCGGGAAATATTCACAGCGCTTCACTTCTTCCACATTTTGTAATGGTACAGCCTTATTGCAGAATGTATTTCATTCATTATATTTCTCAAAATTCTACAAACAATACCTCATAATGACAGCGTAAAAAACTTTTGTTTAAAATCTTTGCAAATATATTAAAAATAAAAAACGAAAGCAATCACACGTGCATAAATATACACAGCCTTTGCCATGACACTCAAAATTTAGATCAGGTGCATCCTGCTTCCACTGATTATCCTTGAGAGGTTTCTATAACTTGATTGGAATCCACCTGTGTTAAATTCAGTTGATTGGACATAATTTGGAAAGGCACACACACATGAGGTCCCACAGTTAACAATGCATGTCAGAGCACAAAACAAGCCATTAATTCCCAGGAATTGTCTGTAGACCTCCGAGACACAGTGGCCTATCATCCGTAAATGGAAGAAGTTTGAAACCACCATCTTCCTAGAGCAGGCTGCCTGGCCAAACTGAGCAATCCGAAGAGAAGGGCCTTATTCATGGAGGTGACCATGAACCGGATGGCCACTCTGAAAGAGCTCCAGCTTTTCTCTTTGGAGAGAGGAGAACCTTCCAGAAAAATAACTATCTCTCCAGCACTCCACCAAACAGGCCTGTATGATAAATTGGTCAGACAGACTTCTTTCCCTTCTCCACTTAATTAACATCATTGCCGTGAAGTTGCTATTGGTTTAATCTGTTTTAGAATTGGGCAATCTTTAATTATATATTTTCTATTTAGGTATAATCTGGCCTTTCTGTTCTTGAGTGTAATTATTGATTTTAATCTTGAGGTACACCCAAGATGCATGAAGATATCTCTTTATTGTAGATGTTTACAGTAATATTCCTACCACCTCAGTAGTTTTCTTAATTTGGCTAGATGTTGTAAAGGATTTTTTTCCTATAAACAGCAACCATGTGAGTTATAGGAAAACAGGCCACACCTAACTATGAATCTGATGTCACTATCCACTTACTTTTGACATTGAGACTATGAATAAAAAATCAATTGTGGTGGTGTACAGAAGTGAGTATTGTGTCATGGCATTACTTATAGACCTGACTGTATAATATGAGGCTCACACAAGCAGCCGAGAATATAGCAATAATGATAATGCGAATCACAATACATACTGAGCATGGTAATACTTGCAGTGGTGACCCAGGTCATAAATCACAAGGTGCAGTTCATCTGTGCTTTACTTTTTCTTATTTAATTGCATTTTTTCCTTAAGGAATGCCTTGATCTCATGGGAGCCTCTTGAGTATAATTCTCCTGTGATGACTAGTGAAGCATGCAGTTTCTCCCAGAGGTGCATTTTTCAATTAATTGGTTTATGGAACAATAGGCACCCTTCCCCCTTACTACTTTCAAATCTTGGTTGTGTGTTGAAGCTTTAGCATCTTGAGCAATAAAAGAAGCATGACACAGGTCAATAAAAACAACAAAGACAGCAAAGACTGTGCCATTTTTAAAGCCTTTTTTACACCGGATTTCTTTATTTAGTCCTAGTTTTGGATATTTGCTCAACATAGAGCAGATGTATGTTTTTATCATACAGTGGAAAATTGTGTAAATTGTGATCATTTAATTACTTTTGTTTTTAATACTTGTGAAACAAATCTCTATACAAACCTAAAACACAGAAGGACTACACTAGACATATCGTTCTCTGTCTTTTAAATTTTAATGCGGGCAGTATTTCTGAGCTAGCAACAACTTAAAGTCTCATCCCACTAGTTCTTGTTCAGTCTCTCCAATGTGGGCCTGGGGATATCAATCACACAGACACCAAGATGTGCATGAAAGATGTCCAAATCTTTTGACAGAGCGAGTGAATATATAGATCTCTGTGACCATGGAGTTACATATCAGTATGTGATGTACAAAAACATTGTTGAAGGCAGTACTGTTCTTGTAATGTTCTTGGTACAAACGTAAGAATTTGCAATGAAGATATAACAGTCAAAGCATGATAATATGCGAGGAAAGATAATAGGAAGACGTCACACAAACTAGTTAGGTGAATTGCACCTGGTAGGACCATACAAATTGGTGTATCTTATATTAGAGCAGATACATTTTGCTTTGAGTACAATTCTCTCTTACTGACCACTGGATGTTCAACATGTCACCTCATGGCAAAGAACTCTCTAAGGATATGAGAATTATAATTGTTTTGCATGGCTGTCATCCCAGATGGAAGCCTTGCCTGCAGCTGGCTCACAAGAAAGCCTGTAAACAGTTTGCTAAAGATAACCTGTCCAAGAGCATGAATTACTGGAACCATGTGCTGTGGTTTGATGAAACTAAAATAAACTTGTTTGGCTTAGATGGTGTCCAGCATGTTTGGTGATGCCTTGGTGAGGAGTACCAAGAAAATTGTGTCATGCCTACACTTAGACATGGTGATGGTACCATCATGGTCTGGGGCTGCTTGAGTGCTGCTGGTATTTTGGAGCTGAGGTTCATTGAGGAAAACATTAATTCCAACGTGTACTGTGACATTCTGAAGTAGAACATGATGCCCTTTCTTCAGTTTTTCAACATTATAATGACTCCAAACCCACCACCAAGATGACAACTGCCTTGCTGAAGAAGCTGAATGTGAAGTTGATGGAGTAGTCAAGCATAAAGTCCTGAACCCCATTGAGCACCAGTGGGGCATCCTCAAGCGGAGGGTGGAGAAGCACCATGTGTTTAACATCCAGCAGCTCCCTTAATCACAAAGAGTATCCCAGCAACAACCAGTGCAGCTCTGTTGAATTCCATGCTCAGGATGAGTAAAGCAGTGCTAGATAACAATAATAATAATAATAATAATAATAATTCGTTACATTTATATAGCGCTTTTCTGCAGCACTCAAAGCGCTTTACATATGAAAGGGGGATTCTCCTCAACCACCACCAATGTGCAGCATCCACCTGGATGATGCGACGGCAGCCATATTGCGCCAGAACGCCCACCACACACCAGCATATTAGTGGAGAGGAGATAGAGTGATATAGCCAATTAATATGAGGGGATGATTAAGTAGGCCAGCGGGCAAGTTTGGCCAGGATGCCGGGGCACACCCCTACTCGTTTTCGAAAGACATCCTGGGATTTTTTAATGACCACAGAGAGTCAGGACCTCGGTTTAACGTCTCATCCGAAGGACGGTGCAATGGTGCTCACACAAAACATTGACACTTTGGACAAAGTTTTGACATGTTCGCTTAGGGTGTACTCACTTTTGTTGCCAACTATTTTGACAAATAATGGCCGTATGTTTAATTATTTTCAAAAGATGATTTGATTTGCTATACAAGCTTCATTGACTACTCTAATTTTAAAATATATCCAAGTTTTCTTTCTATAGTATTGTCTCTTGAGAAGATATACTGAAATGTTTTCTGAAATGTGAGGGGTGTACTCACTTTTGTGAGATACTCTAGATTTGATTTATATTTTATTTATAGATATACATGTATGATTCATAGCACTTCCATTCCAGATATTTCTCCATTACAAAAAAAGCCCAATGATGGTAGCAATGATAAATGTAATTGCACTACAAAAACAAAATCCTGATTCTACAGCTGACATGCTTTAAGATGAGCAAACCTTTGGTATTTTCTTTTCCATCAGAAGCCAAAGCAATGTCATTTCGATTTATCAAAGAGACCGTGGTTGAATCCCCAAATGGCTCCCTTTGGATATACTATGCTTGTTGAAGGCTGTAGAAGATATTTATTTCATACTCTATGAACTGCATGTGTATGTGCAGTTTTATAGGGAATTGCTGGTTATTTTGACATTCAGGACTTTCTTCTTTACCGCCCTACTGATTTGCAGCCGAATGTTTTCATTAAAAAGAATTGATCATGTCTTGGTCATGCTCAGCCTGCACGAAGAGAGATAATAATTTATAGCGATTTAGTATGTGCCATGATCTCCATTTATTCCATCTGTCAAAATTCACATCAAACATTCTCATTAGTGCTGATGGTCGGGTGTTTGTGGATAACTGAAGGGTGAATACAGGCCACTTGGCTAGTTCTTTTAATTAACTTGTGTATTCATTTAATATGAGTTAATTACAACGTGTAATGAGGAACACTTACCATGTCAATCAACAAATTACTGCTTCTACCTTATATCATTTTGTACCACTCAAGAAAATGTTTTTTGTACATACCATGAATGACAAAAGCAATGCAACATATGACCAATTAGACAATATCTTGCTCAATCACAAATAATATGCCCTTCAAATCCTCAGTCTCTCTTCAACCGTCTATTAAATTCTTGCACCCCTGCTCCTGTCCCTTTCTAATTAATTATGAGATACTTTAGAGTGGTGTGCGGGGCGAGGGCTAGAAGTCTCTCGCAACGTTAAGCTTGTATACCTTACTGCTTAACGCTACAGACAGTCATGTTCAGATAATGAGGAACATTGCGTGGGCATTGGTTCCGGTGCCAGGACACCCGACCACATTGTGTCTTCATTATCAGTCAAGTCAGATTCCTCTATCATTCTGTTTGTCCTCCATCATCCTGCCACTGATAACAACACGAATCGTTCTGTTTTACCTGTGTCATTCTTCTGCCAGCCTGCCACTAAGTCATTGCTAAAGGGATGATGGATTAAATTCATAGTGGAAAATCTAATATCTGAACTGTCATCAGCTTAGCCTATAAATTCATAAGCTTATCTTTGCTTATTGATTATTTATCAAGAAGCATCTATTGAAGAAATCAAAACGCTTTATTGTCATGAGGTCAATGCTAAAAGGGATGTGCATAAGTCAATTTAATAGTGCAATCCAATATCTGTTGTGATCTCCTTTGAAAAAGACAGCAAAGACGGTTTCATATGCAAAGCCTTCTTTGACTTCCTTGACTATTTGCTTTTCTTACTTAGTTCCAGCTTTGTGGTGCTCGCTGAAAACTAAACGGCAAACCAATTATTTACAAGCTCAGAGGCCGAGACTGTTGGAAGATGAATTAAATGTCATAAAAGAGCCAAGCTTCCACTCTTCATAAAAGCGTTACTAGTTTCAGTATTTGTTTGGCTTGTTCTACTGAAGGCTTAATGAGAAACTGCGTGGAAATGAGAATAGTTTACTTAAGAAGACCATAATTCTCATTATCACAGCAGTATTGGTAGCACATACATTGCTAAATATCCTTTAATGCAGGGTTGAGGCTGTGATTTAAAAATTGGTATAGTTTGCTTATATTTATCAGTGAGTAAGTATATAGGTAAGTAAGAAGACATAAGCACATAAGTAAACAATTCAGTGAAGGAAAAAAGAAAGGAAGTCATAAGTAAATCAATAAGTCAGTCAGTCATTCAATCAGTAAGAGTATAATGTAAAAAAGTAGACTGCGAAAGGAAGGAATGGTGGCAGGAAAGTTTTACGTTTCTTGACTCAGTCTGATGATAACACAAAATATTATAAAGACCAAAAAAAATTCCTAATCATTCTTAGGGGAAAAGTAGCTTTTAGCTGCTAGTTATGCTATTACATACAAGCAATGACTCAAGATGAGTGTAACCTACACCATAATCTTGATTAATTTTAAGTATTCAAAAATGATAATGGGTTAGGTGGCTCACTGTAATATGCATTTAATAAAGAAAAAAAAAATGTGTTTTCCTGATCTTTAAAGGCTTTCTTGACTTGTGTGGTCACAACCCCCAGGAGGCTTGATCATGGTTAATATTCACACAACTCTCTAGAATCTGCCTGAACCGATAGAGGAGGTTAAGTCTGGATTCGAGTGCTCCCTTTTGTTCGTCCAACTGGATCTATAAAGGTCAGCTCTTCTAGGTTGAACCAGCTGTCAGCATTGTAAATTTTAAAGGGCACAGCCTCTCTCAGAAGAGCTGGGCCTCACTATCTCCTGATCTCTACAATCCATTTTATTCACAGTTGGCTCATGTCTGATTTATTTTCCATCTGAATTCTCAGACCACCCAGTGACAAATGTAATGCCCAGTCATGACTGTAACCGTTGCTTAGATTTTACTTTCTCATTTTATTTCCTTTAGGTTTTTTTTACACAGTGCTGATGTTCCAGTGTTGTTGATGTTTTTTAATCTGCTAATGTCTGCTATACAGCCATCCAAGGAATTCTAAAAAATATGAGATTTTATCACTTCTAGTGCAAAGACAATTGGTTTACTGCCTGCATATTTTGCCTTGTAATATACACATTTTGTGCATATATACTTATATACACATTGTGTTCACAGTTATTGATTAATTGTTTCTAAACGTTCTTCTTTAAATAGGAAAAAAGGGTTGGCATTGTCAGAGATAGTCCAATAGCGCCACTACGAGAAGGCATTGAGCTGCACACGTCTTCCAAAATTATCATTCAAGTGTGGATGCAGCATCAAGGACAGATGCATTGTCAGTGGAATAAATTGCCTGCTGGCTATTTGGCATTGATACAGCACAATCATACATTCTCTTAGTCCTATTCTCCACTAAAACTGCCTTTTTTATTTGATCTCAACTATACATTCCAATCAAGTGTTTATTAAGTTGGCTATTTCGCATATCAAAGCTGTTTCTTTGCTAGAAGGTTAATTTCATCAGTTAAAGTCGTAAAAAGGTGAATATACTTTGCGCATTCATATTGAAATGTGCAGGTCTTCTATTTACAAACAAATTTGACTAGTTACTTAAGAATTTTGCCTAAAAAATGGTTCTAACATGCCATGTCATATTGTGTATGTGGTAAAGGTTTGCATCCATGTGAACATGCAATTTATATATACTAAACAAGCAAACATTTTGGTACAGTCATATTGTTTTAAAAGCTTATGTTCTTTTTAAGTTTCTCTTATTTTCTTCTATTTCTGTGGAATGTTTACATGAATTTCCTCAATGTTCTCTTGTTTCCTCCCACTCACTGCATGCTCTTTCATTTGTTCACATGGGGTTCCTCAGGATCCTCTTATTTCTTCCCATTTCCTGCATGGTCTCCCCTGCATTCCTTTGCCACTATCTTAGTGTAATAAATAATTTCTAAAATATTTGATGTTATGCCGATATAGTTACTTTTCTCAACATATGATTAGACTTATGAATCTTCCCATCTGCAAACACAAATAGGCTTGCTGGTGATACAATAACACAAGGTATTTTCAAATTGCAGAAGGTGTCTATATTTTTAAAAATAGAAAGAAATGCCACATTTTGAAAATATCTTCATTACCATAGCATATTACCACATGATAAGCCCTTTTGTACTGTATGCTTGTGCCAGAACATTGCTATTCAACATATAAAAGCTGTTGCATAAAGATTGCATGATACTCATTGTCCTTTCATTTTAAACAAATCATTTTATAATAATTGTTTATAATTGAACTACAATTCCAGTTGAGTATGTTCTATTTTACCCGGAAGATTTATAGGTCTTATTAGACACAAAATGTTTGACTTTCATTAACAATGCTTTTAAAAACACACTCATGAATGGCATAATACAGCCATCAAATCACTCTAATGATTCCAGAGTAGTTTGTTCTGAACTATGCAAATCCACTGCAAATTCAGCAAACTCTTCCCCCGATATTTGATGAGTGAAAATAAATCTGTTTACATCAGTTACACCTCTTTGCGCCCCTCTCTAACGTATGATAATGGGGTTGCTGCTCAATAGATCGTTGCCATCTAAACAGTGCTAATTACTGTTACCTGCTATTCTTTCTGAGTGCAGGATTTATCTGAGTAATTAACAAACGAGTGTCTGATAAACGGCAAAATGAATATTGGTAGAGTGATATTATAGAACAAAAGTGCCAGACAATCTGATGGCTCTCTTTCTTTCCACAACATTGTAACATGTTATCAGAGACATGAATAGAAAAGATCTGTATAATAATAACTGAATATATTGTCGCTCACTGCTGTTTTTGTGTTCTCTTACACTGCCTTCTTTTGGCACAATCCTGAGCCAGGTTGGCAAGTTCAATCAGTCATTTTTTTCAGAATATTTAATTTTAATCTTAACTGCTTCATATGAAATTGAATAGCACCCCTTATGGAAAAATCACTGACAACGTACATGCGAACAAATGTGACATGGGAAAAATTATGTGGAGGTGTTGATGTAAGCCCTGAAATTGCACATAAACTCATGTAAGCAGGTGATATGTCCATGTCCTACGTGTAAAAATGAAAACATGATACAACTGCATGTGAAAATAATAAAAAGATCATATGGAAAAGATACAAACGTATTTAAGCGTTACAAATAAAAATAGGTTGTAGTTCTATATTAAACATTTTAAAAGGTTTTATATTGTATATATTGTGTGGTAGGATACACCAATTCGCATCGGTGAATGTGAATAAAAGTTAACGATGTGATGCATCGAAGTGTGCATCGGATGCAAGTTGTCGTTTGTATCATGATGCACTGTTTTAAACATAATTTTAACATAAATCGGTAAAATACAATTTATTTATATTTAAGTATTAGTAGATGCTCTATCTTTTTATTATTTAGAAAGTGAACAATAATTTGTGAGCAATCTCTTATAGGTAGAATGATTTCTCCTCACTAAACTGTTTCTCATCACCACCGCTGCTACATAAATATGACTTATCACAAAGCTACAGAGACAGCGGCATGTATTGAGAGTCACGTAAAATATAGATTATCATGGCAAAGGTAAAGCTGCATCTTCCTCGAGACAGAATAGGAAAAGAACGTCCTCTTGTATTTGTAGTTTTTCTTTTGCACTCTTTTGCCTGTGAAAAGGCCATGCGTAAAAAATTAGAAGGCACTTAAGTAAAGGGATTATTTGAATTATCTGTACCATATAGAATTGCATAGCATCATATTTTTAGCATTGCATCGTATTGCATTGAATCGCATGGGATCGACATTGGATCACACTGCATAGTAACAGAGGTGAATCTTAATGGTAGCTGCTTCATAAGTTTTTTTAATGCATCGTATCTTTGGCTATACATGGAGATGTAAATCAGCCTCAGTTATAGAGATGCACATTCTTTCTTGCGCTCTGTCTTTCCCTCTCTCTTTCTACGTTTGTCGAGATTTTTGTTATATGAGAGTTTCATTATTTATTTTTATTTATTTTATTAATTATTTAATTTATTAATTAATATTATTGATGATTTATTATTATTAACAAAATAAACCCCCCAATAGAAGGGGCACATTTTTCCAAAGATACTGAGCTATTGTGACATTTTCCCATATACAAGCTTTTCTCCTAATGTCTGAAGTAAACCCAGACTGCAATGCATCAAACAAATTGAAATGTATCCTTTATCTCTAAAACTCAAAGTAGCACGTCAAAGCCTCTACGTGTTTGAGTCATTCAGATTTCATTCAAAACAGGGGGAAAAAATGATGTAAGAAAAGTGATTTTAGAGTGGAGTAAACAGAGCTTGATAAATGTTCGGTTTCATGTGGCACCCTTTTGCTCAATCAATTTTCGCGCTTAAATGAAGCAATTTGTTTCCCAGTGTGCAATCTGGCCGAGTTGATTACCCAAGCTGGCGATGCTGGCCTGCGATAAAATTAGAAAGCACGTGAAGATCTTCGAATCATCTGCCATGACACCATTGTTTCCTTCTAAATATTTTGTGATGAATTGGAAGAAAATAAAAACGTAAGTGAGACTTTGGACAACAGATAAAAAGGAATGCTAATTACCATGATGAATCTTCTTGTAGACAGACTATGCTTTTGCCATCTATCTGTTTCTAAATTCAACTACTGCAGTACCATTAATCCTCTATCCATTCATCATCTCAAATAGGCAGCTTTCTTGGAAAGGAAGGCAGGAAATAGTGTTGTTCCCTGGGGGCATGGTGGCACAGCAGGTCACATTGTTCTTACAATTTCCGAATCCCTGATTCCAGAGCTCGGAATACTGTCTGTGTGGAATTTCACGTTCTTTCACATGTCAATGTTTATCTTCTCAGCTTCCAAAACATGACAAAGTAGATTAGTTATTTCCTCTATGAGTCTGCCCGGTACCCTGCAATAGACTGACATCCCATCCACATCTTCCCACCTTTCACCCAGGGTTCCTACAATCTGCTCTGTATTGTGATACGACAGAAAAAGATGGAGGACTTAAATGTTACTATTATAAGACACAATAAATGTGAAATATATGAAACTACAAACAGAACGACAGGCTTCTTGAGACTCTTGACTCATAAAACGGCAATTCTGGGCCTCCTGCTATACTTTTTCCAGCTGCTGTGAACTTTATTTATATTTAGCTCTCTATTTATTTATAATTAAAACACAACTGTGCTTGGATGTTAAATGTTAAATGCAACTGTGCTGCTCTAGATCTCAGCTATTAACTACATACTACTAAGTCATACTTTATAACAGATTCTCATTCATCTATTTATGTTCTTCATCTTCATGAAGCACTTTAGCCTGGTCAAGTCTGTGGTAAATACAGAGCCAATGTTGGCAAAACTGGGTTTAATGTAGGAGAATTCACCACCAATCAATTGAAGAGCATCAAACACACACACACACACACACACACACACACACACACACACACACACACACACACATTTACATACTAATTCACACATTTTAACACAATTTAATCCAACTAATTTGCATAGTGCATATTGCAAGGTTGAAGGAACCAGAGAACCTGGAGGAAACCCCTTGGAAGCACAGTGAGAACATGCAAAACTCCACATAAACAGTAAAATGAGTTCAGGATCATTCTGATCATTTTATTCTTATACATTTATTTACCCCAACAACAGACTTTGAATGTCCTATACAAACAGGTTTATTGTCCCCAGTAGAGAAGTACCTACTAGGCTTAATTGAAAAAAGGTGGCTAACCTAAAAGAAACATGAACGTGGAGTAAACCCATGCAGACATAGCGAGAGCATGCAAAGCTCACACATTAGCTCAAACTGACAGACAGCAAGAATCCTCTCTGTGCCACTATGCATCCTGTTAAGTTTAATTAAAAATGTCTGTGTTTTAAGACAAGTCAAACTAGGACACAAAGGTGAAATACTGGAATATTACTAGGCATTGTGAAGCACAGAGGATAAGATGAGGTTTATCTTTTAAAGCATCACTAAGCATTTGAATTAAAATTAAACGGGCAATTTCAGCAGCCTCACTGAAATAAGAAAACCTTCATCAGCCATTTACAAAAGTAAAGCATCAGTTATTCCAGCAGGGTATTTTAAGCAGGAACATGAAACCAAAAATGACAATGGTTTATGTTTACAGAAAAAATATAGCGAGTGTGAATGAACCTTTCTAACAAAAGCCGCCCAGTGTTGTGTAATTGTATGTTTTTAAGCATGCGGCTTTAGATTGAAAAAAATGAATCAAGAAAAAAAGAAGTGTTTTCACTGAGGTCTATAAGGCATGTTGCATCATTATGCATTATATATAAAACCCCTAACAATGCATAAAAGCTGCCTCAGGGGAGAAACCACAATAGCAAGGCCAGGTTAAATGCTCCACTTTGTCCCACTACCAGGGGAGAGAGGGTATTGGTGTGTAATATTGATTTTCTGTTTGCCTTTTCAGCTAATATAATGCAATTATGTTTATCGGACGTTTGTTAATGAAAAGGTTTTTTTTTTTTAATCATATGCTTGGGTCATTTTGGACTGGTGTTATTAGTCAGTATGCACATTGGCAGCACATTGGGGCTCTTGCCTTAGCCAGTTGGCTCAGTTTTTGGCTGCCTTTTAGCTTGTTAGCTTGTTTGTTTGTGCTAGTGTTTGTTATTTGTTAAACTGCTTTTTTTCCTGTTGCAGTTAGTTTTCTCACTCTGCTGTAAAAGTGTATAGATTTGTGCACTGCTGTGGCAATTGCAAACTGTTTAATTATCATTTTGGTGCTAGTTTCTTCTCTTTGTTTGCTAGCTTCTTTAATACGCCTTATCTATAGATGTTGGCATATTGGTTTAGAGGGTGGATCATGCCATCTTCTTATTGGTATAAGTTTAATGTTCTTTAATTAAAATGTGTCCAC